>NW_004443980.1:11324256-11325694 GCF_000243295.1 Trichechus manatus latirostris
CCAGGTGGTGACTCCAATTGCAGCTGCTGTTCCAGATGTAATTTCACTGCTTGAGCAAATTAATACATCTCCTGGTACCTGGTATGCAGCTATTGATCTAGCTAATGCCTTATTCTCCATACCTGTTTCAAAGGACCACCAGATGCAGTTTGCCTTCAGCTGGCAAGGTCAATAATACATCTTCACTTGCCTACTTCAGGGCCACATTAACTCTCCGGCCCTATGTCATAATTTAGTCCGCAGGGAACTTGATCACCTTTCCCTTCCACAGGACATCACACTGGTCCATTACATTAATGACATTATGCTGATTGGACCTAGCAAGGAAGAAGTGTCAATGACTCTGGACTTATTGGTAAAACATTTGCATGCTAGAGGGTGGGAGATTAATCCCACAAAAATTGAGGCCTTCCACTTCAGTGAAATTTCTAGGGGTCCAGTGGTGTGGAGCATGTCGAGACATTCCTTCTAAAGTGAAGGATAAGTTATTGCATCTTGCTGCTCCCACAACTAAAAAGGAGGCACAATGCCTAGTGGGCCTCTTTGGATTTTGGAGGCAAAGTATTCCTCATTTGGGTGTGCTACTCTGGCCTATTTATCAAGTGACTCGAAAAGCTGCTAGTTTTGAGTGGGGACCAGAACAAGAGAAAGCTCTGCAACAGGTTCAGCTGCTGTGCAAGCCGCTCTGCCACTTGGACCATATGATCCAGCTTATCCAATGGTGCTTGAAGTGTCCGTGGCAGATAGAGATGCTGTTTGGAGTCTTTGGCAGGTCCCTGTCGGTGAATCACAGTGCAGACTCTTAGGATTTTGGAGCAAAGCTCTGCCATCCTCTGCAGATAACTACTGTCCTTTTGAGAAACAACTTTTGGCTTGTTACTGGGCCTTAGTAGAGACTGAACACTTAACCATGGGACACCAAGTCACCATGAGGCCTGAGCTGCCCATCATGAACGGGGTGTTGTCTGACCCACAGAACCATAAAGTTGGACGTGCACGGCAGCACTCCATCATTAAATGGAAGTGGTATATTTGAGATCTGGCCCGAGCAGGACCTGAAGGCACAAGTAAGTTGCATGAGGAAGTGGCCCAAATGCCCATGGTCTCTACTCCTTTCACATTACCTTCCATCTCCCAGTCTGCACCTATGGCCTTATGGGGAATTCCTTATGATCAGCTGAGGAAGAGAAAACTTGTGCCTGGTCTACAGATGGTTCTGCACGATATGCATGCACCACTCGAAAGTTGACTGCAGCAGCACTACAGCCCCTTTCTGGGACCTCCCTGAAGGACAGTGGTGAAGGGAAATCCTCTCAATGGGCAGAACTTCGAGCAGTGCACCTGGTTGTTCACTTTGCTCAGAAGGAGAAATGGCCAGATGTGCGATTATATACTGATTCATGGGCTGTGGCCAATGGTTTGGCTGGATGGTCAGGGA
>NW_004443980.1:11327639-11342667 GCF_000243295.1 Trichechus manatus latirostris
GAGAGGCCTCTACCCTGATCCATGGACTTGGGACGTTCTGGCCTCTACAATCACGTGAGCTGTTTCCTTGATATGATCTCTCTCTATATATATATATTTATAGACTTTACTGGTTTTGCTTACCTAGAGAACCCAGCCTAAGACAGTATGTATTATTAAAATATATCTGTACGTTTACATGTAATGTTTCCAACCTCCAAAGACAAATAAAGATTGGATTTATAAAGACACTGATAATAAAAAGCAATAATAATGAAAACTAAAAAAAAATGAGGTATTCAACTTACATCAGAACCTACTTACAATGGAGTCATAGGAACAGAATAACTTCATAAGTTGGGGACTACGTGTAGTGTATGGGGGATGGTGAGCGGGTTAGGAGAGGTTGGAGAGAATTGTCTCTCCTTGAACACCTCTTATTGTCAACACCATGCTAGATACTTGGCATACATTGCTCCTTTCAATCTTCACAACCTTTTTCTGAGAGTGCTAGTGTTATCCTCTTTTTAAAGATAAGGAAACTGAGGCACAGAGAGTTTAGGTAACTTACTTATGTTTTCACAGCTGCTAATTTTGGGGCACCAGGCTTCAAACATAGGACTGTTTGACTCCAAAGCCCATGCTTCTGATATTAGCAACATGCCCTTGTTGGTTGAAGATGGACCCAGATTAAATTAATTTCCAGGCCAGGGTGAGTTGTGTTATCAGGCTCTATTCATTCATTTACTGGGGGTCAGAGGCAGGAAAGTTTGTTCTTCCACTTACACGAAAAATATATCTAAGCCCCATAATGAGATAGATCTTCAAATATTTGAAGATTACTACCCTACCTTCCCTAAATCTCCTTTGGAGAGAGTTAGTTACTCTGGGAACAAAAAGTGAAAGGATTGGTCGAGGATTTCAGTTGAAATACCAGAAGATGGGTTTAAAAGTGATGTGTTTAGAAAGAAGTCATTTATTTAGGACTGAGTATATAATATGACAGTTCATTATTACAGGGATAGGGCAAGTTTTCTGAGACACAGTGTCTGGATTATATCGGTCTTTAGTGGTACTCCTTTGTAGCTGGTAGAGGAATAGATGTCACTTTGGTCTCGAAGGTAAATTATGTGAATTAGACTTTTGTGAGTAGTTGCTATGTAACGCATGACCTGATTTGACATATGGCCCAGTCAAATTCATCAGTGTCTCCTTTTCCATCCCTGCTGCCATGACCCTCTTTCTCTCCTTCATTGTCTCTCTCCTGGACCATAGCAATGACTTCTCAACGGGGATTCTTGTCTCCAGTTGCTCCTCTCTCCAAACCATGAAACACGATGAAGGGAGAGTAATCTTTCTAAAATGTAACTCTAATCATGTTTCCGGCCCAACAGCCGGAAACCTTCAGTACCTCCTCCCACCTCTTCCCCAAAGACTTTCCTGAGCCCCATATGGAGTTGACCACCCCTACTTTTTACCTGAGATGCTGAGGGGTGCAAATGATTAACATTAACAGGCTCTGCTACTAACCAAAAGGTTGGAGGTTTGAACCCACCCAGAGGTGCCTCAGAAGAAAAGCTCGGTGATCTACTTCTGAAAACTCAGCCACTGAAAATCTTATGGAGCACAGTTCTCCTCTGACACACATGGAGTCCCCATGAATTGGAACTGACTAGATGACAACTGAAAAAAGGAAAAACAAAGAACTTTTTACTTATTATTTCTGATATAGATTGTGATCATGTACTTACAACACTTTATTTCTTTACATTCCTCTTCTATCTTCAAGACTATAATTTTACATTTGCATCCCCTACACCTACTGTAGTGCCTAGCACCCAAAACCAAACAAAACCCGCAGTCATCGAGTTGATTCTGACCATAGTGACCCTATAGGACAGAGTAGAATTGCCCTATAGAGTTTCCAAGGCTGTAAATCTTACCGAAGCAGACTGCCACATCTTTCTCCCATGGAGTGGCTGGTGGGTTCGAACCACCGACCTTTCTGTTAGCAGCCAAGCACTTAATCGTTGTGGTGCAATCAGCTAGCGCTTTTGGCTATTAACCGAAAGGTTGGTGGTTTGGGCCTATCCAGAGATGCACCTAGCACCCAGTAGGTGCCTAACACCTTGTTGTAGGGGTGAATACAGGATAGTCCATCCTACTTGGTACAGCACTCAAGGCCTTCCATAATCTTGCCCCACCCCAGCTTTCCAGTATGCTTCTTTGTGGCTGCTACTCTCTTGCACACCACAAAGCAATCTTAACAAACAAGTCTTGAATTTTCCCACCTTGATAGCTCTGCCCAGTCTGTCGCTTTCAGCTGAATAACCCTTCTCCCTTCCTCTGCCTGTTGAAACCCTACTCTTCAGATATCCCTTTCCATGAAGCTTCTGCATGCTCTGCTAACACCTGGTTCATCTGTCTTTTACAGCATCTATCAGATACTTATTTTGTGACCTCATTCACTTGCACTTCCACCACAGCCTATAGGATGGGGACTCAGCCAAACTGGTGCTAAGATAATTTTGCAGAGTGAAAATAATAAGGCTACAAAACCAGAAAACAAAACCCGTTGCCCTCAAATCAATTCCGATTCATGGCGACCCACGTATTCCAGAGTAGAACAGCGTACCATAGGGTTTTCTTGGCTATAATCTTTTTGGAAGCAGATCACCAAGCCTTTCTTCTGTGGCGTTGCTGTGTGGGTTCAAACTGTCAACCTTTAGGTTAGTAGTTGAGTGCAAACTGTTTAGTAGGGCTCTGCTATGGATTGAACTGTGTCCTCCAAAACGGTATGTTTAAGTCCTAATCCCTGTATGTGTGAATGTGACCCTTTTGAGGGGAAATAGCGTCTTTCTTTGCAGTTAACAATGTCATACTGGAGTAGGGTGAGTCTTAATCCTAATCCCTCCTAAGTGTCATCTTATAAAAGAGAAGGTGGACATAGAAATAGAGTCATACACAGACAGGGAGAAGATGCCCTGTGACAATGGAGTAAGATGCATTTGTAACAAGCAAAGGAACATCAAGAAATGCCAGAGGCTACAGAAACGGAAAGAGACAAGAAAAGCCTCTTACTCTACAGCCAACAGAGAGGGAGAGAGAGAAAGAGAGAAGGAGTGAGGGAGAGAGAGAATGGTCCTTCCAATGCCCTGAAATGGGACTTCTAGCCTCCAGAACCATGAGTAAATAAACTTCTGTTCTTTAAGGCCACCCACTTTCATGTTGTTACAGCAGCCCGAGGAGACTAAGACAGACTTTATATCGACCACACATAACACATAGTCCCATCCCGGGGACACAGATCTCACTTCTGAGCAAGTGAAAAACTTGCTCAGAAAAGAAAAAAGAACAAAAAACAGTACATAATAGGTACTAAGCATACAGCTGGAACATGATCAGGCCAAAGCATTTTTCTCTCTTAATTTTCTCTGGAGGGGTAGTGAGCCAGTCTGCAGAGCCCAGACCTTCCCAGCAGCCTGTGTTCCCCACAGCAATGGTTACTGATGTATGCAGAGAGATTTCTCTCATCCTCAGGTGGCTGGAATCTGTGAGCCCCGGGGCCTCTGACTATTACCCCACTGTACCCGGCAGATGGTATATGTGGGTCCTGTTATGAAAAAGGTTGGGGAGTGCTGGCCTTAGTCAAAGCAGGACAAAGCCATAAACACATGGGCACACACACACTGCAGTGGGAAATGGCATGCTCTCAGTGGGCACAGCAGGAGGCCAGGGGTCGGGAGCTGTGTCCCAAACCCATCCCTTATATTTGCATAACTTTGAGTGAATCACCTTAACTTCCTGAGCTTCTGATATTTCTTGCAGATTTTTTTTTTAACTGCCTTTACTTGGGGTCAGACCAAAGCCGTTATTTGAGTTTTCCAGCCCCGTTCCCCTCTTGAGTCACGGCAGCTCCCTCTGGTCTCCTGTATATACTTGGGGAACAGACAAGATTCTACTAGAAAAAGTCTTCCACCACTGAAAAGTGTCCAAAACCCCTGGACTAGGTGGTGTCCACAATTCCTCCAATGCTCACTTCTTCCACATCTGTGAAAAATCTATCCTATTACCTTGCTTAAGGAGGTCTGACAGCACATTAGTTAAGTGCTTGGCTGCTAACCAAAAAGTTCAAACCTACCAGCTGCTCTGTAGGAGAAAAGACCTGGCAATCTACTCCTGTAAAGATTTCAGCCTAGAAAACCCTATGGGACAGTTCTACTCTGTCCTGTAGAGTCACCATGTGTCGGGATTGACTTGACAGCACATAACGACAACAATTACCTTGCTTAAAGTGAGTAAATTAATACACTTTAGGCCCAAACTTTTTCATTTTAACTTTCTGTTTGTTTTTCTGATCTGGTAACTTGATCGTTTGGGCCTCTGAAAAAATAGAGCCCCTGGGTGAGGTAAAAAGCTTTAATGATGTGTTCACAAATCCAACCATTGACGGCAAGTATTATGGTTCCTCCTGGGAAAGGAATGTGGACGTCTTTGGGGGCATAAAATGCCATATATTAAATCTTCTGGTTGTTTATTTCTCTCCCTCCCAAGTATTATATGATTGTGAACTAACTAGAAAAATATAGCCTCCAGATTGTGTGCTATTCACATATTAATTCAACAAATAATTTGCTTATGGCAACCATATGTCCGGTTTGCACACAAAAAGTCCAGGTTATCCTTTTTGTGGATCAGGTGATCTCTACTAGTTACTATTTTTGTTTCTTATTGTGGTCAATATAAACGTAACAAAACATCTGTCATTTAAGCATTCTTCACATGTACAGTTCAGTAACATTAATTGTGTTCTTGTTGTGCAACCATCACCATCATCCATTTCTAAAACTTTCCACACTCTTAACAGAAGCTCACCACTAATTATGTTTAACACCACCATTCACCCGGCATATCAAATGCCTTGTCTCTGCCAGCACTGTGGTCCCCTAGGCTGGGTTTTTATAGATTCACAAAAGACTCAGCACGTTCAAAACAGAGAACTGGGTCAAAACAACCATCTATTTCTGAACCCGATATATCAAAAACAGTTAGTAGTAAATAAAGGATGGTGGGTCCTGAATGAATTACAGGATCCAGAATCAAACCCTCTAGCTATGCTTTGGTTCCATTTCAGATATTAATTTTTAGGAGGCTCTGAATTCATGCGCTGTTTTTGATCACTGTGGCTTCTAATGGTTTGGTTTTGCACATTAGGATTTCGCCATTGGTGTGGGCATTCACGCAGATCTTGACCACCACAGAACCCTGTCTGCTGAGTCACACACTGCCTTTGAGGTGGGAATTAACTTGGTGAATGAAGATGACTTTTAGTATCGAGACGTCTCCTTTACCATTCATAAATATGATTTAGCCACATGTTTCCACACACTACCTTCTGTCACCATCCACAGACCTGGAAAGAAGAGTCTTGTTTATGTAAGGTGGTTATAGAATGAATCAGCCCTTAAGAGGCCTCCTCCTTTTCCACGGTAAGAACTCAGAGACACGCCCTTCACCATATAAACACGCCTTTTCATAAACACCTGGCACACCTTTTCCATTTATAAACCATAAATTCCCTTCCCTTGTTGCAAAGAATGAGAATTCCAGAACACTTAATTGTACTCATGCGGAATCTGTACATAGACCAAGAGGCAGTCATTGGAACAGAACAAGGGCATACTGTGTGGTTTAAAATCAGGAAAGGTGTGTTATCAGGGTTGTACCCTTTCACCATACTTATTCAATCTGTATGCTGCACAAATAATCTGAGAAGCTGGACTATAAGAAGAAGAACGTGGCATCAGGCTTGGAGGAAGACTCATTAACATATGTAGATGACATACTCTTGCTTGCTGAAAGCAAAGAGGACTTGAAGCACTTACTGATGAAGATCAAAGACTATAGCCTTCAGTATAGATTATATACCTCCACATAAAGAGAACAAAAATCTTCACAACTGGACCAATGAGCAACATCATGATAAATAGAGAAAATATTGAAGTTGTCAAGGATTTCATTTTATTTGGATCCAAAATCAACACTCATGGAAGCAGCAGTCAATAAATCAAATGACATATCACATTGGGTAAATCTGCTGCAAAAGACCTCTTTAAAGTGTCTAAAAGCAAAGATGTCACTTTGAAGACTAAGGTGTGCCTTATCTAAGCCATGGTATTTTCAATTGCCTCATATGCACGCTAAAGTGGACAATGAATAAAGAAGACCAAAGAAGAATTGATGCTTTTGAATTACTGTGTTGGTGAAGAATACTGACTATCCCATGGACTGCCAGAAGGATGAACAAATCTGTCTTGGAAGAAATACAGCCACAACGCTCCTTAGAAATGAGGATGGAGCTACTTCGTCTCACATACTTTGGGCATGTTACCAGGAGAGACCAGTCCCTGAGAAGGACATCATAGTTTGTGAAGTAGAAGTTCAACGAAAGAGAGGAATACCCTCAATGAGACGGATTGACACAGGGGCTGTGACAATGGGCTCAAATATAGCAACGATTGTGAGGATGGCACAGGACCTGGCAGTGTTTCATTCTGTTGTACATAGAATCACTATGAGTCAGAACTGACTCCATGGCACCTAACAACAACATTCTGTCCGAAGATCTTAGTTTCTTAGTGCTGCTGTAACACAAATACCACAGGTGGGAGGCTTTAAACAACAGAAACTTATTTTCTTGCAGTTCTGGAGGCTAAGGGTCCAAATCAAGGTCTCAGCCATGTTGATTGCTTCTGTGGGCCTCTCTCCTAGTTTCAGGGGTCTGTTGGCAGTCCTTCGCATTCTTTTGCTTGTAGACAATCCACCCGCAGAGTCTGTCTTCCCACAATGTGCCTTTGTGTCTATTCTGTTCTTTTTATAAGACACCACTGAGATTTAGGATCCACCTTAATTTGGTATGATCTCATTAACATAACAAAAGAAAAGTTCTATTTCCCAAAGGGTCATATTTACAGGTACAGGGGTTTGGACTTCAACACATATTTTTAGGGGACACAATTCAATCCATAACACCTAGTAATGTTTCTATCTTCACTTAAAAGCTGCATTGGGTTTCTGCAATCTTTTCTCTATAAATCTCCACCAGAGCTTGGCAGGTACTATTTAAACAGAACCTCTTCCAAAGCCTTCACTGACTTGCACTGCTGGAAATGCTCTCCTTCCTCTGAGCTCCTATAACATTTTATCTGTAACCTTTCTCCATTAGTGGATCATATTTTACCTTGTATTACAGTAATTCGAATAGAACACTTAGTGTTCCCATTATTACTATAAACTCTTGAGGGGTAGTGTTTCTATACCACGGCCAAAACTAGGGTGAGGCGATAAAAGCACTTGCTTCAGGTGCAAAATTTGAGAAGGACCCTGTCATGAACTGGATTATGTTCCCCCAAAAATGTGTGTATCAATTTGGCTAAGCCATGATTCCTGGAATGGTGTGATTTTCCTGTATGTTGTAAATCCTGCCTCTATGAAGTTAATGAGGGAGGATAGGCGGCAGTTGTGTTAGTGAGGCTGGACTCAGTCTATAAGATTAGCTTGTGTCCTGAGGCGATCTCTTGAGATATAAAAGAGAAAAGTGAGCAGAGAGACAGAGGGACCTCATACCACCAAGAAAGCAGTGCTAGGAGCAGAGCGTGTCCTTTGGACCTGGGGTCCCTGCACGGAGAAGCTCCTAGTCTGGGGGAACACTGATGAGAAGAAGGCCAACAGAAAGAGAAAGCCTTCCCCTGGAGCTGATGCCCTGAATTTGGACTTTCAGCCTACTTTACTGTGAAGAAATAAATTTCTCTTTGTTAAAGCCATCCACTTTTAGTATTTCTGTTATAGCAGCACTGGACGACTAAGAAAGAATTTGGTACCGACAGAGTAGGTGCTGCTCTAACAGATACCTAAAATGTGGAAGTGGTTTTGAAACTGTGAATGGATAAAGCAGTGTCAGCAGCACAGGACCAGCAGCAGCAGAGAACCAGCAACAACAGAGAAGCGGCAGTGGCAGAGAACCTGCAGTGGCAGAGGAGCAGCAGCGGCAGAAAACCAACAGCAGCAGAACCAGGAGACCAGTGTGAGGCGGTGCTGGAGCCAATCCACAGAGTGAGAGAGCTGAGTGCCTGTGCACATGAGGCTTCCTGGTGGAGTAGGGTGCCTCTGGGCACTTATTGGTGGAGCTATCGAGCTTTGGAACACTTGCCCAGCAGGGCAGATATGGGTGTGAGGCCCGAGGGACAAGAGGCCACAGGAAACAGAAGCAGAAGCTGAAGAGACAAGGGACACAAGAAGCTGAGCTGCCTCAGTCTCAAAAGGTATGGCCATGACCTCTGGGGTTTCTAAGGGTGGAGCGATGGCCTCTGGTGTTTCTAAGGGTGGAGTCACCACTCAGATGGACTAGGAGAATGGTGCGCCTAAAGCCAAGAGAGCAGAGTTGCTGTCTCAGTGGGCCTGGAAGGCGGAGCTGAAGCCCAGGGCCACGGGGCCGCCACTCAGAATCTGGAGAGTGTGGCCAATACCTAGAGTCTGGAGGGCAGGGTCATTGTGTAAATTGTCTCAGAGGACAGAAGATTATTTTCAAAGCCTTGATGGCTAATGTAATGTGTTCTGCTGACTTGCTTAGTGCCTGTTATCCCTTCTTTCCCTCCAGTTTCTCCCATTTGTAATGGAAATGTCTAGCTCGTGCCTGTTCTGCCATTGTACCTTTGGAAGCAGATAACTTGTATTCTAGATTTCACAGATGAAGAGGAATTTTTGGATTTTGAACTTAAGACTTTTGCTATGTTATGATGGGGTGAATATGTTTTCCATGTTGCAAGGATGTGATTTTTTGGGGGCCAAAGGGTGGAATGTCATGGATTGAATTATGTCCCTCAGAAAATGTGTGTATCAATTTGGCTGGGCCATGATTCCTGGTATTGTGTGATTTTCCTATATGTTGTAAATCCTGCCTCTATGATGTTAATGAGGGAGGAGGGGTGGCAGTTGTGTTAGTGAGGCAGGACTCAATCTACAAGATTGGATTGTGTCCTGAGGCAATCTCTTCAGCTATAAAAGAGAGAAGTTAGCAGAGAGCCAGGGGGACCTCATACCACCAAGAAAGTAGTGCTAGGAGCAGAGCGTGTCCTTTGGACCTGGGGTCCCTGCACGGAGAAGCTCCTAGTCTGGGGGAACACTGATGAGAAGAAGGCCAACAGAGAGAGAAAGTCTTCCCCTGGAGCTGATGCCCTGAATTTGGACTTTCAGCCCACTTTACTGTGAAGAGATAAATTTCTCTTGTTAAAGCCATCCACTTGTGGTATTTCTGTTGCAGTAGCACTAGATGACTAAGACAGACCCCCAAAACACAGTCAAGATAAATAAAATTTTGAGGGCAAAGCCAACATGGTGCCCTAGGCAGATGTACCATGCCGTCCCTCTGCAGCAAAGACCCGAAAAACTAAGTAAAACAGATACAAACGTCAATCTGGGAACCCAAGATCAAATGAAGGGGTAAAGAACTAGATTGAACACTGAATGGAAGAAGAAACTGATGGAAAACAGAGAACAAGGAGAGATATGGAGTGGCGGTCCCCTGCCAACTAACATGACACAGCATGGCCATCTTGAAGCACAGCCAGCAATGACCCTGGACAGGGAGTACGGGAAGGCAACTTCATAAAGCCCCCAACAGGAGACAGAGCACCCGGTATCCATGGAAACACTCTTTCCTATCCCTCACCCTTCTGGTGAGTAGAAGCAAGAACCTCCCCCATCCCAGCGGCCCCCACTGCCAGGCTCCACAGTAGGAGCCTCCCCTCCCCCTGGGCCCACCTCACACCCCCATGCCATGCAGAGATTTTTTTCCTCTTTCTTCCTTTTCTTTCTCACTCCCACCTAGCCGCATACATCACCTCACCCACTTCCTGCTGGTACCTGCCACACTGCTGAGGCTAGAGAGCCCCCGGCCCACTGCCACCCTAGGTCTACACTGCCCCCACCTGCCAGCTCCCACCAAGTCATTTTTTTCTTTTTTCCCCTTTCTTCCTTTTCTTGCTCCCTCCCCCATATGCCACCTTCCCCCCTTCCTTCCAGCCCTGGCCACACTACCACCAGCCTGCTTCAGTCCTGGGTCTGCCTGCCCCCACCTTCCAGCTCTTGCCATGTTGACATTTTCTTTTTGCTTTTTTTTCTTTCTCTTCTCTCTACTTCCCACCTAACCCCATACATCACCTCCCCTCCCTTCTCACCAGACCTTGGGTCGGCCCTAACCCCACTCAGCCACCAATGCGTTGCTAGTTTTTTCTTTATTTTTATTTACTTCTTTTTTTCTTTTTTCCTTTTCTTTCTCCCCCCACCTAGCGCCATACACCATCTCTATCCTTTCCCGCCAGCCCCCGCCACACAGCCACTAGAGAGCCACCAGCATTCTGCTGCCCCAGGTCTGTCCTGCCCCCACCTGCCAACCCTGATTCTCTGCCTTTTTTTTCTTTTCTTTCTTTCCTTGTTTACTTTCTCCTTCCCCCCTAGCTCTGTACATCACCTCTCCTCCCTTCCCACTGGCCCTTGGGTCCGCCCGCCCCATTTGCTGGCCATGACTGCACCACCAGTTTTTTTTATTGTTTTTTTTCTTTCTTCCTTTTCTTTCTCTCTTCCATCTAGCCCCGTAAGCCACTTCCCACCCCTTCCCACAGGCCCCTGCCAGATGCCCTAGCTGGAGAGCCACCAGCTCACCAGGCCTCCACTGCCCTGGGCCTGCCCTGCCCCCACATGCTGGCCCCCACTGAGCTGCCATTATTTTTTCTTTTCTTTCTCCCTCCCACCTAGCCAAGTAGTCACATCCTCTCCCTTCCCACCAGCCCCAGGGTCCTCCCTGCCCCCACTTGTCGGCCTCCCCATCATTTTTTTTTCTTTCTTTTCTTTCCTTCTTCCCTCTAGCCCCATAGGTCACCTCCCCTCCCTTTCCACTGGCCCCCAGGTCCACCCCTCCCCCCACTTGCCAGCCCCGACTGCACCACAATTTTTTTAGATTTTTAAATTTTTTTCTTTTTTCTTTTCTTACTTTTCATTTGCCCTCCTGCCTAGCCCCATTTCCCCTCCACCTTTCTGCTTGCCCCCAGTCACACCACCACACACCGAGTGCCATCAGTGTGCCAGCACGCTGCTGCATCAGGTGCCCCCCACCCCCAACTGCAGGCCCCCACCATGCCACCACATAAACAGAACAAAAGAAAATAATCACTTGATTATCTCAACTGATGCAGAAAAGACATTTGATAAAGTCCAACACTCACTCCTGATAAAAACTGTCAATAAAATAGAAATAGAAGGGGAATTCCTCAACATAATAAAAGGCATCTATACAAAAGCAACAGCCAATATCGTTCTCAAAGGAGAGAGGCTGAAATCATCCCTCTGAGAATGGGAACAAGACAAGGATGCCCTTTATCACCACTCCTATTTAACATTGTGCTGGAAGTCCTAGCAAATGCAATAAGGCAAAAAGAAAAAAGAAAAGAAATAAAGGGCATCCACTTTGGAAAGGAAGAAGTAAAACTATCCTTATTTGTAGATGATATGATTTTATACATACAGAACCCCACCGATTCCACAAGAAAACTACTGGAATTAATAGAAAGATTCAGCAGAGTAGCAGGATACAAGATCAATGTACAAAAATCAGTTGGATTCCTATACACTAACAAACAGAATTTAGAAAAGGAAATCAGGAAAACAATACCGTCTATAATAGGCCCTGAAAAGATAAAATACTTAGGAATAAATCTAACCAGGGACATAAAAACTATACAAAGAAAATTACAAAACACTATTGCCAGAAACCAAAGAGACCTACATAAATGGAAAAACATGCCATGTTCATAGATAGGAAGACTCAACATTGTGAAAATGTCAATTCTACCCAAAGTGATCTACAGATATAACACAATCCTGATCCAAATAGCAACAGCATTCTTTAATGAGATGGAAAAACTAATCACCAACTCTACATGGAAAGGAAAGAGGCCCCGGATAAGCAAATCATTATTGAAGAAAAAGAACAAAGTAGGAGGTCTCATGCCACCTGATCTCAGAACCGACTATACAGCTACAGTAGTCAAGACAGCCTGGTACTGGTACAGCAACAGACACACAGACCAATGGAACAGAATTGAGAACCCAGGTGTAAATCCATATACCTACAGTCAGCTGATCTTTGACAAAGTCCCAAAGTCCATTAAATGGGGGAAAAGACAGTCTTTTTAACAAATAGTGCTGGCAAAACTGGACATCCATCTGCAAAAAAATGAAACAGGACCCATACTTCACACCATACACAAAAATTGAGTCAAAATGGATCAAAGGCCTAAATATAAAACTTAAAATGATAAAGATCATGGAAGAAAAAACAGGGACAACACTAGGGGCCCTAAAACATGGCATAAATACAATACATACCATAACTAACAATGCACAAACACCAGAAGATAAACTAGGCAACTGGGAACTCCTAAAAATTTAACACTTATGCTCATCAAAAGACTTCAATAAAAGAGTAAAAAGGGAACCTACAGACTGGGAAAAAATTTTTGACTATGACAAATCCGACAAAGGTCTAATCTCTAAAATCTATAGAATACTTCAACATCTCAACAACAAACAGACAAATTATCCAATTAAAAAATGGGTAAAGGATATGAACAGACACTTCATCAAAGAAGACACTGAGATGACTAACAAACACATGAGGAAATGCCCGTGATCATTAACCACTAGAGAAATGCCAATCAAAACCACAATGTCTCATCCTGACATTACTGGCACTAATTAAAAAAAAAACAGAGAATAACAAATCCTGGAGAGGTTGTGAGCAGATTGGAACTCATATGCTCTGCTGGTGGGAATGCAAAATGGTACAACCATTTTGGAAAATGATATGGCGCTTCCTTAAAAAAGCTAGAAATAGAAATACTATACTATCCAACAATCTCACTCTTAGGAATATACCTTAGAGAAATAAGAGCCATCACATGAATAGACATATGCACACCCATGTTCACTGCAGCACTATTCACAATAGCAAAAAGATGGAAACAACCTAAAAGGCCATCAATAGATAAATGGATAAACAAATTATGGTACATACACACAATGGAATACTATGCAACAATAAAGAACAACAATAAATCCACGAAATATCTCACAACATGGATGAATCTGGAGGGTATTATGCTGAGCGAAATAAGTCAATCACAAAAGGACAAATATTGTATGAGACCACTATTATAATAACCCAAGAAAAGGTTTACACACAGAAAAAAAAAAAAAACAATCTTTGATGGTTATGAGGGAGGGGAGTAGTGGGGAGGGGAAATTACTAACTAAATAGTAGACAAGTTTTAACTTTGGTGAAGGGAGGTACAACACACTATATAGGGGAAGTCAGCACAACTTTACCAAGGCAAAGTCATAGAAGCTTTCTAGACATATCCAAACACATTGAGGGATGGAGTTACTGGGGCTGAGGGCTGGGGACCATGGTCTCCGGAGACATCTAGGTTAATTGGCATAACATAGTTTATAAAGAAAATGTTCTATATCCTACTTTGGTGAGTAGCATCTGGGGTCTTAAAAACTTGGGATCAGCCATCTAAGATACATCCCTTGGTCCCATCCAGTTCAGAGCAAAGGAGAATGAAGAAAACCAAAGAAACAAGGAAAATATTAGTCCAAAAGACTAATGGACTACATGAACCACAGCCTCCACCAGCCTGAGCACAGAAGAACTAAATGTGCCCAGTTACCACCACCGACCACCCTCTCAGGGATCACAGTGGAAAGTCCTGGACAGAGCAGAACAAAAATGTAGACCAAAATTCAAATTCACAAAAAAAGGCCAGACTTACTAGTCTGACAAAGAAACTATGGCCCCTGGACACTTAACTCAGAACTGAAGCCACTCCTGAAATTTACCTTTCAGCCACGGATTAGACAGGCCTATAAAACAAACACAAACATGCGTGAAGAACATGTTTCTTACTTCAGTCAAGTATACAAGACAAAATGGGGAATACCTGTCCAGAAGTAAAGAGGAAAAGGCAGGAAGGGACAGGAAAACTGGAGGAATGGATGCAGGGAAACTGGAGTGTAAAGGGAAAGGGGGAAAGTGCTAACATATTGAGGGGTTTGCAACCAATGTCACAGAGCAATTTGTGTATAAATTTTTGAATGAGAAGCTAATTTGCGATCTGAACTTTCACCTAAAGCACAATAAAGTTAAAAATAAAAGATAAATAATACTTTAACACAATGTTTTTTAAAGTCAAAATTAATACAAAAAATTCATTATGAATAAAAATATCAAAATTTTCAATAAAGAGAAGATGAGGATTTTTCCTTCTATTATTCCTTTTCCTTTCAGATTTTTTCTCTTACATCAGGCTCCAATATAGTCAAGCACAGCACTGTTAGTGATCCGGTCTGTCTTGGTCTGGGTTCTCTAGAGGACCAAAACCAGTGAAGCATAAATAGATATATATATAGAGAGAAATTCACACAACTTTGGGGGCTGGCAAGTCCCAAATCCATGGGTCAAGCAACAGGCTGAAGACCTCTGCTGGCTCATGTGGTTGCAGGGGCTGACGAACCCAAAATCTGCAGGCGTGATACTTCTGCAGGTTTACTTCCCAAGAACTGGAGGTCAGGTGACGAGAAGAGTAAAGGGCTGAGAAAGAGAGCTAGCTTTGCCAGAATATCCATTTATATACCGGAGGCAGGCCACACCCCCAAGGAAACTCCCCTTTCATCTTATTGGCTGCTCACATTAGATCACAGAATGGAAGGTGGTTACATAATGTCTGCCAAACCACTGGGTATCATAGCCTAGCCATAACATTACATTACACATAACACTAACCATCACACTGTCTTTATTGAAAATATTGATATTTTTGTTCATCCAAGGTTTTTTTGCATTAATTGGGATTTTAAAAAATTGCATTACCAAACTCCCCGAGGGACTGAGTTGCTGGATGGAGGGCTCTGGGGACCATGGTCTCGGGGAACA
>NW_004443980.1:11351430-11361518 GCF_000243295.1 Trichechus manatus latirostris
AAAGAACCACAAAGTTCCCAAGGATCCCACCGGTGCAGCTATGAGGTCTGGGGAAGTTGCTCTCAGGTGTTGCAGTACAGCCTGGCTAGAAGGCGTAGAGGTATACAATGCCTGGTATTCAAGGATCAGAAAGAGAAGAAAGATATAGAGAGATGAGAAACTGAGCAATGAAGAAAGATGAAAAGGGAAAAAGAGGGAAAAGAAAACAAAACAAATAATAAAAAAAAAAAAGAACAAGAAAGGCCCCCCAAAAAAACAGGAAAAAAAAAAAACCAACAAAAAAGGAACTACCCTCAGGGATCCCTCTGCACATCTCTGGAACCTGAAGGGGAGTCTCCCCACCATGCAGCTCCGCCTGGCCAGAAAGGGCTCCCAACTCAAGAAAAGGAAAAGAAAACAAACAAACAATTCAAAACGAACAAACGAACAAAAGCCCTGGGATCCCACCAGCACAGTAGCCCAGACTGGGAAGCAGCTCCACACCCTAATGGATTTCCGCAGCCCCTCAGGAAGAAGCAAAGATGGCACACGGAGCCAGGCACTAGAGCGAAAGGAGGGGGAGGTGGCGAGAGGCAAGTGAGAAATCAGTAGACGCAGAAAAAGAAAAGCAACACCACCAGCCAACAAATGGCACCCAGAGAGCCACCCGCTTGGGTGTAAAAACAGATATTTATTGTCTCACAGTTCTGGAGACTAGAAGTCTGAATTCAGTCTGTAAGGCCATGCTGCTTCTGAGGGCTCTAAGGGAAGATCCTTTCTTGTCTTTCCCAGCTTCTAGGAGACCAAGTCATCCCTTGGCTTGCAGCTGCAGCATAACTGTGTCTTCACTTGGCCATTTTCCCTTTGTCTGTGTCTCTTCTTTTTTTAAGACACCACTCAGATTGGATTAGGATTTACCTTACTCCAATATGAGCTCATTTTGAAAGACTCTGTTTCCAAACAAGGTTAAGTTCACAGCTATCAGAGATTAGGACTTCAGTATAAATTTTGGGGGGACATAATTCAATCCATAACAACACTTAATATAGCATCTAACAACAGGTAGACAGGCCACACAGTTAGGGAAGTTGTAGCATTGCTTCTACTCACTAAAATAATGGAGACAGGACCTCTGTCTGGCACAGAGCACCCCTTACAGCATTTCTTTATTTCATAAACAATTCTCAAGAAACTAGATAGCCACAGAGATACAGAACCATCTTTCACCCTCTTCTGGTGAGTTGTAAATCACTAACAACAGAACTAACCTCCTTAGAAGTCCCAAAATACAGGGTGCAATGGGTTTCTGCAGGGAGCCTCAATGCTTCTAGGGGAAAAAGTAGGCAATGGGCTATAAGACCAAATGCGATAGGGCCGGCCTCTCCCAAGTATACTACTCAGCTTGTCAGAGAATAAAATTTTGTTTCTCTGCAATAGCACTGACATATAGGAGAGGTTCCTATGTTAATCTGACTATATTAGGTCTAAGATGGAGTCGCTTAGGCTAAGCCCCATGTCAGAAAACTGAAACCTAGCTAGTTTCCATTTCCTGTAAATGCCTGACCTTCTTAGGAGCCAAAACCAAAGTCAGCCAATCTACACTTGCCATTTCAGCTGTAGTATATGACCTGGCTACAAAAGTTTCCAATATGCCATATAAGGAAAGTAACTTCGACCTAACCAATCACTTTCTGCCCAGTGTTACTTCCTTGTTCTTACACCACTTTGCCCATGTAGATTTGGTCTCTTTCGCTTGTCCTCTGGAGCTCTTGTCTGACTTTCAGATCAAACGCCCCCAATTCATGAACTGCAAATAAAGCTTATGAGTTCAGACACAAATTTAATCTTGTGGAAATTTTATTTTTAATACCTATTTCTCAAGGGAAAATGAACAAATCTTGTAGGTGTTGAGTCTGAGACTAACATATGCCATGAAGATTACAGTTGATTCCTTGATGTATTCAACTAATATTTATCTTTAAAAGACAATAGTGACCATTCATAAAATCCTCTCACAAAATCACCTCTAGAAAGTTGAGCCTATAATAATAAAATTATTTCTATACCCTGGTAGATAGCTCATGTAGTGTTTTTGATTTAGTTACAGACATTTCATTCAACAAACAATGCTGTTAAACTGTTTTCTCTGGGTTCTGTCCACATAATAATTGCTGTTCCTAAGGGGGAAAGTAGATTTTATCTTGTTATAATTACTATGATTTATACTTTTTTGTTCTGTCATGAAAAATTGTTGACCTTTATCTATCCTCACCTCTTCTAACCTTAAAAATTCCAGTGTTAGAGGTGGGGCCGAGAGAGTGGAATAGTCAGATGCTTTCTGTCATCTCTCTTACAACAATGATCCAAAAAAACAAGTGAATTGAATATATAAAGATGAAGCTGAAGAATCGGAGTAAGTGGCAGGCAGCAGGAGAGACAATTCCAAAGCAGCAGAAACGGAGAAGTTCAGATCACGAGATCACCAGTGCCCTGCTAGCTGAGTCTGTGCAGTGCGCACGGGCTGAGGTAAGCAGCAACATCTAAAGCTGAAAGTTAAGTGCAAGCTTCTAACCTACTGCAAGTGATTCAACACCTCATGCCCTCATTAGCATAAAACAGCAGGGGGTACACCTGAAGCTAAGGGAGAGCTGCAGATTCATGACATTCAACACCGCCCCACTGCCATAGGCAGTGCCTCACCCACCCACTCCAGGAGCCTGAGGGGCAGCAGTACCACTCACTCCATCTAGCCACCCACAACAGGGGTCTGAGACATAGTGGTGCCTCCCAGTCCCTCCAGCCAACAGCACCGGTGCCCAAAGACCAGCTGCACTACCCCCCCACTATGCACTCTAGGGGACAGGGACATGCCTTCCATCCAGGCACCTGGAGGCAGGTGTCAGCCCCCACCCTTGTCCCACACATAGCCACCCACTGTAGCCAGGCATCTGTGCCTGCTCCGAACACCCCCATATGTAGCCCTGCCTTCCCTGGACTGTAGGTGAGAGTCTGCACCACATACTCAGTGACTGAAGATCTAGACACCTGTGCCTTGAATAACCACATCCCCACAAGAAAAGTGAAAAGACTCCTGGGCTCACACACACAATAGCTGCTCTGACCATCAGAAGACAGGATGTGAGAGTTTCAAAGATGCCAACAACCAAAGTAGCTCACACACCCAGCCTACCTGGACATATCAAAACAAAACAAAATAAAAAGTCAGGATGTAGTAAACAAACATACAATAAATAAATATAATAACTTATTGATGCCTCAGAGACAACAGTCAATCAAATCACATAAAGAAGCAGGTCAAAATGGCTCCAGCAAGCGACCAAAATAAAGAACCAGAAAACCTTCCAGAGGTAGATAAGGCAATGGAACCACCTGAAAAAGAAGTCAAAAGACTAATATACAGAGCTCTCCAAGAGATCAGGAAGGAGATCATGCAAAACTCAGGCCAAGCCAAGAAACACACAGACAAAGTAATACAAGAATTCAGGAAAACAATACAAGAACAAAGTAACAGCATACACAGGCTGCCAGAAAACATACAGAGACAACAACTAGAAATCCAAAAGATTAACAATAAAATTTCAGAATTAGACAACTTAATAGAAGGTCATAAGAACAGAATTGAAACAGTGGAATCAGAATTAGTGAGACTGAAGATAAATCCCTTGACACTAATTTGTTTGAGGAAAAAATCAGAAAAAAGAATGAAAAAAAAAAAAAAATGAAGAAAGCCTAAGAATTATGTGGAATACTATCAAGAGGAAAAACCTACAAGTGACTGGAGTACCAGAACAGTGGGTAATAACAGAAAATACAGAATTGTTGAAGATTTACTGGCAGAAAACTTCCCTAACATCATGAAAGACAAGAAGCTATCTATCCAAGAAGCTCAATGAACCCCATAAAGGGTAGATCCCAAAAGAAAGTCACCAAGACATACCATAATCAAACTTGCCAAACCCAAGGACAAAAAAGAATCTTGACAGTGGCTAAGGATAAACAAAAAGGCACCTACAACGGAGAACCAAAAAGACTAAACTCTGACATTCTCAGCAGAAACCATGCAGGCAAAAAGGCAATGGGAGAACATACATAAAGCCTTAAAGGAAAAAAAATTGCCAGCCAAGAATTATATATCCATCAAAATTGTCTCTCAAATACGATGATGAAATTAAGTCATTTCCAAATAAACAGAAATTAAGGGAATTTGTAAAAGCCAAACCAAAATTATAAGAAATATTAAAGGGAGTCCTCTTATTAGAGAAACAACATCAGACAACAATCCAAGACTAGGATACAGAACAGATCAACCAGTTATCAACCCAGATAGGGAATTCACAAAAACAAATCAAAACTAAAAGATTGAAAATAAGGAACCAGAGATGTCAATATGTAAACGATGCCAACGTCAAAACAAAAAAGAGGGAATAAACAGTGTAGTCATAGAACTTCCATATGGAGAGGAAGTTAAGGTGATATCAAGAAATAAAAGACTGGTTTAAACATAGAAAAAATAAAGGTAAATTTCAAGGTAACCACAAAGGAAGCAAACAAACCTACTCATCAAAAGAAAAAAGAAGAAAACCATTAAGACTCAGTGACCACAAAATCAACAATGATGAAGAAGATGAAAAGAAAATACATAAACAAAAATAACTCAGGACAGAAAATTAAGCAAAACAAAGAAAATGTCAACACCACACACACACACACAAAATACATCAAAATGACAGCAGTAAACTCATATCTATCAATAATTACACTGAATGTAAATGGCCTAAATGCACCAATAAAGAGAGAGTGGCAGAATAGATTAAAAAATATGATCCATCTATATACTGTGTACAAGAGACACAACTTAGACACAAAGACATAACAAACTAAAACTAAAAGGATGGAAAAAAATATATCAAGCAAACAACAATCAAAAAAAGAGCAGGAGTGGCAATATTAATCTCCAACAAAATAGACTTTAAAGCAAAATCCACCATAAAGGATAAGGAAGGACACTATATAATGATAAAAGGGTCATTACACCAGGAGGAAATAACCATATAAGTATACATGCACCCAACAACAGAGCTCCAAAATACATAAAACAAACTCTAACAACATTGAAAAGAGATATAGACGGGTCCACAATAATAGTAGGAGACTTCAATACAGTGCTTTCTGTGAAGGACAGAATATCTAGAAAGAAAATAAAGATACACAAGATCTAAATGGCACAGTCAGCCAACTTGACCTCGTAAATATATACAGAACACTCTATCCAACAGCAGTAAAGTATACCTTCTTTTACAACACACATAGAACATTCTCCAGAATAGACCACATTTTAGGCCACAAAGCCAACCTTAATAGAATCCAAATCATTGAAATAAAACAAAGCTTTTGTTCTGATCATAATGCCATAAAAGTAGAAATCAATAACAGAAACAGCAAGGAAAAAAATAAAATACATGGAAACTGAGTAATACCTTGCTGAAAAACTGTGGGGTTATAGAAGAAATCAAGGGTGGAATAAAGAAATTCATAGAATCAAATAAGAATGAAAACACATCTTACCAAAACCTCTGGGACACAGCAAAAGCAGTGTTTAGAGGTAAATTTAGAGCAATAAACACATCCAAAAAGAAGAAAAAGCCAAAATTAAAACATTAACCCTACAACTTGAACAAATAGAAAGAGATCAGCAAAAGAAGCCCTCAGATACCAGAAGAAAGGAAATAATAAATATCAGAGCAGAAAAAAATGAAATAGAGAATAGAAAAATAATTGAAAAAATCAACAAGACCAGAAGCTGGTTCTTTGAAAAGATCAATAAAATCAACAAACCATTCGCCAAACTCACAAAAGAAAAACAGAAGCAAATAACCCAAATAAGAAATGAGATAGGTGATTTCACAACAGACCTAACTGAAATAAAAAGGATCGTAAGAGAATACTATGAAAAATTGTACTCCAACAAATTTGAAAACCTAGAGGAAATGGACAATTTTTGGAAACACATTAGCTACATAAACTAATACAAATTGAGATAGAAAATCTGAACAGACCCAAAACAAGACAAGAGACTGAAGAGGTAATGAAACAACTCCCAGCAACAACAACAAAAAAGCCCTAGTCTGTACTTCACTGGAGAATTCTACCAAACTTTCAGAGAAGAGTTAACACCAATACTACTAAACCTATTTCAGAGCATAGAAAAGGAAGGAGTACACTTGAACTCATTCTATGAAGCCAGCATAACCCTGATACTGAAGCCAGACAAAGATACCACAAAAAAAGAAAACTACAGACTGATATCCCTCGTTAACAGACACAAAAATCCTCAACAAAATTCTAACGAACAGAATTCAATAGCATATCAAAAAATAATTATGACCAAGTGAGAGTCACACCAGGTGTGCATAAATGGTTCAACATTAGAAAATCTATCAACGCAATCCACTACATAAATAAAACAAAAGAACCACATGATCTTATCAATTGATGCAGAAAAGTCATTTAACAAAGTCAACACTCATTCCTGATAAAAACTCTCAGCAAAAATAGGAATAGAAGGGAAATTCCTTGACATAATAAAGAGCATTTATACAAAGTCAACATCATCCTACACAGAGAAAGACTGAGAGCTCTTCCCTTGAGGATGGGGACCACTCAACATTGTGCTGGAGGTCCTAGCTAGAACAATAAGGCAAGAAAAAGAAATAAAGGACATCCAAATTGGTAAGGAAGAGGTAAAACTATACCTATTCACAGATGATGTGATCTTATACACAAGAAAACCCCAAAGAATCCACAAGAAAGCTACTGGAATAAATAGATTTCAGCAAAGTGGCAGGATACAAGATTAACATACAAGAATCAGTAAGATTCCTCTACACAAACAAAGAGAACTTCGAAAAGGAAATCACCAAATCGATACCATTTAAGATAGGCTCCAAGAGGATAAAGAACTTAGGAATAAATCTAACCAGGGACATAAAAGACCTACACAAAATAAAAACTACAAGACACTACTGCAAGAAACCAAAAGAGACCTACGTAAGTGGAAAAACATACCATGTTCATGGATAGGAAGACTCAAGACTGTGAAAATGTCAATTCTACCCAAAGCAATCTACAGATGTAATGCAATCTCAATCCAAATTCCAACAGCATTTTTTAACAAGATGGACAAACAAATCAGCAACTTTATGTAGAGAGGGAAGAGGCCACAGATAAATAAAGCATTACTGAAGAAGAAGAACAAAATGGGAGGTCTCACACTACCTGATTTTAGAATCTATTATACCCCCACGGTAGTCTAAACAGCCTGATACTGGTACAACAACAGACACATAGACCAATGGAACAGAATTGAGAATCCAGACATAAATCCACCCATCTATGAGAAGCTGATATTTAACAAAGGCCCAAAGTCCATTAAATGGGGAAAAGACAGTCTCTTTAACAAATGGTGCTGGCATAACTGGATATCTATCAGTAAAAAAATGAAACAGGACCCATACTTCATACCATACACAACAACTAACTCAAAATGGATCAAAGACCTAAATATAAAATCTAAAATGGTAAAGATCATGGAATAAAAAATAGGGACAATGCTAGGGGCCTTAATTCATGGCATAAATAGTACAAAAACCATAACTTACAATGCACAAACATCAGAAGAGAAACTAGATAACTGGGAGCTCCTAAAAATCAAACACTTAGACTCGTCAAAAGACCAAAAAAGTGAAAAGAGAACCTAGAGACTGGGAAAAAAAAGTTTGGCTATGACATATCCAATAAGGATCTAATCTCTAAAATCTACAAGATACTGCAACACCTTAACAACAAAAAGACAAATAATCCAGTTGAAAAATGGGCAAAAGATATGAACAGACACTTCACCAAAGAAGACATTCAGGCAGCTAACAGATACATGAGGAAATGCTCATGATCATTAGCCATTAGAGAAATGCAGATCAAAACTACAATGAGATACCTTCTCACTCTGACAATACTAGCACTAATCAAAACAAACAAACAAACAAACAAAAAAAAAAACTTTGGAGAGATTGTGGGGAGATCGGAAGTCTTATGCACTGTTGGTGGGAATTTAAAATGGTACAACCACTATGAAAATGATATGGTGCTACCTCAAAAAGCTAGAAATAGAAATACCATATGATCCAGCAATTCCACTCCTAGGAACATACCTTAGAGAAATAAGAGCCATCACATGAATAGATACATGCACACTTATGTTCATTGCAGCACTATTCACAATAGCAAAAAGACAGAAACAACCTAAATGTCCATTGATAGATGAATAGATTAAGAAATTATGGTACATACACAAAATGGAATACTATAAAATGATAAGGAATAATAATGAATCTGTGAAATAACTCACAACACGGATGAATCTGGAGGGCATTTTGCTGAGTGAAAGAAGTCAATATGAAAGGATAAATATTGTATGAGACCACTATTATAAGACCTAGAGAAAAGGTTTACACACAGAAAAAAGCATTCTTTGATGGTTACAAGGGTGAGAAGGGAGGGGGAGGGGAATCACTAACTAGATAGTAGATAAGTGTCAACTTTGGTGAAGGGAAGGACAACACACAGTACAGAAGAAGTCAGCACAGCTGGACAAAGCAAAAGTAAACATACTTTGTAGACACATCCAAACACTTTGAAGCACCGAGTAGCTGGGGCTGGGGCCTGGGGACCATAGTCTCAGAGGACATCTAGGTCAATTGGCATAACATTGTTTATAAAGAAAATGTTTTACATCCCACGTTAGTGAGTAGTGTTTGGGGTCTTAAAAGCTTGGGAGTGGCCACCTAACATACTTATATTGGTCCCATCCCACCTGTAGCAAAAGAGAATGAAGAAAGTCCAAGACACAAGGAAAATACTAGCCCAAAGAACTAAAGGAGATGGCGGGACCAAGATGGCAGAGTAGTCAGATGCTTCCTGTGATCCCTCTTACAACAAAGACCCAAAAAAACAAGTGAATTGATTATATATAACAATCTAGGAACCCTGAACATCAAAGGAAAAGTTGAGGAATTGGACTGAGTGGCAGGGGGAGGGAGAGATGATTCAGAAGCAGCAAGGAGTTGCCAGACCTGACCCAGGGGTTTAAACACAGAAGAAAACATTCTTTGATGGTTACAAGGGTGGGGAGGGAGGGAGAGGGGAATTTACTAACTAGATAGTAGTCAAGAATTATCTTAGGTGAAGGGAAGGACAACACACACTAAAGGGGAAATCAGCACAACTGGACTAAACCAAAAGCTAAGAAGTTTCCTGAATACAACCAAATACTTAGAGGGACAGAGAAGCAAGGTTGAGGGTCTGAGGACCATGGTTTCAGGGGACATCTAGGTCAATTGGTATAACAAAATCTATTAAGAAAACGTTCTGCATCCCACTTTGGTGACTGGCGTCTGGGGTCTTAAAAGCTAGCGAGCGGCAATCTAAAATGCATCAATTGGTCCCAACCTACCTGGAGCAAAGGGGAATGAAGAACACCAAAGACACAAGGAAAATATTAGCCCAAGAGACAGAAGGGCCACATAAACCAGAGACTCCATCAGCCTGAGAGCAGAAGAACTAGATGGTGCCTGGCTACCACCAATGATTGCCCTGATGGGGAACACAGCAGAGAGCCCCCGAAGGAGTGGAGAAAAGTCGGGTGCAGAACTCAAATTCTAGTAAAAAGACCAGACTTAATGGTCTTACTGAGACTGGAGGGGCCTCAGAAGACATGGCCCCCAGACTCTCTGTTGAACCAGAGCTGAAACCATTCCCAAAGCCAGCTCTTCAGACAAAAATTGGACTGGACTATGGGACATAAAGTGATACTCATGAGGAGTGTCCTTCTTAGCTCAAGTAGATACATGAGACTAAATGGGCAGCTCCTGTCTGGAGGTGAGATGAGAAGGCAGAGAGGGTCAGGAGCTGGTTGAATGGACACAGGAAATCACGGGTGGAAAGGAGGAGTGTGCTGTCACAGTATCGGGAGAGCAATTAGGGTCACATAGCAATGTATGTATAAATTTTTGTAGGAGAGACTAACTTGAATT
>NW_004443980.1:11361618-11411033 GCF_000243295.1 Trichechus manatus latirostris
GAGATGAGAAGGCAGAGAGGGTCAGGAGCTGGTTGAATGGACATGGGAAATCCAGGGTGGAAAGGAAGTGTGTGCTGTCACAGTATAGGGAGATCAACTAGGGTCACATAGCAATGTGTGTATAAATTTTTATATGAAAAACTGACTTGAATTGTAAACTTTCGCTTAAAGCACAATTTAAAAAAAAAAGAACTAAAGGACCACAGGAACCGAGACTCCACCAGCCTGAGACCAGAAGAACTAGATAGCCTCCGGCTACCACCAGTCACCACCCTGACAGGGATTGCAACAGACAGTCCTGGATAGAGCCGGAGAAAAATGTAGAACAGAATTCAAATTCACGTAAAAGGACCAGACTTACTGGTCTGACAGAGACCAAAGGAACCCCTGAAAATATGGACCCCAGATGCTCTGTTAACCCGGAACTGAAACCATTCCCAAAGCCCACTTTTCAGACAAAGATTAGACAGGGCTATAAAACAAAAAAATAATACGCTTGAGAAAAGTGCTTCTTAGTACAATGGAATATACGAGACCAAATTGGCAGCTCCTGTCCAGAAGCAGGACAAGAAGCTGGAAGAGACAGGAACTTGATTAATGGACAAAGGGAACCCGGGGTGGAAAGGTGGAGCGTGCTATCACATTGTGGGGATTGCAACCTATGTCACAAAACAATATGTGTAGAAATTTTTTGTATGAGAAATTGGCTTGAGCTGTAAACTTCCACCTAAAGCACAATTAAAAAAAAAAAAAAAAACTTAAAAAATTCCAATGTTAAAATAATTAACTAGATTAGTTTAACAAAAAGGGTATTCTAGCCCCATCCTCTGCCCCATCCAGAAACCAGAAGAAAGAAATAAAATTATTCTTAGAGACTATCTCCCTGTTTCTCCGACAGTCTTCAAACGCTTATTTTCCGTTTAGTTTCTTTACTGTTTCATTGTGAAGCGACTGAAACTTCACTTCTGTTATGCCTCTGGAAATTTAGCAGTCTGAGATGGAGAAATACTCTCATTTTAAACAAATTATCTTACAGGAAAAAGTTTAGACACTTTTCATGGTGCATTCTTGAGTCAGTCTGGCTACGTTTAGGTTCCACATTCAGTGAGGGCCTATGGTGCCACCATGAGTCAGAACCTACTCAACAGCAACTGTTTTTTGGAGTCCCCGGGTGGTGCAAATGTTTAACGTACTCAGCTGTTAACTGAAAGGTTGAAGGTCTAGTCCACCCAGAGGTGCCTTGGAGGAAAGGCCTGGCAATCTACTTGCAAAAAATCAGCCATTGAAAACTCTGTGGAGCACAATTCTACTCTGACACACATGGAGTTGCCATGAGTTTATGTCAGCTGGTGACTGTGTGCTAGTCACCATGCTAGGCAGCTTTCCCATGTTATTTCATTTAACTCTCTGAAGAGTCTAGACCAAGAGTAGATATTCATGCTCATTTTGAAGAAATAAAATCCAAGACTCAAAGTAGGTCACAGGACGAATAAGGGGTGAGCTGAGATTTGTCTCAGGTCTTTTGCTTCCATTCCCACTGCTTGTCACATTATATACAACTATCTGGTTATTGTCACAGCCTGGAATCATTTTTAAAAGAGAGATTCTGCATTGATTCTGCTCCAAGAGATGCATAGGATGCATTTATTCAACCCAGATTGTCATGTGGTTAATATCCAAAGTAAAATGAAATCCCAGAAAGTTTTAGACATTATTTTATTCTCATTTGGAGAGACAACATCATCTGTCCAGGTGTAGGGCCCCTATACCTTCCCACACTTATTAGGGATACTACCCCTTTTCAAAAAAGTCCTCTTAATTTCTAAAGAGGCCTATAAATAATAGATTTCGGACCATCTTGGTAAGAAGTGGTATTGCGATTACGTATGTGAAAGAGAACAAAATGATCTTATAAGAAGAAAGAATGCATCTTAGTTTATGTGTCTGATTTGGGGTAACTGTGGTCATGGTTGGTTGTGTTGGGGAAGGGGAGAATATGTGTAACAGCAAAGAAATGATGATGAAAAGTACATCGTAATTACTCAGGACTACACATACATGTTTATTTTTATTGTGGTTTAAGTGACAGTTTACAGAGAAAATTAGTTTCTCATTAAACAATTAATACACAAATTGTTTTGTGACATTGGTTGCCAACAATGCAATGTGTAAACACTCTCTCCTTCTCGACCTCGTGTTCCCCATTTCCATTTGTCCAGTTTTCCTGTCCCTTCCTGCCTTCTCGCCTTTGCTTTTGGTGTGGTGTGCCCATTTAGTCTAGTATACATGCTCGAACTGCGTGTATTATTGTTTGTTTTATAGGTCTGTCTAATCTTTGGTTAAAGGGTGAACTTCAGGAGTGACTTCAGTACTGAGTTAAAAGGGTGTCCGGGGACCATATTCTTGGGGTTTCTCCAGTCTCGGTCAGACCAAGAAGTCTGGTCTTTTTTTGTGAGTTTGAATTTTGTTCTACATTTTTCTCCTGCTGTGTTCGGGACCCTCTGTGATGGTTAAAGTTGAGCGTCAGCTTGGCTGGGCCATGATCCTCAGTGGTTTGGCAGTTATGATGTAGTTTGGCAGCTTTTTAATGATGTAATCACCTCCATAATGAGATCTGATACAATGTGATCATCTCCAAGATGAGATCTGTTGTGAGCAGCCAATCAGTTGAAAGGGAGTTTCCCTGGGGGTGTGGCCTACATCCTATATAGGTGGCTTTTCTGGCAAGGCTCCTTGGCTTTTGCTGTCTCTGGATCCTGCAGCTGGCTCCTGTTCATCTGACCTCCAGTTCTTGGGATCTGAGGTAGCAACTTACTTGCTGTCTTGGGATTCATCAGCCTCAACCCTCTGTGAGCCAGAGACCTCCTCTCTGACCTTCGAATCTTGGATTCTCCAGCACCTGTGGCTACAGGAGTCAGGAGAAGCCTCCAGCCTGACCCATGATGTTGGGCCTTTCCAGCCTCTACAACCATACAAGCCATTTCCTTTATATAATTCTCTCTACATATGTCTTTATATGCTCACTGATTTTGCTTCTCTAGGGAACCCAGCCTAAGACATCCTGTATTGTGATCCCTGTCAGAGCAGTCGGTGGTGGTAGCCAGACACCATCTAGTTGTTCTGGACTCAGTCTGGTGGAGGCTGTGGTGGTTGTGGTCCATTAGTCCTTTGGACTGATCTTTCCCTCGTGTCTTTGGTTTTCCTCATTCTCCTTTTCTCCAGACAGGGTGGGACCAGTAGATGCACTTAGATGGCCACTCACAAGGTTTTAGGACCCCAGATGCTAGTCACCAAAGTAGGATGTAGAACTTTTCTTTGTCAACTATGTTATGCCAGTTGAGCTAGATGTCCCCCGAGAATATGGTCCCCAGGACTAGCCCAGGAATTCATTCCCTTAGGGTGTTTGGATGTGTCTATGGAGCTTCTGTTGTGCTGACTTCCCAGTATTGTGCACTGTCCTACCCTTCACCAAGTCACCACTTATCTATTGTCTAGTTAGTGTTTTTCCCACCCCACCTCTCCCCTCCCTTGTAACCATCAAAGACTGTTTCTTTCTGTGTGTAAACCTTTTCATGAGTTTTTATAATTGTGGTCTCATACAGTGTTTGTCCTTTTGTGATTGACTTATTTCACTCAGCATAATGCCCTCCAGATTCATTCATGTTGTGAGATGTTTAGCAGATTCATCATTGTTCTTTATCGTTGTGTAGTATTCCATGGTGTGTATGTACCATACTTTGTTTATTCATTCCTCTGTTGATGGGCACTTAGGTTGTTTCCATTTTTTGCTGTTGTGAATAATGCTGCAATGAACATGGGTGTACATATGTCTATTTGTGTGACGGCTCTTATTTCTCTGGGATATATTCCTAGGAGTGGGAGTGCTGGATCATGTGTATGATATTTCTATTTCTAGCTTTTTAAGGAAATGCCATATCATTTTCCAAAATGGTTGTACCATTTTGCATTCCCACCAGCAGTGCATAAGAGTTACAATCTCCCTGCAGTCTCTCCAACATTTGTTATTTTCTGTTTTTTTGATTTGTGCCAGTAATGTCAGGGTGAGATGGTATCTCATTGTAGTTTTGATTTGTATTTTTCTAATGGCTAGTGATCACAAGCATTTCTTCATGTGTCTGTTAGCCACCTGAATGTGTTCTTTGGTGAAGTGACTGTTCATATCCTTTGCCCATTTTTTAAATTAAATTATTTGTCTTTTTGTTGTAGAGGTGTTGGGTTTTCCTATAGCTTTTAGAGATTAGAACTTTGTCGGATTTTTCATAGCCAATTTTTTTCCCCAGTCTGTAGACTCTCTTTCTGCTCTTTTGGTGAAGTCTTTTTATGAGCATAAGTGTTTAATTTTTAGAAGATCCCAGTTATCTAGCTTATCTTCTGGTGATTGTGTATTGTTAGTTATGGTTTGTATCCTATACATATCATATATTAGAGCCCCGAGCATTGACTCTTTTTTTCCCTATGATCTTTAGTTTTTCATTTTATATTTAGGTCTTTGATCCATTTTTAATTAGTTTCAGGACTATTTTTTTGAAAAATAAGCAAACATGAAATTAAGGCTATAAATGTAATGGGTACAATGGTTCAAATTATAAACAATTCAGGGAAGCAAAGTAGAATAGCGTATCATAGTAGTCATGCACAAGGGCTCTTGAAGCCAGTAGCCTGAATTTATATCCCAGTTCTGCTGCTTGTTAATTGTGTGACATTTGAGAGGTCACTTAAAAACAAAACAAACATCGACGAGCCTGAGACCAGAAGAACTAGATGGTGTTCGACTACCACCAATGCCCGCCCTGACAGGGAACACAACAGAGGGTCCTGGCTGGAGCAGGAGAAAAGTGTGGAGCAGAATTCAAATTCATGTAAAAAGACCAGACTTAATGGTCTGACAGAGACTGGAGGAACCCCCAAAACTATGGCTCCCAGACGCCCTGTTAACCCAGAACTGAAACCATTCCTGAAGCCCACTCTTCAGACAAAGATTAGACAGGACTATAAAACAAAAAATAATACACGTGAGGAGTGGGCTTCTTAGTTCAATCAGATACACGAGACCAAATGGGTGGCTCTGGTCCAGAGGCAGGATAAGAAGGCAGGAAGGGACAGGAACTGGTTGAATGGACACAGGGAACCTGAGGTGGAAAGGAGGTTTGTGCTGTCACATTGTGGGTATTGCAACTAATGTCACAAAACAATATGTGTATAAATTTTTGTATGAGAAATTAACTTGAGCTATAAACTTTCACCTAAAGCACAATAAAAATAAAAATGTGGGGCTCACATATACCCTAAGAGAATTTTGAAATCTACATACTCTCACACACACATTTTTGGTTTGCATCTAAATGTTTTCTTCGCGAATGTAAATAGCTGCAAAAGATGTAATTTCCTGCATGTCGTATACTGAACATGTACTTTCAGTAAAGTCTCACCAGAATATTAAAAACAAACAAACAAATCCTCTATGTTCAGTATCCTTACCTGTAAAATGTGCATAATAAGTACTCATATAGAGTGTTGTGAGGATTAGACGAAAAAGTGCATGTAAAGTACTTGACATTTCATAAAAGTTTGTTATTATCAAAAGGAGGAAATATCTGTAGCATTTTTGAGCTGCCTGTAATAAAAAAAAATCTACTTCTCAGATTCAGGAAGCTGGGAAAGAGTTAATCACGCCAGGAATTGCCATCGGGCATGAAGACAGAGCAAACGATTTTATTACTGAAAATCAATATGACCCCAATAACCTACAAAGCATGGGGGAGAGGATATGTGCCAATAAATAGTAATAATCGAAATATTGTTGACAGCTGAGACCTCAGAACTTCCATCTGTCTTGAGGAATTAGGCTAATGACCCTGCCTAGTGGATCTGGGCTAATACAAGAGAATAAAAATTATAATAACTTGCTGGCTTTGACTTGTTTCTGACTCATGGCGACCCCATGTGTTACACAGTAGAACTGCTCCATAGGGTTTTCTTGGCTGTAATGTTTCACTGGGTGGGTTCAAACTGCCAATCTTTAGGTTAATAGTAGATCATAAACCATTTGTGCCACCCAGGGACCTAGTAATACAAAAGGCATCATGCAAAACTAGGAAAAACCAGCAGACTCCCCTCGCATGAAACTTTATTGAAGTGGTCAGGCCTGCAACAAAGTTCCCACTATATTCTGCACTTAAACTGGAGAATCAGGGCATCCTGTCAGTTCTCCAGGTCAGGGCACTGGAACACGAACAAGACACTCCTGGCTTCCTCGGACCCGTTTGCCAAGCGATTCGGACCAGGTAAATTGATAGTAACTTCCCCGAAAGTCTCAGAGCTCTTTCAGATCCACACAATTCCAGGCCACAGAACAAGTGGGAAGTCACAGAGCTCCAGGCCCTTTCGATGAAGTTAAAGATTACACAGTCTGTAATCTTTACATCACCTCATGTCCACAATTACTTAGTCACTAACAATATAACAAGCCCTCCAGATATAATTCACTAATCAAGCCCCATCCTTTTATGTTCTGAGGCGTTACCAATAGCTCCACCTCTTGGGGTGGGGGCTAAAACCTATTGCACATCCTCAGCACATGGTATTTTCCTGCAAAAAACCAAACCCATTGCCTTTGAGTCGATTCCAACTCATAGCGACCCTATAGGACAGAGTAGAACTGCCCCATAGAGTTTCTGAGGAGCGCCTGGTGGATTTGAACTGCTGATCTTTTGGTTAGCAGCTGTAGCTGTTGACCACTACGCCACCAGGGTTTCCTCCTGCAATTATAGCAGACCCTAATTTTTTAGTACCTACCTCATAGGATTGTTGTGCCTTGCTCACTATAGCTGCCAAAGAAATGTCAGCTAGTATACCCATTCTTCTGTGCTGTTAACAATAGTTTCACCTCTTTGATAGTCTACTAAAGTATTCTTTGAAAAAAATTGCAATTGCCAACAAAATGCAGGTTTCATATAGGTAAGATATTTAGCAGTACCTTACACATAGTGACTCAGGTAACTGGTGGCTTTTTGATTGCTTTGAGAAGACTTAATATGTCTTACTTCTGTTGTTGTTGTTAGGTGCCATTGAGTTGTTTTTGACTTACAGTGACCCCATAGGATGGAGCAGAACTGCCCCGTAGTGTTTTCTTGGCTGTAGTTTTTTCATGTAAGTGAGGTCATACAATATTTGTCCTTTCGTGATTGGCCTATTTCACTCAGCACAATGTATTCAAGCTCCATCCACACTGTAGCATGTATCAAGACTTCATTTCTCCTACTGGCTGAGTAGTATTCCATTATATGTATGTACGACATTTTGTTTATCCATTCATCTGATGATGAGCATTTAGGTTGTTTCCACCTTATGGCTATTATGAATAGTGCTGCAGTGAACATAGGTGTAAAAGTCTCTTTTTGAGTCTCTGCTTTCAAGTCTTTTGGGTACATACCTAGGATTGGAATTGCTGGGTCATTTGGTAGTTCTATTTTTAGTTTTTTGAGGAACCAACACTCTGATGTTCACAGCCGCTGTACCATTTTGCATTCCCACCAGCAATGAACAAGAGTTCCAATTTCCTCACATCGTCAATATTTATTATTTTCTGTTTTTTTTTTTTTTTTTAAATCTTAATCATCCTAGCGGGAGTGAACCGGTATCTCACCGTGGCTTTGATTTGCATCTCTGTAATGGCTAATGATGCTGTGTGTCTTTTCATGTGTTTGATGGCCATTTGAATGTCCTCTTTGGTGAAATGTCTATTCAAGTCCTTCGCCCATTTTATGATTGGGTTATTTGTCTTTTTGTTGTTAAGTTGTCAAAGTTTTATATATACTTTGGTTATTAGATTCTTGTTGGATTTAAGGCTTCTAAAGATATTCTCCCAGTTGGTAGCTTGTATTTTCACTTTTTTGGTAAAGTCTTTTGATGAACAAAAGTTATTGGCTAATCTTTATGGGAGCAGACCGCCAGGCCTTTCTCTGCTGGAGCCACTGGTTGGGTTCAGATCGCCAACCTTTCGGCAAGCAGCCCAGTGCTTAACCATTTGCACCACCAGGGCTCCTACTATGAACAATATTCTCCTCTTTGTTGACCCCACCACTTGGATACTTTCCCAGTGAACCTGTTGAAAGGATCACAAATATCTGCTTTTGGCAAGTACTTTTGGGGTTCATTTGAAATGCATTTACCTGGCTAGATACTAGATTACAGTGGGGGAGGAGTGCAGGGGGGATCCCTCTTTCATGGAATTTAAGTTCTGGTTAAACAAATAGCAACGATAAAACCAGAGTCCCTGGGTGCTGCAAATGGTTAACATGCTTGGCCGCTAACTAAAAGGTTGGCAGTTCAAATCTACCCAGAGGCATCTCGGAAAAAACGCTTGGTGATCTACTTCCAAAAAATCAGCCACTGAAAACCCTATAGACCACAATGGTACTCTGACACACGTGGGGTCACCATGACTCAGCATTGACTTCAGGGCAGCTGGGCTGGTTTTTGGTAACAGTAAAGCCCAGAAGCGTTGGAATCAGAAAATCAGCATGGGAAGGACTTTCTTGTCAAGACCCGCTGGGGGAGGAAGGAAAGCTTCCTAAAAGCAGTAAAGTTTAAGCTGAAAGTGAAGGGTTCTAGGAGTTCGCTACATCTGAGAAAATGCTCTGGGCTGGAAGAACAATGTTCCAAGACCTGGAAGGGAAAGGAGCTGAGAGTTGCTGAGGCCCCTTCACCCGTCTGTACAAGGTGAGATGATGGTGCTCACGTCATAGCTGACGCCTGATCCTCAGAATGTCGGGATTCTCTTAAAGGTTTCAGGTTGGCGAGTGAAATGATCAGATCTGAGATTAGGCAGGCTCTTTCTGGCTGCTTTGTGCAGCAATAAGGAATGTGGGGAGCCCTATAGGAGGCGGGGGTATGAATATGTTCATACTCAGGTACGAATATATTATATTCTGATGATTCTGGCCCAGATTTGTGAGCAGGGAGGTGAAGAAGTGGATAGATTTAAGAGATATTTAAATATTTGGCTGCAAACTAAAGCTAGTTCCCCTCTCCCACTCTCACCCCCTCCCCCACCCCCAACAAAATCCAGGTAGGAACAGGCCAGGTAGAAAGCTTAACTTTTAGGCTGCCTTTCTGTTAACAACACCCAGAACATAGTTTGGAAAAAGGAAGGAACTGATATCTACAGTGGAGCTTGGAGGTTGTCTGCTGTTGTTAGCTACTGGGGAGTCAGCCCCCAACTCATGGTGACCCCATGCACACAGAGGAACGAAACATTGTCCAACCTTGCACCATCTCTGATTAGTTGTGGATTGGACTGTTGTTGAGTCATAGGGTTTTCGGTTTTCACTGACTGATTTTTGGAAGTAGATCACCAGGCTTTTATTCCTAGTCCCCTTAGTCTGGAAGCTCTGCTGAAACCTGTTTAGCATCATAGCAACATGCAAACCTCCACTGACAGACAGGTGGTGGCTGTGCATGAGGTACATTGGCTGGAATCAAACCTGAGTCTCCCGCAGGGACGGTGAGAATCCTGCCACTGAACCACCACTGCTCTCTAAGTTGCATACTGATGTCAGTTATCGCAGCTAATCTTCTTGACCCATTGCCTCAGATAATGAAGGGTGCCTGCCCTCCTTTTACCCTGATTGTGCTTATCACCAAAAGAAAAGAAAAGACAAAAAACCCACTGCAGTCAAGTCGATTCCAACTGATAGCAACCCTAGAGGACTAGAGCAGAACTACCCCATAGGGTTTCCAAGGCTGTAAATGTTTATGGTAGCAGACTGCCATATCTTTCGCCTGCAGAGCAGCTGTTAGTTTTGAACTGCTGACCTTTCAGTTAGCAGCCGAACCCTTTAACCTGACCTTTCGGTTAGCAGCCAAGCCCTTTAACCACTGTGCCACCAGGGCTCCTTATACTTACCACAGAACTTGTTAAAAAGCCAGGAATAACTCAGCACCAGTCCCTTTAGGCAAACAACAAACAAAGATAACTTTAAAGAGTGTTCAAGCCCATCTTTATGACTTCCTCCCTCAAAGGCACCAAGGGCATTATCTCAATGCCTAAGCCACCAGACAGAGTGGCCCAAGGCTGCTTGTTAGTTGACCTGCTGGGAACAACCATGATTCATCTGTTTACTGCAGAGCAAAGGTAACTTGGGCTGCAAAAACTCACATCTGCCTCCCAGGAGGCCTTCATACCTGGAGACAAGGGCATTGGGCTTCAGCTGGAAATGTTTGCTTTGGCACAGACCCAGGCTGGATGAAGTGTGCCCCACGAGAGGTCATGCCACTGGGACATGAGTGAGTGCACGCACGTACGCATTTTCCCGAACCCAGATTGTCACAGTTCAGGAGCTATTTCAAGTCACGCTCATTACTACTGTCTCACGAGCACCTTGGAGCCTAGTTATCATCAGTTATCTGTGCTCTGCTATTTACAATTTGGATATATTAGCCCCATAGCCAGACTTACTTTCTTCGCAGAAGTGGGATTAAGGGCAGCCATAATAGTCATATTGGTATCATTCATTAATGGTGTATTATATTCCGACACACTATATCATTCATGTTATATTTTGTTGTTGTTAGTTGTCACTGAGTTTGCTCTGACTCATGGTGACCCCATGTACAACAGAACAAAGTGCTGACCGGTCCTGCACCATCTCCACTTTTGGAGTATGCTTTAGTTCATTGTTGTAGCCACTGTGTATTCTGAGTGACTTCCAACTAGGGGACTCATTTCCTAGCACTATAATGGATAATATTTTGTTGTGATCCTTTGGGTTTTCACTGGCTAATTTTTAGAAGTAGTTTGCCAGGCCTTTCTTTCTTGTCTGTCTTAGTCTGGAAGCTCCGCTGAAACCTGTCTACTATGGGTGACCCTGATCACATAGCTTCCAGCATCACAGCAACATGCAGTGAGTTCTTAGGCAAAGAGTAAGCTGGGAAAGCACACCCACTGCCATCTAGTCCATTCTGACTCATAGTTACCCTGTAGGACAGAGTGGAACTGCCTCAGAGAGTTTCCAAGGAGTGGCTGGTGGATTTGAACTGCCAACCTTTTGGACAGCAGCCAAGCTCTTAACCACTGTGCCACCAGAAGGAGAAAAAGGAGCTGGGGACCAGAACTTTGTGAGGAGGGGCTTCCACCCCTCCCTCAAGGCCAGCTGTGCAGAGTGGAGGTTGCCTGGGGGTGAGGCTTAGTAAAGGAGGAGTGATCCCAGAGGGCAAATAACTGACCTTTGTGGTTACAGCAGCAGCTCCTGACCTTTGCCCAGGCCCCAGCAGTGGCACAGAGGTTGGACAGGGTGTGGCTGGGCTGGGCAGGCAGCCTCAGGCACGCTCGGTTCACCTTTTGCCTAGTTCCATATTGCTGCAAGGAGATAAGCTTCCTTCACCAGTCCCTGCCTCCTCACTCCATGCTGCATCAGCTCCAGGCTGTGCCACAGTCCTCGGGGTTACCTCTGCACTGCTGTGAACCATAGGTGTCAGCACAAGAAGGTGGCAGGAGCTTAGTCAACACTGATTGACACACTACTGAATGGAAAGGAAGCATCCTCTGATTCTTGTCTCTCCAGCTGTGAGTACCCTTGACCATAACTGTCTGAAATAAACATAGCCAAGCAGGACTGTGAAAGAAGCCCTAGTGGTGCAAATGGTTAAGCACTCGGCTGCTAACTGAAAGGTTGGCAATTCAAACACACCCAGTGGTTCTGCAGAAGAAAGACCTGGAGATCTGCTTCTGTAAAGATTATACCCTAGAAAACCCTATGGGGCAGTTCTGCTCTGTCACACAAGGTCACTATGAGTCGGAACCGACTCGACAGCACCTAACAACAACAGTATTTTGAACTGTGCTTTTCTGCCTCACAGCTGAGAACCCACCGCAACAGGGCCCTTGGCTGTCAGCCTCCTAGAATAGTGGACACACATCAAGGAGCTGAACTCCCTCCAGCCACCTAGTTCACAGATGAAGGCGAGTCTCCCCAGCATTTCTGATATCATCGCTGGGAGTGGCTGTGAAAATTCAAACTCCAAGAGGTGAAGGATGGAGTACAGAAATTTCTAGAATCTGAGGTGGGAGGTGTCTGGCCTCCCCTATAGACCAGATATGAATGCTACCCTCATACTCCCCACAAAGGCTTGGAGAGGGCACCTTCATTCATTTATTTACTCAGCATTCATTAAGGATTTATAGTGCTAGGGATTGTTAGAGGAATAAGACCTGTTTCTGACTATCTCGGTTACCAGTGCTGCTGTAACAGAAATATGACAAGGGGGTGGCTTTAAAGAACAGAAGTTTATTTTCTCGTAGTGTTGGAGGCTATAAGTATAAATCAGAGTCTTGGCCATGTTGATTCCTTTCTTGTAGGTAGTCCTGGACGTTCCTTGGTTCCTTGGCAGTCCTCCAATGCATTTGTCCCCCTTTGCACCCCCTCCCCTGTGTGTGGCCTCTCTGTGTCTAATCTGATCTTTTCATAACTCAGAAGTGATTAGATTTAGAACCCACCCTACTCGGGTATAACCTAATTAACATAACGAAGAAAACTTTATTCCCAAACAGGATTGTATCCACCAGTATAGGGGTTAGGATTCCAATACGTATTTTGAGGGACACAATTCAGTCCACAGCACTGACCGTCAGTAGCTCACAGTTGAACAGGGAGAAGCCACATAAGGAGCAAGCATAATGACAGAGGAAAACACGGAGTGTGATGGGGACATAGGGGAGAGGCCCTGGATCCTGTCAGGAGGGAGAGGGTAGATTTCCTAGAAGGAGTAACACCTGACTTGAGACTTGCAGAGTGCCTAGCAGGAGTTAGCTAGGCGAAGAGGCCTGGGAGTGGTCTTCTAAGTGAAGGAGCAGCTTAAGAAAAGGAGCAGAGGTTCTGTCCCCTTGACTCCATATACGGGGCATTTCTTGTTGAAAAGTCACATTTGCTTTGCTATATAAACTCTTTTCTCTCTAGGTTTCAGAGACTTGGACTCCCTTCTCGATGTTCAGGCCAAAAGGCTGAATCCAAAGTGTGACTAAATTTCAACTTAGGTTTTTTTTTTCCAACAGAAACGGCAGTTCAGAAGGCCTGCCAGCCACACCAGATTGCTTTTCCCAAGAAGGCCTGAGCTGGGCAGAGCAGCTGCACAGTAGGAGGAGTGTGGTCTTTGGATCAGAAAATAAGACTCAGGTGAGGCCAACAATGCACAAAGCACAGGAATTCATAAAGGTGCCTCGCCCCCACACCCTGAGTAAGCATTATGTTTCATAATATTAAATGTCATAACAGGGCCACTAGACAGGTTTTTGGAGGACAGCCAGCATACCTGGGTTTCAATCTGGGCTCTACCACTTAGAATGGTAGACTAATTACTGCAAGTCTCTGAGGGTCAAGTTCTTTTATGTGTAAAATAGGGCTCCGGGCATCCCCAACAGCCGCTTCAGTACATTGTTGAGGCCATGTGAATTTTGAGTGCCTTCCATCCTAGGGGGCTCATCTCCCAGCACTATAAGGGACAATATTTCTTGTGATCCATAGGGTTTTCACTGGCTAATTTTCAGAAGATCTCCAGGCCTTACTGGGTGAGAATTAGGTGAGATGACTCAGAGCTGGGCACAAAGAAGGCACCAGCAAATGGCAGCTGGGCTTAATGTTTCTCTTGAGAACTGGTGTTTGGGCCTAAAGAGAGTAATGTCATAAGGCTAAGTCCCCAAATGTTGTTGTCATTAGCTGCCACTGAGTCGGCTCCCAACTCATGAAGACCTTGTGCACAAGGGAACGGAATGCTGCCCAGTCCTGTCTATTCAGTTATGGATTGGATCATTGTGATCCATAGGGTTTCCACTGACTGATTTTTGGAAGCAGATTGCCAGACTTTTCTTCCTAGTCTATCTTAGTCTAGAAGCTCCGCTGAAACCTGTTTAGCATCACAGCAACAAGCAAGTCTCCACTGACAGACAGGTGGTGGCTGTTCATGAGGTGCATTGGCTGGGAATCGAACCCAGGTTTCCTGTATAGAAGGCAAGAATTCTACCACTGATCCACCAGTGTCCCTGTAAGTCCCCAAATAGGCTTTTTTATTTGTGGAACCTCTGTCATCCTTCTCAGAAATGTCTGTGATAAGCCTCAATGGTGGTGAGAGAGAGTAGAATGAGTCAACATAAACCCATTCCCATGCTTGGAAAAAAACTCCAATCTCACACTGTACTGAGAGCCACTCAATGATATTATTCCAAATGTGACACCGATTTGGGATCAGAGTGGTGCCATCTCTCCACTGGCAATTCTTGGGAAGTATGGGATGGCCAAGGATAAGGGAATATCTCAGATATCAGCACGGTCACTCTGCAGCTTTCCTACCTTCTATGAGGTTTTCCTGACCATTAGGATTTCCTCATTTCCCTCCCCGACCTTTAAATGTGTAAGTCTGGTTTCTAGTTACCTAATACTTATCATTTCTCTATGAATTCTACTTATCATTCCCTCTATGAATTCTATCACCATCCTGGCTTCCCAAATTTTTAGGGAGCTTTTCAAACAGTCCTGGTTGGTGGGTTCAATGATCACTGTCTTCCTACCAGCAAAAAATGATGATTTTTTAGGATTGTGAATCAGTGCATTAAATGCTTCTTGCAAACTCAAAAGGAAACCATCACCATCTAGGACATAGAAGGTAAGCCATTTGCTTCTTTACGGCCTGCTGGGTTGGGGGTATGCATCATAATCAGGCCCAGGATCTTCTCAGGTGCCTCCCTGACTTCATACTCCGTTTCTCTTTGGGGTAGGGATGGAGTGTCAGTGGTCCTCCTGATAACTCCCCCACAATGCTCTGGTCTAGTCTACGGGAATGGCTGGGAAGGATGAAACTAACCCTCCATGACTCTCTTGATTATCTCTGGTAGATAAAGGGAAAAGCTAGCTAGCTGAGCTGTTACCATGAAAGCACAAGGAAAGGAGCTTTCTAGAAACAGGCTTTCAGGAAGAGGGTCCCTCATGGAAACTTTCTACACTCCTGACCAGACCCTTTTGTTTCCAGTCCCCTCACCACGCAGCTTCCTCTCCAAGTCCTTAAGTTCAGCGACCCAGTCCTCACCCTCAGAAATTTCTATTCCCCCAAAAGTAGATGGTTCACCTCTTGATCTTTACCGTATCTTGAAACACCCCAACACATTTCTCCTCAGGCTCTTCAGCTGGATATTCATTGACACTGCTCTGTTTGGTTAGTTTCTACTGGGGGCAGGTGAAGAGAGTGGTGGTCTGTGGTTCCATGAGCAAGTGTAGTGCAGGTGTCCCAGCTCCATTTCTGTCTTCTCACCTGACAGAGTCGTGGTCAATTCCCTTACCAGTTCACTTTATTTCTCCTATTACCATGACTTTCACTTCACCCTTTTGAGAACAAAACATTCTCACTAATGTTAACAAGTATTTGTTTCTTTCTGTCTGTTCTGAGCCTGTCTACATTACCAGAGAAATCACAATGGTTGCCATAGTTATGCTCTTTGCTTCCTGAATAGAATAGCGCTAGTTTTCATGTTCTACTTCCCATTAATTATATTCTAGGTCTTTTTTGAAGAGGCTTTGCTGATTCATTCATTCCCTCACAATGTCTTGTTGATAGACCTCAAAATTAAATCCACTTTGTTATCTTCTTTTGGTTTTTTATTGATTTTTTTTAAAGCTCATCAAGTTAAAAAACATATTTAAACACTATGGTGTGCCATATAATGGCACTGGGAAAGAATCCAAAAGAAGTGGAGGCCCCAGAAATGTTTTAGAAGACAGTGTCCGAACACGAACAAATACCTTCCTTTCCTCACTCACTGCTGTCACTTGAGGTGAGGCCTTTATCAGCTCATACCAGGACTGTGTTAAGAACTTGCTACTCGTTCCCCAGCCTCCAGCCTCTTTGCTCTGCAGCTTATGCTGCTCAAGTACTTCAATCATCATGTCATGTGCCAACTCAGTTTTCCAGGATCTCCTCACTATGACATACATTCCACTAAAGGTGCTTTACCATCAGGCTCCTCCTGATTTCCAGTGACTCCACTGCTGTCAAATGTGTTAACTCATTGTCCCATGATAGCAGTTCTACTCTGACACACAGGGAGTCTCCATGAGTTGGAATTGACTTGATGGCAATGGTGGTGGTGCTGGATGATTTGTGCTTAGTTATGGATCCCTTTGTGTTCCCCCTCTTAGACAACCTCTTTTTCATCCTTGATATGTGTCTAAATCCTGCCCACATCCTCTGACTCCTGCAGCTGGAAGCACAGTCTTTGCTTAGATATGCACGTGACCATATATATATTGATGAGCAGAGGCAGATTACCCAATAGGCAAGATAAGTATGGTGCTTACCTTGCTTATCAGATCATCTGTAGTGAACAATTTCACATGGGTTTTACCACAAAGATGTTCACCACAGATTAGTAAGTAAGCACGAGTAAGCCCAGGTTTACTTTGCTTACCCTGTCAGGGATTGAAAATTTGAAAAAAGGCTTTGATTCTGTAGGAAGGTGCTGTGGGGTTGGGTGAGTGGCAGATGCCAGCCATACCTAGAAGCAGAATATTTTATGTGGTGAAAAAATATGAAGTTGCTCACTGCAGGTGACTTGGTAAACAAGGTAAGTACCGTGCTTAGCTTGCCTATTGGATAATCTGCCCCTGTTGATGAGCAATCATTTTGTGCTCCATTTCCCTTTGCCCACACATAGATGGAGATTAAATAAGACACTCCTGGGCAAAATGGTGCTTCATGCCCTGTCCCCTTTTCTTTTGCTCTTTACTGGCATAGCACTATCCTTCGTCTGCTCTATTCCAGCTACTTTTTAGCTCCCTTTGTTCATAAACCCATAAAGGATTTAATATCACTGAGATGTTATTCTCTTTGCTGCAGTCTGTGTCCAAGCAACTTTTTGTAGTTCTGTCTCCCGTGTTGGGCACCTATTCCCCATACAGATTTGCCAGGGCAGGCAAGAAGAGAGGGAGCACCATGTCGTCGTTGTTGTTGTGTGCTGTCGAGTCAATTCCAACTCATAACAAGCCTATAAAACCAAACACCAACCCCATTGCCATCGAGTTGACTCTGACTCATTGCGACCCTATAGGACGGAGTAGAATTGCCCCACAGCGTTTCCAGGGAGCGGCTGGTGGATTCGAACTGCCAACCTTTTGGTTAGCAGGTGAGTTCTCAACCACTGTGCCACCGGGGCTCCAACAAACCTATAGAACAGAGTAAAACTGCCCCATAGAGTTTCCAAGGCTGTAATCTTTACAGAGCAATCACCAGGTCTTTTCCTCTGTGGTGGGTTCAAACTGCCTACCTTTCAGTTAGCAGTTGAGTGCTTAACCATTGTACCACCAGGGCTCCTTGTTATGTGCTGGGCATGGATGCATTTGTAGACATTTAAATTTACCAACAAATCCATAAGGAAGTGTTTTTATCCACACTTTTAAATGAGGGAACTGAAGCTCAGAGATGTTTAATAACTTCCAAGGACAGTTTGATGCCAGATATGGAGCCAGAGAGAAAAATAAATACATTGTCGTGGGATGGAGTTTGTTTGAACAGGCTTCACAGATGTGGTGGGAGCTGAGCCAGGCCTGGGTCTGGTGGACAGGAGGAGAGAGTGCCCTGAGTGTGAGTGGCATGACAACTATTTCAGATTGAAGTGACAATGTGACCATTTATGACTTCCAGAGGCTGTACCTGATTCCCTTTAAGAATGCAATATTAAAGTGAATTGTCTGGTTTTGAGCATGCAAACACTGGAACGTGCTAGAATGGCCCAAGTTCAGGAGTCAGCGAACTTTACTGTGGCATATTAACAGCAGAATAAATGCTGACAAAGAAGCAGAGATTTTTAAATTTTAACTTCAGGTCAAAAGACACAAAGCAGTTGAAACCAGGCATAATCTCAGATGGTTTCACACAATAGAATAAAAATTAATGAGACCAGGTCCCTAAGCTGTCCACATGGCATGAGGGTGAATGTGCCTTCCTGGGTGTCCTGGAGCATAGATGTCCTGCTCAGTTATTGTAAGCATCATCGTCTTTTATTTCTCTAGTTCACTTGCTAATAAAATGCTTATGAGCATTGGGATGTGAAAAAGGGGAAAGGAAAATGAAGAGAAGGAACTGAAAGGATACTTTAATAGCCCGAAAAACAGGAGTCCCTGCATAGTGCAAATAGTTAATGCACTCGGCTGCTAACCTAGAGGTTGGAGGTTGGAGCCCGCAATGAAGTGCCTTGGAAGAAAGGCCTGGCAATCTACTTCCAAAAAATCAGCCATTGAAAACCCTATGCAGCACAGTTCTATTCTGACACACTTGGGGTCTCCAGGAGTCAGAGTCAACTCAACGCAGCTAGTTATACTGAAAAACTAAAATCTGGCTGCAGGTACGTGTTGCAAAAGCATAATGATTAAGTGCCCAGGATATGGAGATTTACAGAAGATTTAATATATAGTGACCTTGGAAAGGCTGTTCCTTGTTTAATTTTCAGTGAATTTTTCTCTAAAATGGGGATAACAATGCCTACCTTACATGGTTATGGTGAGGATTAAATGACAAAATGTACACAATATGCTTAGCCCAATAGCCCGCACTCATCCATTAAAAATATTTATTGAGTGCCTTATATGGGTTCGATGCCAAAGATTCAATGGTGAGAAAACAGACATAGATGGTCCCTGCTGACTCATAGAGTTTACAATCTAGAGAAGGAGAGAGATGATAAGGAAAGAAACATACAAATAATTAATTACAAATTGGGCAGAATTCTATAAAAGAAAAACTCAGGGTGCTTTGGGAGAATAACAGGGTCTCTAAGTGAGTGATTGAGAAATAGTAGTTGCAGTTCTACTCTGCACACAAGGGGTCGCCGTGAGTCAGATTGACTCGACGGCACTAACTACCACTTGAAGACAGATTTTTCTTTGCAACTATGACAGGTTAGTTTCTATTAACAGACCCACAATGATTGGGGAAATAACTGGTAAAATAGTAGAAAACAAATCAGTTTGAAGGAATATGAGAGCTATCAAGGCAGCAAGGGCATTGGTAGACAAGATTCCAGAGAGAAGGTAAATACTGAGAAGTGAGATAAAAATGCAACTCTACTATCTCCTCAAAGCATTTGCCCACTCATATGTGGCTGAAGAGACAAAATTGGAATTCACGGCCAGCTAAGGAGAAGGGGCACTGGAAAATACCCCAGGATTTCTGTTGGGCCCTCTAAAAGGTAAGACTCTAAGAACAAGGGCAAACTGGGTATAGACCAGCTCTCACAAACACTAAAATCCATCTTCTAAGCATCTCAAGGCCAGGTGGAGTTAAAGTGATTTGCCTAGCTTAATTACTTGACAAGTTATTCTCTAGGAAGAAAGATAACATCATCCAGAGCCTCAAATAATTTTTATAATTTTTCATATAATAATGGCCAGAGTTCAAATTTAAAAAAATCATAACATACCAGTGTTGTTGTTGTTAGGTGCCACCGGGTCAGTTCCGACTCATAGCAACCCTATAAGACAGAGTAGAACTGTCCCATAGGGCTTCCAAGGAGTGGCTAGTGGATTTGAACTGCTGACCTTTTGTTTAGCAGCCAAGCTCTTAACAACTACACCACCAGGGCTCCAGTGCACGCCAGCATACCAGCAGACAAGCCAAATGAACAAAAAGCATTTAGAGGCAATAGAAATAGATCCATAGAGGACAGAGATACTGGAGTTACCAGACACAGACTTTAAATACTGTGTTAATTAAATAAAATGCATGACAAGAAGGAAAATTTCAACTGACAACTGGAATCTATAAAAAAGACTCGGGAAGAAATTCTAGAACTGGAAAATACAATAACTAAAATTAAAAATTCAATAGATGGATTAGCAGATTGGACACAAATAAAGAGAGAAAAAGTGAGCTAGAATACATTTTCAGTAGAAAATATTCAGACTGAAACACAAAGAGAAAAAGTTGAAAAATAGAGAAAAAGACAGTTGTTGCTCTCAACTGGATTCTGACTCATGGTGACCTCGTGTGTGCAGAGTAAACTGCTCCATGAGGTTTTTGAGACTGTGGTCTTTCTGAATTAGATAGCCAGATCCGTCTTCCAAGTCATCTTGGGGTGGATTTGAACCTCCCATCTTTTGGCTAGTAGTTGAGCACTTAACTGTGTGCACCACCCAGAACATTGTAAAAAGGTCTAACATATATATAATTTTGTGCCAGACAGAAAGAAAGGAGAATAAGAAGGGGTAGAAGCAATATTTGAAGAGACTTTCCAAAAGCTGATGAAAAGAATCAAGCCACAGATACAAGGAACGCTACAAACTCCTTGATGGACAAATATAAAATGTTTTCATATTTCAACTATTAAATATTAAACACAAAACACACCGTAACAGAACTGATGAAAACTAAAACCAACGAGAAAAATGTTAAAAACAGCTAGAGGAAAAAAGACACATTGTCTTCAAGGAGAACAATAAGGCTGACACCTGAATACTTAAAAAAAAAAAATTATGGAAGCCAAAGACAATGGTATACCATCTCTAAGGTGCAAAAATATCTTGCCAAACTAGGATTATATGACTAGGAAAATTTTACTTCAATACTGAAGATAAAATTTACTAATGTTAATTTTTTTTTTTTTTTTGGTCTTTTTATTATAAAATAAAACACAGATTTGGAAACCACCCAAAACGAATGACTCCATGAATTCTTTTCAGGCCAACACCCTTGCAACCACCAAACAGAAGTAGGACTTTGCCAGCTATTTAGAAGCCCTTCCTTGTGTGCTATACCAATCATAATGCACTGCCTTTCCTAAAAGTAACATTTATTCTTTCATTATACTTTTTTAATCAACTCTTGTGTTTCTTTATAGTTTTTGCATGCCGATGTGCATCACTAGAGAGTATAGTATAGTCTTGTCCGTTAAAAAGTTTTTGATATGTCTCGTAAGTCTCTTCCAAGCTAGAGGAGCTCCCTCCATTCCTTTCTTTTCCTTAAACTTTATCTGTTGATGATCGTGAGCCATTTGACCTATAGAATTTCCCAGGGTCTGGATTTTGTTAATCTCATCATTATGGTGCCGTTCAACATGACCCTCTCTTATCTGTGTTTCTTGTAAATTTCAGCTTCGTCCAGAGCCTTGAACTCTGCGTTTTTTGGAAGAATTTTTCATCAGTACAACACTAAAGGGAATCCACAAGGGAGATCTTCATGCAGAAAGACAGTGTTGCTAATGACAGCATAAAACTGTAGGAAAGAATTATGAGTAAAGGAAACGTTCAAATGTAAGTAAATCTAAATTAATATTGACTGTATAAAACAACACTAATAGTATCTTATGGAGTTTAAATATCTGTAGAAATAAAATACATGACAATGATGGCGTAAAAGTCGGAAAGAAGACAAATTAAGTCAAAGTGTTCAAAGCTTCTTTCATTTTACAGGAATTGATTAAAAAATACTAATTTATATTATACTCTAATAAATCCAGCATGTTGAATCTCTAAAGTAGCCTCTGAAAGAATGTCAAAAGATTGTGTAACAGTCAAGATGTGAAAAAATGAAATAGCAAAACCTCCATGATTAACTCAAAAGAAAGTAAGAAGAAGAAAATAAGGAACAGAACAGGTGGGACAAATAGGAAAAAAAAAAGTATGATGGCAGATTTAAACCCAAATATTTCAGTAGTTATATTAAATTTAAATAATTTTTAAAATTTATATTGCCAGGCTGTATTAAAAACTACAAGGCCCAACAATACAATGCTTATAAGAGAAGCATCTTGAATACAAAAGTACAGATAGAATAAACATAAAAAAGGGAGAAAATACAGCATACAAACACTAACCAAAAGAAAGCTGACATAGCTATACTAATAGCAGAAAAGTAAACTGTAAGGTAAGAAGGAACCCTTTACAATGATAAAAGGGTCAATCTGCTAGGAAGAGAAAATAGTTCTAAATTATTTAATAATGTAACTTCAGAATATATGAAGCAAAAAAAAAAAAAAAAGAATTAAAAGAGAAATAGGCAAATCCACAATCATAGTGGAAGCTTTTAAACATATTCTCGCTGAAACTGATAGAATAAGAAAGCAAAAAATATAATTGTAAGTAAAATCTGACAAGCCCCTGCCTATACTGAACTTGCATTACAGTAAGGGAAACCAAAAAAACCAAACCCATTGCTGTCGAGTCGATTCTGACTCATAGTGACCGTGTAGGACAGATTAGAACCGCCCCATAGAGTTTCCAAGGACTGCCTGTTGGATTCAAACTGTCGATCTTTTTGTTGTCTCTTAACCACTCCGACACCAGGGTTTCCACAGTAAGGGAGACAGATAATAATCAAATCAGCATACCAATGAATGTAAAATTGCAACTTAGCTGAGTACCTTGAAGAAAAGGAAGACAGCTTTATGAGAATGAACGTGACCTGGGCTGAGGGAATCACAAAAGGCTTTTCTGAGAAGGTGACACTGGATCTTAGATCTGAAGAATAAATAGTGGTTAATTAGGTGAGAGTAAGTAGAAGTGTGGAGCAAAGAGCATTGTAGACCTAAGGCATGGCATCTGCAAAGATCTTGTGGTTGTTGTTGTGTGCCTTTGAGTCGATTCTGACTCATAGCGACCCTATAAAACAGAGTAGAACTGCTCCATAGGGTTTCCTAGGCTGAAATCTTTACTGAATCGATCTCCAGGTATTTCCTCCCAAGGTCCGAACTGCCGGCCTTTTGGTTAGCAGCCAAGTGCTTAGGCATTGTGCCAGCAGGGCTCCTTGATCATGTGGTAGGAGGGAGCATATGAGTTTGAGGAACTGGAAGGACACCAGAGTAGCCAAAGCACAGTATGTGTATGAAGGAGAGTAGCTGCGCAAAGCCAGGCATTCAGAACTTTGTAGACCATGTTAAGGATTTTGAAGTTTATCCAAAGAGCAATGGGAAGTCAATTAAGGGAGTTAAAGCAGGTTTATATTATTGTTGAATTTATGTTTTGAAAGATCATTCTAGAGGTGGCATGGAGAATGGACTGTAGACCAGAGTCAATAGAGGAGACTAAACAGACTACACAAGCCCAGCAGTTGTTACCAGTGATTGGAAATGAGGGATGATGGTGGTGACAGTAGATGGAAAGCAGTCAGATTCAAGGGGTGTTTAAAAGGTGAAATCAACAGGACTTGATGAGGGATTGTTGATGGTGACCGAGGGTCAAGGAGGCATCAAGGATGTGTTTTCAGTTTCTGACTTGTGCAGATGGATCTGATATTGATGCCGTTCTCTGAAACAAGCAACAGGAAGAGGACCAGATTTTTGAAAGATCATTAAATTCGGACTTGGACATGTTGAGATTGTTTTTCTGTTAGAGATTGTTCTATAGGGCCTCTCAAGGCTCTGAACTGATTTTTGTGTGTGTTTAGGTTTATTTTATTTGCTTGTTTTACCCCTTCCAGTCTAACATTTCAAAAAATGCAATTATAAACCCTGACTGTGAATATTTATCATGTTGCCCCATCAAAATATTGACCTTGCCTAATTTGAACCTTCCCAGGGAGTAATGCAAACAAGAGAGGAGATGGAAAATTTGTTCAGATTCCCAGGAGTGCTTGCAGGATGCTGGACACTAACCCAAGCAAGAGTCCAAATGTGTCAGAGAACTTTCTTGGCTACAGTTGTCAAAGGCCATCTAAGGTGGCAGGATTGCTTTTCTGGAACATGCCACACAAGGATGGGCAAGCCAAGTTTGGGGGAATTGGCTCTCATAACCAGAGCCATTTTAGAGAAGCACTAATGAGCTCTCCCTTCACTGAAAAATAAATCTGTTATGGATATGAATCAGGTGTCATGTGAAAAGAGAAGCCAATCAACTCTTCTGCAGCAATTTCCCGTTAGAGCTCCAGATTGGGAGATGCATTTCCCTTGACCTGGATGGTTGAGCAGCTTGTTTGAAACCCTTCACATCAGAAAGAACATAGGGAAGATGACAGCCTGTGCAAAGTCATTTCACATCCAGAAAAAAGGAACATATATTCACAGCTATTTTTCTATTATACGACATTGGCTAGTAAACTGAAGAGGATGCATCAGGCTTTTTAGTCGATGCTTTTTTTTTTCCTCCTTCTGGCCCATGTGTTCTTTAATTCGTTCAGGTTTTAACTTAAAAGAAGAAACTGAATTCATATATACTAAGGTCTCAGCCTTGAAAACCGTATGGGGCAGTTCTGTTCTGCACGCATGGGGTTACCATGGGTCAGAATCAACTCAATGGCAATGAACAACAACAACAAAGTCTAACAAGAAATTTGGTTCTGGTATCTGATGGGAATGATGTTTGTAGATTCTATTATATACTTTTTCTTTATGAGAGCTTGGATTTTAAGGTTTTGCTCCAAACCATTATTATTGAGTTTGCCTATACAACCAGAACGCTCCTTAGAAGTGAAGATGATGAGACTTCATCTGGCTTACTTTGGACAGGTTATCAGGAGTGACCAGTCTCTGGAGAAGGACATCATGCTTGATAAAGTAGAGTGTCAGTGAAAAAGAGGAAGACCCTCAACAAGATGGGTTGAGATGATGACTGTTACAAAGGGCTGAAACTTATCTACTATTGTGAGGATGGCATAGGACCTGGGAACATTTCTTTCTGTGATACACAAGGCTGCTATGAGTCAGAGCTGACTCCATGGAACCTAACAACAAAAAAGTTTCAACAGTTGGAGAACTAGAGGGAAGATTTGATTCCTTACTTGAAATAGAATCCTTAGTTTTCTAACTGTACAAGGAAGATAGGAGAGACAATTTACAACTGTTTCACAAGCTATTGACTGTTATTCAATTGTCAAAGGACAAAAGGTGGTAGATATCCAGGAGCTTGTTATTTTATGTGTTTTTTTGTAGTTCTGATTTGTTTGGGGATCCTTGTCTTAGGAATATAAGTTAATAGGCTATATACATCTGGCCAGTAATGGAGTGGGTCAATGAACAATGACTTTGCTTAATACCAATGCTGTTCAACACAAAGACCCCATAGAATTTTTTTTAATTTTATTGTGCTTCAGGTGAAAGTTTGCAACACAGATTAGTTTCCCATTCAAAAATTTATACACAAATTGTTTTGTGACATTGGTTGCAATGCCCACAATGCGTCAGCACTCTCCCCCTTTCCCTTTACACTCAGGTTCCCTATGTCCATTCATCCATTTTTTTTGCCATTCCTGCCTTCTCATCTTTGTTGCCCATTTGGTCTCCTATACTTGATTGAACTAAAAAGCACATTCCTCATGTGCATTAGTGTTTGTTTTACAGGCCTGTCTGATCTTTGGCTGAAAGGTGCATGTCAGGAGTGGCTTCAGTTCTGTGTTAGCAGTGTGTCTGGGAGCCATAGTCTTGGGGTTACTCCAGTCTCTGTCAGACCAGTAAGTCTCATCTTCTTTTCTGAATTTGAATTTTGTTCTACATTTTTCTCCCGCTCTGCCCGAGATCTTCTATTATGATGCCTGTTGGAGCCGACATCGCTGGTAGCTGGCACCATCTTCTGAGCTCAGGCTGGTGGAGTCTCTGGTTCATGTGGTCCATTAGACCTTGGGACTAATATTTTCCTTGTGTCTTTGGTTTTCTTCATTCTCCTTTGCTCCAGACTGGATGGAACCAATAGATGTATCTTAGATGGCCACTGGCAAGCTTTTAAGACTCCAGACACTACTCACCAAAGTAGGAGACAGAACATTTTCTTTATGAACTATGTTATACCAATTCACCTAGATGTCCCCCGAGACCATGGTCACAAGCCCTTAGCCCCAGTAACTCATTCACTTAAGGTATTTCGATGTGTCTTGAAGCTTCTATGACTTTGCCTTGGTCAAGTTATCACCATAAAATTCAGAAGCAGGGAGACACTTAAGCCATCTTGTAGTCCGGGGCTCTCTGGAGGGCCTGTGATTTGGGATCCTGACTTATTTTTTGTCTTCATTTCTCCCACTCCCAACCCTAATTTACCCATAATGAAGTAAAGGCCCAGAGGTAAAGTGTTTTGGTAAAAGTCACACAACTTGCATGAATTTTCTTCAGAGAAAAGAACTGAGGGCTTGAGCCAGTTGTTATTCCAGCAGAATGATTTTGGCATATTACAAAGAGAAAGCCTCAGATGATAGCAGCGGAGTGGACTATCCTTTATGAAGTTCCTCTCCATGGACTTTGTTTGGGCTTCACGTGTGTTTAGGCCATTTTTATTTCTTGTTGTGGATTCTGCAAACTCTGTAATTAGGAGGAAGCTGTCAGGTTCTTGGACAACTGCTGAGTGGAAATGAGGGAAATGAGAGGAGGGAAGCATCTCAGATCTTGTCTGAACTTGCTCCTTCCTTTGGGCCCTCCTATATATTCATAACTGCATATAGAGCCCATAAGCAGATGAACAAGGGCCTTGGGCTTTAGCGGAGTCCCTGGGTGGTACAAACAGTTAAGCTGATCAACTGCCAACCAAAAGGTTGGAGGTTTGAGTCCACCCAGAGGTGCTTCATAAGAAAGGCCTGACAATCTACTTCCAAAAAACCAGCTATTGAAAACCCTATGGAGCACAGCTTAACTCTCACACATATAGGTCACCAGGAGTCAGAATCTACTGGAGAGCCACTGGATTTGGGGCTTTTCTGTTTGCAAGCTTTGTGTTTACTTCCTTTCCTCTAGTAGAACCCTTGTTTACTCCTCATGTGGCCCCAAACCATGCATTAAGAAATATGGGCCAAGTCTACCTTTTAATAATTTATCATGTTGTTGCCTGCTATTAAATTTGATGGATGAAACAAATGACTTAGAGTTTGTGATTAATGGAACCTCATCTCCACTCCAACACCAATTCATTAACCAATAGTTTCTATTTGCACCTATCATATTAACAAATATGCCAGAGTTCCTAATTCAAATATGGAACTAAATCTCTGATCTCAGTTACAATGCTCTACTCATTCTGACACAAATCATTTGGTAGAGTAGCCTCAGTTTTCCCATCTGTAAAATGCATTCAATGTTGGTGACGCTGATTTTTTTTCCCCCACCCGTGATTCCCCACGTCCATTCAACCAGCTCCTAACCCTCTCTGCCTTCCCATCTCACCTCTGGACAGAAACTGCCCATTTAGTCTCTTAGTGACACTGATCTTAAAGTAAAATTGCTTTAGGAAAATTGTGGAGGCTGTGACATGTGGCCTAGTAAATTATTGTTTTATAATAGTTTTACCTGCCAAAGACAGGCGCTATCAGCTACCCATGGCATTGCTGGTAATTTATTATTAATGATTTCTGAAATCTCCAGCATTGCAGGGAGCTTCAAGCATCATTACTGAATTATGTTTTCTTTTTGTGTTAATGGACAGCTATTTTTCACTGTCATTTTCACGGGTAGCAAGAAAACACAGACGAGCAATGAGATTCTATATTTCTTAAAATACAGGTCAGTAGAAGACGTATTCCAGGCTCTGCCACTTATTATTAATTCAATGAACAAATTCAGCTTTATAAGAGCCTAGAATTTCCTGGACACAGTAACCCATACACCTCCTTCTCACCAGTGCCCTCACCACATCACACCTACTCAGAGGCAAGGGTTAGCAAAAGCTACATTTAGTTTTTACTTTCATGTTTGAAATTAAAGAATCCAAATCATCATTTCTTTGATTTCTAGATCATGGAGAATAAAAAAGTCAAGGTATAATTTCAGACTGAGGAGAAGTTCTATTCACTTCAGTTCAACTTCTCTAAGGATTATAGGCCAAGAGGCAGTTGTTTGAACAGAATGAGGGAATACTGGGTGGTTAAAATCAGAAAAGGTATGCGTCAGGGTTGTATCCTTTCACCATACTTATTCAATCTGTATTAAAACAAACAAACAAACTCACTGCCATCAAATCAATTCTGACTCACAGTGACCCTGTAGGACAGAGTAGAACTGCCCCATAGGGTTTCCGAGGAGCAGCTGGTGGATTCGAACTGTTGACCTTTTGGTTAGCAGCCATAGCTCTTAACCACTACGCTGCCGGGACTCCATTCAATCTATATGCTGAGCAAATAATCCTAGCAGCTGGACTATATGAAAAAGAACACGGCATCAGGATTGGAGGAAGACTCATTAACAATCTGCCATATGCAGATGACACAACCTGGCTTGCTGAAAGCGAGGAGGACTTGAAGCACTTACTGATGAAGATCAAAGACTACAGCCTTCACTATGGATTACACCTCAACATAAAGAAAACAAAAATCCTCACAACTGGACCAATAAATAACATCGTGATAAACAGAGAAAAGACTGGCATTGTCAAAGATTTCATTTTACTTGAATTCCCAATCAGCATGGAAGCAGCAGTCAAGAAATCAAATGACATTTATCATTGGGCAAATGTGCTGCAAAAGACCTCTTTAAAGTGTTCAAAAGCAAAGATGTCACTTTGAGGACTAAGGTGTGCCTGATGTAAGTTATGGTATTTTCATACACATGTGAAAGCTGGACAATTAATGAGGAAGACTGAAGAAGAACTGATGCCTTTGAATTACGGTGTTGGTGAAGAATATTGAATATACCAGGAACTGCCAGAAGAACAAACAAATCTATCTTGGAAGAAGTACAGCAGCCAGAATGTTGCATAGAAGAAAGGACGATGAGACTTTGTCTGCTTACTTTGGACACATTATCAAGAAGGACCAATCCCTGGAGAAGTACATCATGTTTGGCAAAGTAGAGGGTGAATGAAAAAGAGAAAGACCCTCAGTGAGATGGAGTGACACTGGCTGCAACAATGGGCTCAAACATAGAAATGATTGTGAGGATGTGCAGAACCGAATAGCGTTTCATTCTGTTGTATATAGGGTCACTATGAGTCGGAACCGACTCATCGACGGCATGTAACAACACAACAACAAGGATTACAGAGGGGGCGGTGGCAGTTCAGTGGTAGAATTCTCACCGTCCATGTAGGAGACTAAAGTTTTATTTCTGACAAATGCACCTCAAGCATAGCCACCACCTGCCTATCAGTGGAGGCTTGTGTGTTGCTATGACGTCAACAGGTTTCAGTGGAGCTTTCACACTAAGACAGACAAAGAAGAAAGGCCTGAAAATCTGCTTGGAAAAATCAGCCAATGAAAACTCTACGGGTCATAAGCAGTCTGATCCACAGCCATTGGCGCAGGACTGGGCAACAATTTGTTCCATTATACCTGGGGTCACCCTGCATCAAGCCGACTCCACAGCACCTAACTATAGGAATTAGAGAATGGAAGCCTTTTGATGTCACCAAAGAAATCTTCTCCTCTGAGAAAGCTTTTTAAAATAATCATGCCTCATGGCGGGTTTTCGTTTTTTTTTCAGATGGCTCTTGGAAGTAAGGAATCTTGCCTCCCTACAGTCTGGAATATTCAATGTCAGACCAGGTTGAGCATACTGTAGAAACAAAATTGTGCTAACTCCCAATATTACAAATAGAAGCAATTCCTTTCTGTCTAAATCACTGTACCCACAAGTCCCAGCTTGTAATTTCTCTCTTCCTAATCTAATATCCATGGCAAAATGTTTGTGCTCTGATGGCTGGGCCTGAAGGTGGTAATGGTCAGCAGGAACAAGGACATCAAAAGACTTGTTCTGGTCTCCTCTGCTTTTCCATTGCTTGCTGTTTGCTTGGTTGATGCTGTGAGAACAAATGTACACATTAAAATGGCGTATTTTCAAAGAGATAAAGAACACCAAGACAACAGCTCTGCAAACCTGGCGCAATTGGCAGAGGTAGGAGGTGGAGGAAGAAGAGATTTAGCAGGTACATATTCATTATTTAATAGCTTACAGCTAACAAACTGCATATTTTGCTTTGATGTCTTCTGACCTCGTTGATTTTCCTTTATGCAGTCCAAGAATGTGCAGCAAATATTTTCTTCTGATTACAGACGGCCATTTACTTTTTCTCAATCAGCAAGGTCCTTGGTTGTATGGCAACAGGCAGCAGGAACAAGGGCATCAGGGGACTTGCTCTTGTCTCCCCTTATTTTCCAAGCCTCTCCTTTGTTGTTTGACTTTAGCTTATTTGATGCCATGAAACAACTTTAAACACATCATATTTTCTGCCCATTAGTCAATGCTCACCCAAAGAAGCACTCAGTACAGTAAGACACTGACAGGGAAGGTCTCTTGCCTTCACTTACAAAACAAACCAGCATTTATACTTAAGATCTGTTTTAGACAAATTAAAGGACAAAAGAGAAATGCTCTCTCCGTTAAGCATCACGACAACCTGGCTTTAAAATCACAATTTGATCAGAGTCAGTAAATGGATGTTATGGTATCTGTCATATGTATAATGGCTTAACGAAGTATTTCCTAAATGATGTTTCATGGAAGAAAAAAGTCCCTGGAGCTGCTTAAGGAAGGGGCTCTGGGGGTCAGTAAATTTGGGGAGTGCTTTACACAATAGCTCCGTCTTTTAGCCTTATAACACATAACAGAATTTTATATCTCTGACAAGTCCTTCTGTTAAAAAAGCAAAAGAAACAAAAATTATACTTTGTGTAAGCCAGCATTTAAAAAATTCACTTGATCAGAGATCCTTTCTTGGAATAACACCTAGTAATTCTGAAAAGTAGCAACAGGAAAAAGTGTTCCATAAAATAAAGTTTGGGGCTAGATTATTATTTTTAATCAAAAGATAAAGTTTATAACCTGAACTCTGCGACTGATTTCTAATGCTTCACAAGCCACCATCACATTCTGTTCTGCATCCCTGTGCATCGATCACCTTTTTTAAGAATGAAAATAATAATAGAAGTGAAAATGTAGTAAGTCCTAGTGATATGCCTTATCTCATTTATTCCTTCAAACTAGTGTTTATTTAAAAAAATTACTCAAGTAATACAGGAATACATTCTCATTACAAAAATTAAATTAAAGAAAAAGAAAATTCCTTTAATTTTAGCCATGTAAACACCTAGTTCTTTTTCCTATTCATTTTAATATGTCCCTTAAAAATACATGTATTTCTCATTTTTCTACATAAACAGAATTATATTGTTCATACTGTCATGCAACTAGTTTTTTTTTTCCAATTAAAGCTATGTGCTAGAGATATTTCTATGTCAGTACATGATATCTAACACATTCTGTTTAATGGCTTCATGACCATCTTAGGCTAGGTTCTCTAGAGAAGCAAAACCAGTAAAGTGTATAAATACAAACAGAGAGAGATTTATATCAAGGAAATGGCTCACATGGTTGTAGAGACTGGAATGTCCCAAGTCTGTGGGTCAGGATAGAGGCTTCTCCTGCTTCATGTAGCCGCAGGGGCTGGCGAACACAAGATCAGCAGGTCAGACAGAAAGGCTCTTGCTCACAGATCAGACGAACAAGAGCCAGCTGCAGGATCCAGAATGAGCAAAAGCCTGAGAGCCTTGCCAGAGAGTCCACCCATATTGGATGTAGACCACACCCCCAAGGAAACTCCCCTTCAACTGATTGGCTACTCAAAGCAGATTCCATTGTGGAGGTGATCACACTATATCAAATTTCATTACGGAAGTGATCACATATTCATACAACTGTCAAACTACATCAGAACTGCCAAACCACTGAGAATCATGGCCCAGCCAAGTTGACACACAACCCCTAATGATCACAATCCACCCCTTGTCAACTTGGCACTTGTACACAGCTCTTTAAACCATACAAAATCTCTGATAAAGACAATTACAAAGTCATACTTGCATCTAACATGATATAACGAACACACATACAGCCAAATATGCACTAGCCCTGTTTACATCTTATATTTTATAGTGAAGACAACAAAAATGTTTGATGTACACATACAAGGCAGAAATACTCATAACAATTACAGTCCTCATTTCTGTTAACTGGTCACATGGTTGTAACTGGTATTTAGAACTACCTTCTTCCACCACCCTTTCCGTATTCCCTTTGCCCTCAGCAAACACCACAGCCAGTTGTAGTTTTTTGCCTGGTGGGTGGGTTGACCCAAACCTTCATTCCTGAAGGGTCTGAGCTATTAGTAGTCATGTTGGAATTAGGTTGCTGTAGTTTTTCATTGGCTTTAATCACAGGGCATGGTAGCAGTAAGAGATGCCCTAAGGGATCTCCTGCGTTCCAGACACACTCTTTTTTACCTCCATTATGTCATATCAATCTGATTTCCTCTTGGTAATCAGGATCAATCACACCAGCCAATATGTTAACTCCCTTCTTTGCCTGTTGATCCAGAGGCATAAGGAGCCCAAAGTGGCCAGGTGACATTCTTTGCTTCCAGTTCAATGAAATCAAAAGATTTTGTCTCCAGGTGGGAGCATTCCTTCCTTTGGAACTAAGACCTCTAGACCTACAGAGCATAAGCTCGTGGGGACAGGAAGCAAAAATTTTGCAAGTGGGTCACTAGAGGTAATAGTGAGTAGTGCCACTCCCATTTCCACCCCTTGCTTCCTGGACCCATGAATCCTGCCTATGGGAGAAACAGCAGCATATATTGGGCACTAGTCTAGAGCATATACAGCCTCCTAGAGAACATTGCCCCAACCTTGCAAGGTATTGTCACCTAGCCGGCGCCATAATTGTGTCTTTAGAAGGCCATTCCATTGTTCTGTCAAGCCAGCTGCTTTAGGATGATGAAGACAATGGTAAGACCAGTGAATTCCATGAGCATGGGCCTGATGCCACACTTCATTTGCTGTGAAGTGAGTCCCTTGATCCGATATGTGGGATACCATGATGGTGGATAAAGCATTGTGTAAGTTCCACGGATGGTAGTTTTGGCAGAAGCATTGCATCCAGGGAAGGCAAATCCATATCCAGAGTAAATGTCTATTCCAGTAAGAACAAAACACTTCCCTTTCCATGATAGAAATGGTCCGATGTAATCAACTTGTCACCAGGTTGCTGGTTGATCACCTTGAGGGATGGTACCTTATCAGGGACTCAGTGTTGGTCTCTGCTGCTGGCAGATTGGGCACTCAGCAGTGGCTGTAGCCAAGTTGGCCTTGGTAAATGAAGTCCATGTTGCTGAGCCCGTGCATAACCTCCATCCCTGCCACCACGGCCATTTTGTTCATGAGCCCATTGAGCAATGACAGGAATAGCTGGGAGAAAGAGGATGACTGGTTTCCACAGAACGCATCATCCTATTCACTTGATTGTTAAAATTCTCCTCTGCTGAGGTCACCCTTTGGTGAGCATTCACATGAGACAAAAATATCTTCAATTCTTTGGCCCATTCAGAGGTCTACCTACATACATCTTCCCCATACCTTCTTGTCTCCAATTTTCCAGTCATGTTCCTTTCAAGTCCCTGGCCATCCAGCAAAACCATTGGCCACAGCCCATGAGTCAGTGTACAGTCACACATCTGGTCATTTATCCTTCCAAGCAAAGTCAACAACCTGGTACACTGCTCAAAGTTCTGCCCATTAGGAGGATTTCTCTTTACTGCTGTCCTTCAGGGAGGTCACAGAAGGGGGCTGTCCGCTTTCGAGTGTGCCTGAATATTACGCAGAACCATCTATAAACCAGGCACAAGTTTTCTCTTCCTCAGTCAGTTGATCATAAGGAACTCCCCATAAGGCCATAGGTGCAGACTAAGTGATGGAAGGTAATGTGATAGGAATGGATACCATGAGCATTTGGGCCACTTCATCATGCAACTTACTTGTGCCTTCAGGTCCTGCTCAGGCTCAATCTTGTACATACCACTTCCATTTGATGATGGAGTGCTGCTGTGCATGTCCAACTTTATGATTCTGTGGGTCATACAACACCCAATTCATGATGGGCAGCTCAGGCCTCATGGTGACTTGGTGGCCCACGGTTAAGCATTCAGTCTCTACTAAGGCCCAGTAACAAGCCAAAAGCTGTTTCTCAAAGGAGAGTAGTTATCTACAGAGGGTGGCAGGGCTTTGCTCCAAAATCCTAAGGGTTTGCGCTGTGATTCACCTATAGGGGCCTGCCAAAGTTCCCAAACACCATCTCTATCTGCCACTGACACTTTAAGGAGCATTGGATCAGCAGGAGCACATGACCCAAGTGGCAGAGCCACTGCACGGCAACCTGAACCTGTTGCAGAGCCTTCTCTTGGTCTGGGCCCCACTCAAAACTAGGAGCTTTTCAAGTCACTTGATAAATAGGCCTAAATATCACACCCAGATAAGGCATATGTTGCCTCCAAAGTCCAAGGAGGCCCACTAGGCATCGTGCCTCCTTTTTAGTTGTGGGAGGGGCCAGATGCAATAACTTAGCCTTCGCTTTAGAAGGAATATCTTGACATGTCCCACACACTGAACCCCAAGAAATTTCGATGAAGTGGAAGGTGTCTGAATTCTTGTCAGATTAATTTCCCACCCTCTAGCACACAAATGTTTTTACCAATAAGTCCAGAGTCATTGACACTTCTTCCTTACCAGGTCCAATCAGCATGATGTCAGCAATGTAATGGACCAGTGTGACATCTTGTGGAAGGGAAAGGCGATCAAGGTCCCTGTGGACTAAATAATGACATAGGGCTGGAGAGTTGATATAGCTCGGAGGTAGGACACTGAAAGTATATTGTTGGTCTTTCCAGCTGAAGGCAAGCTGCTTCTGGTGGTCCTTCAAAACAGGTATGGAGAAAAAGGTATTAGCCAGATCAACAGCTGCATACCAGGTACCAGGAGATGTATTGATTTGCTCAAGCAATGAAACTACATCTGGAACAGCAGCTGCAATTGGAGTCACTACCTGGTTAAGTTTTTGATACTCCATTGTCATTCTCCAAGATCCATTTGTTTTTGCACAGGCCAAATAAGTGAGTTGAATGCGGATGTGGTGGGAATCACCACACCTGCATCCTTCAAGTCCTTGATGGTGGCAGTTAATCTCTGCAATCCCTCCAGGAATGTGATATTGCTTTTGGTTTACTATTTTCCTAGGTAGGGGAAGTTCTAATGGCTTCCACTTGGCTTTTCCTACCATAATAGCCCTTACTCCATTTGTCAGGGATGCAATGTGGGGGTTCTGCTAGTCGCTGGGAATATCTATTCCAATTATGCATTCCTGAACTGGGGAAATCTCTACAGGATGAGTTTGGAGACCCACTGGAACTACTGTGAGACAGACATGGGCTAAGTCTCCATTAATAACCTGACCTGCATATGCCGCCACCTGGTGGGCCACAGTGATGTTTTAGGTCGCCCGGAATTAGTGTCAGTTCAGAGCCAGTATCCAGTAATTCCCTAAAATTCTGATTATTTCCTTTTCCCCAATGAACAGTCACTCTAGTAAAAGCCTGTAGATCCCTTTGGGAAAGTCTGGGAGAAAGATTAACAGTATAAATTTTTGGCAGTGTAGTGAGGTTCTTCCTCAAGGGGACCTGGCCTCCTCTTCATTCAAGGGGTTTTGGGTCTTTAAATTTGCTCAAGTCTGGGAATTACTCATTCTTGATTACTATTACTATTACTATTTCCAGATAAGGTCACATTCTTGCCAGAGAGTCCACCCATACTGCATGTAGGCCACATTCCCAAGGAAAGTCCCCTTCAACTGATTGGCTTCTCACAGCAGATCCCATCATGGAGGTGATCACACCATACCAAATCTCATCATGGACGTGATCACAACATCATACAACTGCCAAACTACATCATAACTACCAAACCACCAAGAATCTTGGCCCAGCCAAGTTGACACACAACCCTAATGATCACAATGACATTTAACAGCATATATGCACTACTATTTTTTTATTGCTAGATATTCAGATTATTTTTAATTTTTTCACCAATGTAAACAAATATTTTCATTTATGGTCTGGTAATATGAATAACAGATAAACTTGAATGGCCTCTGTCTTAGTCATCTAATGTTGCTATAACAGAAATACCACAAATGGATGGCTTTAACAAAGAGAAATTTATTTTCTCACAGTCTAGTAAGCTAGAAGTCCAAATTCAGGGTGTCAGCTCCCGGGGAAGGCTTTCTCTGTTGGATCTGGAGGAAAGTCCTTGTCATCAATCTTCCCCTGGACTAGGAGCTTCTCTGCACAGGAACCCCGGATCCAAAGGATGCACTCTGCTCTCAGCACTGTTTTCTTGGTGATATGAGGTCCCATACTCCCTACTCACTTCCTTTTCCTTTTATCTCTTATAAGATAAAAGGTGGTGCAGGCAACACCCCAGGGAAACTCCCTTTACATTGGGTCAGGGGTATGACCTAAATAAGGGTATTACAATCTTACCTAATCCTCTTTAACACAATCTAATCTTGCTTCATTAACCACAGGCAGAGATTAGGATTTACAACGCATAGAAAAATTACAGTCACAAAATGGAGGGCAACCACACAATACTGGGAATCATGGCCTAACCAACTTGACACATATTTATGGGGGACACAATTCAATCCATGACAGCCTCTTAACTGAAACAATCAGAATGCTGGATACAACATAGAATATATAAACTAGTATATAAGGAAGGAATCCTCAGAGGCCAAAAATAAAGTGAAAGCAGGGACCCTGTGGAGCATAAGATTGCCAAAGTTGTTATCATTTCTGATGAACCCTGGAAAATTTGAGTTACTGCTTGTTGCAGGAGATAGGAAGTAAAACTTCCACACAAGGAGCTCCTTCCACACAAGGAGCTAAAGCCAATGGGAAACATCTAACATAAAGCTGAGATCCAAAGGGCTACTTTCATTCTTCATTTTAAGGGTAAATAAGAAATGAAATCACCATTCAGAAGGGACAACAAAGAATTCGCCTGTCTCAGCCTGGGTTCTGGGTAGGGGATGAGGAGAATCTCTCCTGAGAATTCAAATCCACAGGTCTTTCTTCATGTTTGTTTGCAATGTAGTTCATTATGCCTTTGTATCTAAAAAAAAAAAAAAAACAAGTAAAGATTTTAAAGTGGTCCCAGGTTAGTGGTGCCCATAGGTATATGATGGAAGCAAAACAAATCCAAATACTCGTGTAGGAATTTCAGCTCAGAACTCATACAATTATCACTGATAAATTCATAAGGAAAATTATCAACCTATAGTCACAATTCTCAAAACACATAAGGAACTAAAACACAGTGAGTGAAAAGCAGAAGAAACAATAAGCAGGAGAATCAGACTTGCAAAGACTTCATATGTTGGCATTATCAGGCACTAAAGACAAAATAACTACACTGAATGCTTCAAGAAATACAGGAAAAGCTTCAGGATATGAACAAGAATAAGAAATTTTACAAGAACCAAATATATTAATAAAAGAATTACTAGGAAACTTCTAGAACTTCTAGAAGTAATATATAATATTATATATATATATAGACACACACACACATCCATACACAAATTGCATTAATAAGGCAATGTAAACAGGAGGTAAGATATATGAAGTTGAAGAGAGAATTAATCACTTGGAAGATAGATTTAAAGAACGTATACAGAATGCAGTCCAGAGAGATTAAGAGATATAAAATATGAAAGAGAGGTTCAAGTCATGAAGGATAGAGTAGGAGTACCTGGCATACATCTAATGGGAGTTCCAGAGGAAAATAATTGAGACAATGAGAAAAAAAGCAATATTTGAAGAGATAATGGCTAGAAATTTTTCCTAATTGTTAAGACTCCAATCCTCATTTGCAAGAAGGCCAGCGAGTCATGAGTATGATAAACAAGAGAAATTTACACATAAACATATCACAGTGAAGCAAAATACCAAAGAAAAAGAGATTTAAAAAAAAAAAGAAAAGTTAGCAAGAAGACCCAGCCACCTACCTAGAAAGAAAAGGCAATTAGAGTGGTGACTAATTTCTCAACAGAAACAATGGCAACGCTGGGAGAATATAAATATCATTTTTGAATTTTCTACTAAAAAACTATGTTTCAAGAATGAAGATGAAGTAAAGGTATTTCTTTTCTTTTGTTTAGTCATCCTTACTATGTGCCATTTACCTTGTCACAGAACGGTTACTTCACCTCTGAGTATTGCCTCTGCATTCCAGGTAAGAAAATGGGAAATGGCAACGGGCAAAAAAAATGCCAGATGAGTCTGCCTTTCTTTTCTAGAAAGTCTCATCCACACTTCCATTTATATTTTATTGGCTAGAACTCTGTCATATACTCTCATTTATCTCTAAGGGAGTCTGAGATACACTGCCTCCCCCAAGAAAATTGGAAGAGTGGGGTGGATACCACTAATTAGTGATTTCCGTCACAACCAGGAAGCATAAAACATGGGTTCCTTCCTCAAAGAATTAATTGTCTAGTAGGAGAGATGGACCTATTAAAAAAAAATAGTGAATATAGGATTCCAGACACTTATTTCTATAGTTTTTGCCATATATTGTATGGAGAAACTTTACTAGTATTATTTTGGGTTTTTGTTCATTTATTAATCAATCAGCAAACCAACCAACTGACTTTTAATGAGCAGCTTCTATGTGCTAGAAATTATTCTAGAATTTGAGGTACAAAAAAAAAAATCAAATATGGTTTGCACTCTGTAAAGGCTTACAACTTAGTGGAAGATGAGAGGCAGGGAAAATACACTTGTACAATAATTTATTATAACATAAATAGGAGAAACAGAATAAAAGAGGGAGTGGTAAAATCTCCGTGAGGCATGAAGAGTGAAAGTTATTAGAAAAGCCTTCATGGAAGAGCTGAAGATTGAGTTGCAAGATGAGGAGGCATTCGTCAGGCAGAGTTAGAGAAGGAGGAGCCATAGGAATTCCAGGCCAAAAGGATGTTACGAGCAGAGATTCAGAAGTGTGATGAAGCGTCGTGGCATGGCCTGAGAAAGCAGGATAGCAGGAACACAGATTTTAAGGTAGGATGCCATGAGACAGGAGACTGAAATAGTAGAATGCCCAGATTAAGAAGGGCCTTTGATGCCATTAAAAAAAAAATAACGCTCTGAAAAATAAATATGAAGTAGAGCGGTCTTTGCGACTAGTTTTGTATTGGATTTGAGTCTATTTCTGATTTCTTTTCTTTGATGTCATTTAAATTAGCCTTCATCAGCTAAAATGGCTGCTCAGATGAAATTTGCTCCCTCTATAGGATCTCTCATAGAGACCTTATAGGACAGAGTAGAACTACCCCATAGGGTTTCCAAGGAGCACCTGGTGGATTCGAACTGCTGACCTTTTGGTTAGCAGCCGAACTCTTAACCACTAAGCCACCAGAGTTTCTTTGAGTCATAATTGATTCGATGGCAATGGGTTTTGTTTTTTTTCTTTAGGGTTTCTATGAGTCAGAATCGACTCGACAGCATACAACTACATTCTCCGGTGGGAGTACTTGGTGGTGCCCAAAGGTTATCACACTCAGCTGCCAACAAAAAGTTTAGGTTCAAGTCCAGCCAGAGGTACCTCAGAAAAAAGGCCTGGTGATCTACTTCCAAAAAATCACCCATCGAAAACCCTATGGAGCACTGTTCTACTCTGACACACATGGGATTGTCATGAGTCGAAACTGACTCAACGGCAACTTTTTTTTTTATTTATTCTCTGGTGCACTCTGCACAGTACCCAGTACACTGCCAGGCACGTGGTGTTGATTCATAGTTACTAATGGAAATATGAAGCTGTGTACACGGTGTGCGATAATGGGAGCTATGTGGCTTAAGTCATGACGTCAAAGATTTTAGTTCTTCTAATACAAATGTGTTCTCTTGTCCCCTTGAGATAGCTCAAGATTTGGGCCTTTGCTCCAGTATAGGAAATCGCTTAATGTAGAAGATAATCCTGTCTGAGGATAGGATGATACGCAACTGCTACAATTTTGACTTTTCAAATAATTGTGATATTTATGTATCTTCCTACTTTGAAATTTTTTGTTCTGGATATATGTTTCATTAGTCAATTTAATTAAATCAAGCGCAGGCAGGGACTGGTGGAGAAACAGCAGGTACAGGCCTTACGTGTCCAAACCCAGCAAGTAGAAAACCCTAGTGTGTTTTAAAATAGAAACTTTTTTCAATTAAATCAACTCCCTCCTGATCAATAAAATCCATTTAAATCAAATTTGATGACAGTACTTCGTAACTGTAATAAATGTCTGTAAATAAGCAATCTAATTTGCAGTGCCTGCAACATGAAATACAATTAACCTAGCACAACCATCATGATAATATTTGTCACATCTTGAATCAAGGTTATTAAAATGGCCATTATTTACAAGAGAGAGCAGCCATTCATTGCTGACTTTTGTTATGCCTGGATTCTAAACCGCTATTCTACTTCTATATAGAAATTCTTTAAAGTAATTAAATAAAACAATATTTTACAAATCCTTGCTGCTAAAATATAGGCTGTTGAAGGTATTATACATGAGGGAAGTCTAAATAGCATAGCAAGCTGGGTTTCATTTATGAAATCTGCTAACCATTCATTGTGAGGTTTGATAAATCATTTTATCCTTAGAGTACTTCTGTTTTTTTCAACTACAACATAAGAATAGGAGAAGTAGATGCCCACATCTAAATGAAGCACATTGGGATAAAAGCAACAATATTCCAGTAGTCCTTGCTTAAATGTACACTAAAAATATTACAGCAAAACGAACATTTTTGCTTGAAAAAAACTAAAGCAATTTACAACTAATGTTGGAAGATGCTGCTCCTAGCATATTTAACGATATAACTAACATGAATTTTGCTTATGCAGAGACTGATTTCTTTTCATTCAATGTGTTTATGGAACAGAAGAAACAGCCAAGTAAATAAAATTCCTTAGAAGAATACTGATGTTAAGTAGATATGAAAATTGCTATCATTGGAGTTGAGCTCGCTTGCTGCTTTGAAGACTGAGTCTGAAAGAATTGTAGTTCAGGTAAAGGACCTCATTCTCATTCTCGCACTGGGATAGAATAAGTAACAGACTTACAAATAAAAAGACAATGACAGCTGTTGTGGGTTGAATTGTTTTCCTTAAAAATATATTGAAGTCCTAATCCCCAGTACCATGGAATGTGACCTTATCTGGAAGTAGTATCTTTGCAGATGTAATCAAGTTGAGATAAGGTTATGTTGATGTTCTTCTAAGAAGAGGAGAAGAGACAAGACAGAGCACACAGAAAACGCCAGGTGACAATGGAAGCAGAGATTGGCGTGGCGTGTCTATTAGCCAAGGAACTCCAAGGACCACCGACCACACCAGAAACTAAGAGAAAGTCGCGGAACAGGTTCCCCTCTAGAGTCTTCAGAGAGAGCATGGCCTTGCTGACACCTTGATTTTGGACTTCTAACCTTCCTAACTATGAGAAAATAAAGTTTTATTGTTTCAAGCCACTCGGTTTGTGGTAATTTGTTACAGCAGCCCTAGGAAATTAGTACAACAGTTCAAGGAGGTTTATTTCTTAAAATGCAAACATAAAACAAACAAAGAAACAAAAAAAAAACAGTTGCCATGGAGTCAATTCCGACCCATAGCGACCCTATAGGGCAGAGTAGAATTACCCCCTCAGAGTTTCCAAAGAGTGCCTGGTGGATTCGAATTGCCAACCTTTTGGTTAGCAGCAGTAGCTCTTAACCACTACACCATCAGGGTTTCCAATGCAAACATAGGTAGGCATTAATTTGATTTTTATTATTAGCTGAAATTCTGTTTGGCGTAAAATAATTGCAGTCCACCCTGAATTATACACACTTATCTTATTATCTCATGTTTAAGACATGGCTGGACAATCAGGATGATCAGTAGGAAAGAGGGTCACTCCGGGGACCGAAAGAGTGGAAAGAATACTCCCAAGTTCCTTATCATTAGCACAAGGTGTTCCTCCAATGTTTTGTTCCCTCACTCCTATCACAAAACCTTATATGCACATTTATTGATTAACTGATTATTATATATTATGGATTTAAATAGTATACATATGTTTAAATAGTTTTTAGAAGATAAGATGTAGGTAAAATAAATCATACTTTTATAATACATGTGTTTTAATGAAACAGAACCAGTGAGATATATATATACATATATATGTGTGTGTGTATATATACATATATATATATGCAGAGAGAGAGATTTACTGTAAGGAATCGGCTCATGCAATTGTGGGGGGCTGGCAAGTCCAAAATCCATAGGTCACGTGATTGGAAGAGAGAACTGAGAGTTCTGCCAAAATATCTGTTTTACAGTCTGGAGGCAGAACACACACTAGGGAAACTCCATTTTGCTCCCAAGGTTCTCACCAACTGATTGATTACATTAAGAAAGATAATCTGCTTTGCCCAAGCAAACTGATTTAATCACTTGTAACTACTCCATATCAGCAACTAGGCTAATGTTTAGCCAAACAACTTTTTTTAGATATCAGCTAGCTTACTTTCAGCTCCTTGCCATGGTAGAAATGGTCAGCAATTTTGGACCACTCATCTTTTTAAAGAAAGTAACTTATCTTAAAATTTAACAGTTCTTTTAAATATCTCCTCCTGAGAAAACCAGAGAATCTCTGTATAGTACAAAGATCAGGGGCACAGGCACAAGTTAACTGCAAAATTTCAAAATATGCTGCAAATGAGCTAACATGAAGTTTCTGCCCGTAACATCTCTGTGTTGTGAAACTTCTGCCTATGGCAGGTCACACAAACCTCAGAACACAGAACGAGTGAGGAAATCATTACCAGCCCATATGTTAATATAAAATGCCACCCCTTTCTTATTTTTTAAGGTAAATAAATACAACCAGAAGTTAGTTATTGGTATGAATTGAATTGTGTCCTGCCAAAATGTGTTGAAATTCTAACCCCTGTATCTATAAATATGACCCAGTCTGGAAACAGGATTCTCTTTTGTTATGTTAATGAAGTAACACCAGAGTAGGGTGGATTCTAAATCTAATCACCTCTGAGTTCTAGAAAGAACAGAATTGACACAGAGGCACACACAGGCTGAAGACAGATGCCATGTGAGGACCCATTGCAACCAAAGGAATACCAAGCGGATACCAGAAACTAGGAGAGAAGCCCACAGGATTAGGCGTAGTCTTTTGGGATTTTTAACCTCCAAAACTGTGAGAAAATAATTTTCTTCCCTTAAAAGCCACCCACTTGTGATATTTGTGTTATGGCAGCACTAGCTAACTAAGATAGTTATGTACACTCCTTCGGGAACATGCACCTTACTTTGGAGACCACAGCATCAAGCAGCCATTGACTTCAAAGTGTGTGTGAAATCAGTCTTTGAAGTGGGGACTGTGGTTGTGGGTACTCGATGGTTTCTTCAGCTTCAGGGTATGTTGTATCTGTGCCACATTTGTCTCAGAATACATTTCTCCTTAGCAGTCCCATTGTGATGCTTAAGGTTTTGAGTTACTACTTAACCCACAGTCTAAACAAATTACTATCATATTAGGTCACATAATAAATGAAGTAGACTTTATAAGTTAGTTTTTGAAACTCACCAATATCAGGATCATGAGAAAATATGTTCTGTGTGTGAAGAAATGGATAGGTCCCTTACTTCTTTTGTACTACAGTGAGTTTATCCACTTACTTACCCAACTAGCTCCAGAATGGAGGTGTAGGATACAGACTGAGGTAGATAGGAAAATCAAATTAATCTTCCAACTGGATTGCACCAAAAACTGTGGAGAAGAGTCCTTGTTGTTATGTTGTTAGGTGTCATTGAGTTGGTTCCGACTCATAGCAACCCCATCTACAACCGAATGAAATACTTCATAGTCCTGTGCCATCCTCACAATCATTATTATGCTTGAGCCCATCCCCGTTGTTGCAGCCACTGTGTCAATCCATCTCACTGAGGGTCTTCCTCTCTTTCACTGACCCTCTATCAAGAATTATATCCTTCTCCAGGGACTGGTCCCTCCTGATAACCTGCCCAATGTATATGAGATGAAGTCTTGCCACCTTTGCTTCTAGGGAGCAGTCTGGCTGTACTTCTTCTAAGACAGACTTGTTTGTTCTTTTGGCAGTCCATGGTATATTCAATATTATTTGCCAACACCATAATTCAAAGGCATCAATTCTTCAGTCTTCCTTATTCATTGTCCAGCTTTCTCATGCATATGAGGTGAGTAAAAATACCATGACTTGGGTCAGGCACACCTTAGTCCTCAAAGTGACATCTTTTTTTTTTTTTTTTTTTTAAGCACTTTAAAGAAGTCTTTTACAGCAGATTTGCCCAGTGCAATATGTCGTTTGAATTTCTTAACTGCTGCTTCCATGGGCCCTCCCTTTCCTGAGTATCACTTCATCTGCCTTGTCCTGAAATGATAATAAATACACTAGATCCTAGACTAACATAATCCATTTTTTACTCGAGGGGTCAACTGATAAATGTAAAGCAGGGTTTCTCAACCATATCACTATTGGCATTTTGGGCTAGATGATTCTTTGTTGTAGGGCACTGTCCTGTGCATTGTAGGATGTTTAGCAGCATCTCTGGCCTCTACCAACTAGGTGCCAGTAGCACCCCCTCCCCAGCTGTAACAATCAACAATGTGTCCAGACATTGACAATTGTCCACTGGGGGACAAGAGTGGCCTTGGTTGAGAACCTCTGGTCTGAAGCTAAAAGAATCAATGGAAGGGCTAGATGTTTTGCTACTTCTCTCCTTTGCACCACACAATGCGGCTTAGACATACAGGGCCTTCTCATGTGGAAACTTCCTCTTTCCCTTTCTTACGAGACCCCAATCCTGAAGTCTTCTATTTATCCTTTTCTTTGCTTGATATCCCTACTTTCCCTATTTCTATGCCACTCAACCCTGCAGAGATGATCAACTCGTAAGTATACTCATATCTTGAAGATCGTGCCATCTCCATTGCACAAGGAAAGTCGAGGTGTTTCTGCTTTCTCTTGTTCCTACTGGCTTTGCTGAGTGGGGGAGTGAGTTCTCAGTGTTTGTGGGATGGAGGCAGAGGAAGGGATGGAACCCCTTCTCACCACCTCCACTGCTCACAAGTCGGTCAGCACCACCTTTACCTCTTGCCTCGGCCACTTGAACAAACTCCTAACTAGTCTGTATGTTTTACCTCCCCCCACCCCTACAATCTCTTATTGTAGACTGATCCTTTTTAAACATGAATCAGATCATGCCACACCTCTGCTTACAACTCTGCAATGGTTATATTCAGAATAAAATCGCAGAGGTTCTTACAATGGCATATAAGGCTGTATGTGATCTGGACCATATATTTACCTCTGATTTCATGTTCTACCCTTTACCCTCCTTGCTCTGTCTGCTTCAGCCATACTCAGCTTCTTGCCGTTCCTGGACACAGCAGGCATGGTAGTGCCTCAGATCCTTTGCACTGGCCCTTCCCTCTACCTGGAATGCTCTTCTCTCAGATATCCATTCAAATGGCTACCTCCCTCACCTCCTTCAAGTCGCTGCTCAAATGTTACCTTCTCAATGAGGCCTATTCTGCTCATCTTATTTACAGTGCAACACATCTCCCATTCCCTGTTACAGCTTTCCTGGACCCCTTTACCTGCTCTCCTTTAATTTTCCCACAGCGTTTATCAGCTTCTACCATTCCGCAAGGAGTCCCTGATCGTGCAAATAGTTAAACACTGAGCTACTGACCAAAAGGTTGGTGGTTTGAACCCACCCAGAGGTGCCTCAGAAGAAAGTCTTGATGGTCTACTTCCAAAAAGTCAAGGCTTTGGAGCACAGTTCTATTCTGACACATATGGGGTCATCATAAGTTGGAATCAACTCAACAGCAACTGGTTTGGTTTGATTTATATTTTTAATGTTCTGCATATATTACTCATTTGCTATGTTTATTACTTTTGCCTTTGACTGTTGTGTCCACTGACGTATTCAGTGTCTAGAACAGTGCCCAGTACATAGTAGGCATTCAATAAATATTCTTGAAATCGGTGAGTGAATGAAGGTTGAATTCTGGTCCTATTGGAAATGGGGCAGAGAATGGACAGGGCCTTCGTTGCAAACTTTGATGCAATCTCTCCTACAATACCTACATTCATGGCACTATTGACATTTTGGACCTGATAAGTCTTTCTTACATAATATCAAGCAGAGTGCTAAGAGGATTTATTTCATTTTGAAAGGCCTGATCTAATCTGTATTTCAGATTCATGTTCTTCATATTAGCATAATTTTAATCTTATAAACACAAAACAAATGAGAAGAATTTCACCCTCCCTATCCGGGTTACATAACAAAGCCTCATTACCTGACTTCTGGAAACTGGGTGGATGTGGGGTGTGGGTAGTCTCATTTCACTACCCCAAACAATGTATTTGAAAGCTTCTAGATTATTAACCTGTCTTAGTCTGGGTTCTCTAGAGGTGCAAGACTTGTAAAGTGTATGTATAAATATAGAGAGAAAATTTAATTCAAGGAAATGGGTCACTTAATTTTGAGGATATGGCTCACACAATCATGGGGGCTAGCAAGTCCCAAATCCATGGATCAGGTGGCAGGCTGGAGGGCTCTATTGGTTCACAGGGTTGCGAGGTTGGCAACTCCAAAATCTGCAGATCAGGCGGCAGGCAAGAGATTTCTGCAGGCTTATGTCCCAAAAACTGGATGTCAGGTAATGAGAAGAGTGCAGGGTTGAGAGAAAGAGTGAGTTTTGCCAGAACATCCATTTCTATACTAAAGGCAGGCCACACCCTCAAAGAAACTCCCCTTTCACCTGATTAGCTGATCACATCAGATCACATCATGGAAAGTGATTATATTACATTTTAGAAGATCACCCAATCCAGTGTCTGCCAAACCAATGAGATCATAGCCTAGCCAAGTTGACACACAACATTAACCATCATAAATCCTTTGAAAATTAGACCTTGACTGAATTCAACATGTACGTTACAACGACAACAACAACAAAAAAAACCTTTGATTTTATGAGACGTTTAGTCTCTAACAATTCCTAATGAAAATTTCCGAGTCTTTTCAGAGGAATTAAAGTGAAGGAAATGAAAAAAAGAAGAGGAATATATGATACATAAAGTGATAAAACTTCTCCCTCTTCATGTTAAGATGTTAGTGGTGGAAGGAGATTTTTCTTGGTGATTGAATATAGTGCCACCAATACAGTGTCAATAGATACTTGCCAGCTACTGCCTCTTAATTCATATTTTCAGTAGTTAGAGTCCAGAGTAGCTTAATATTCCATCTAGATATCCCATTAAAAATGACACTAGCTACATTTTACACTGAACTACAAGCTTATGCACTTCCACCAACAACAAAAGTAAAACGTATTAATTTTGACACTACCAATTTGTAATGCTATTCATAAGGTTTTCACTGGCTAAATCTTTTCAGAAGTAGACTGGCAGGTCCTTCTTCCTAGTCTGTCTTAGTTTGGAAGCTCAGCTGAAATCTGTCCACCATGGGTGACCCTGCTGGTATTTGAATACCAGTGGCATAGCTTCCAGCATCACAGCATCACACAAGCCCCCACAGTATGACAAACTGACAGACACGTACAAATCTGTTCTGGAAGAAGTACACCCAGAATGCTCCTTTTGCAAGACCAACGATTTCTTCATTGCAAATATGTTTTTTCAACGACATAAATGGTGACTATACACATGGACCTTGTCAGATAGAATACACAGGAAACAAATAGACTATATCTTTGGAAAGAGACAATGAAGAAGCTCAATATCATCAGTCAGAACAAGGCCAGAGGCTGACTATGGAACAGACCATCAATTGCTCATATACAAGTTTAAGTTGAAACTGAAGAAAATTAAAACAAGTCCATGAGAGCCAAAATATGACCTTGAGTATATCCCACCTGAATTTAGAGACCATCTCAAGAATAGATTTGACTCACTGAACACTAATGACTGAAGACCAGAGGAGTTGTGGGATAATATCAAAGACATCATACAGGAAGAAAGCAAAAGATTATTAAAGAGATAGGAAAGAAAGAAAAGACCAAAATGGATGTCAGGAGAGACTCTGAAACTTGCTCTTGAACATAGAGTAGCTAAAGCAAAAGGAAGAAATGATGAACTAAAAGAGCTGAATAGAAGATTTCAAAGGGCAGCTCGAGAAGACAAAGTAAAGTTTTATAATGAAATGTGCAAAGACTTAGAGTTAGGAAACAAAAAGGGAAGAACACGGTCGGCATTTCTCAGGCTGAAAGAACCGAAGGAAAAATTGAAGCCTTGAATGGCAATATTGAAGGATTCTATGGGCAAAAAATTGAATGACTCAGGAAGCATCAAAAGAGGATGGAAGGAATACACAGAATCACTGTACCAAAAAGAATCGGTCGATGTTCAACCATTTCAGGAGGCAGCATATGATCAAGAACTGATAGTACTGAGGGAAGAAATCCAAGCTACACTGAAAGCATTAGTGAAAAACAAGGCTCCAGGAATTGACAGAATACCAACTGAGATGTTTCAACAAACAGATGCAATGCTGGAAGCACTCATTCATCTATGCCAAGAAATTTGGAAGCCAGCTACCTGGCCAACCAACTGGAAGAGGTCCATATTTGTGCCCCTTCCAAAGAAAGGTGATCAAAAAGAATGTGGAAATTATCAAACAGTATCATTAATATCATGTGCAATTAAAATTTTGCTGAAGATAATTCAAAAACCATTGTGGCAGTACACCGGCAGGGACTGACAGAAATTCAAGCTGGATTCAGAAGAGGACATGGAAAGAGGGATATCATTGCTGATGTCAGATGGATCTTGGTTGAAAGTAGAGAATACCAGAAAGATGTTTACCTGTGTTTTATTGACTATGCAAAGGCATTCCACTGTGTGGATCATAACAAATTACAGATAACATTACAAAGAATAGAAATTCCAGAACGCTTAATTGTGCTCATGAGGAAACTGTACATAGACCAAGAGGCAGTCGTTTCAACATAACAAGGGGATACTGAGTGATTAAAATCAAGAAAGGTGTGCATCAGGGTTGTATCCTTTCACCACATTTATTCTGTATGTTAAGCAAATAATCTGAGAAGCTGGACTGTACGAAGAAGAATGGGGCATCAGGATTGGAGGAAGACTCATTAGCAACCTGCGTTATGCAGATAACACAACCTTGCTTGCAAAAGTGAAGAGGACTTCAAGCACTTCCTGATGAAGATCAAAGACCACAGCCTTCAGTATGGGTTACACCTCAATATAAAGAAAACAAAAATCTTCACAACTGGGTCAATAAGCAACATCATGATAAACAGAGAAAATATTGAAGTTGTCAAGGATTTCGTTTTACCTGGATCCACAATCACTGCCCTTGGAAGCAGCAGTCAGGAAATTAAAAGACGCATTGCATTGGGCAAATCTGCTGCAAAAGACCTCTTTAAAGTGTTAAAAAGCAAAGATGTCACTTTGAGGACTGAGGTGCACCTGACCCAAGCCATGGTGTTTTCAATCACCTCATATGCATGTGAAAGCTGGACAATGAATAAGGAAGAC
>NW_004443980.1:11411133-11426417 GCF_000243295.1 Trichechus manatus latirostris
ATCACCTCATATGCATGTGAAAGCTGGACAATGAATAAGGAAGACCAAAGAAGAATTGACGCCTTTGAATTGTGATGTTGGCAAAGAATATTGAATATACCATGGACTGCCAAAAGAACAAACAAATCTGTCCTGGAAGAAGTACAACCAGAATGCTCCTTAGAAGCAAGGATGGCGAGACTACATCGCACATACTTTGGACATATTATCAGGAGGGACCAGTCCCTGGAGAAGGACATCATGCTTGGTAACACAAGTGGCTGCAATGATGGGCTCAAGCATAGTAATAACTGTCAGGATGGTACAGGACTGGGCAGAACGGTTTCTGCCCCTAAACCACACTCTTCCTATATAATCAGTAAGGGAAGGACTATAACATGAGTTCATCTTGTGAATCACTCATTCATATTTCCTTACCTCCGTGGATATTAGCAGCAGCGTTTTCCGGCAATTTGTTTTATTTGCACTGATATTTATACAGACGGCATGTGTGAGTGAGATATACACATGCTCTATTAGTAAATTGCTGAAATTATCAAGTTGGGAAAGCTGTGTGAAATATGAATCATAGTCAATGACCCGGTGAAATTTACTGAACTAAAGAGCATGAATTTCAGTTGTTAAGGTTGTTTTGGGGAGTACAATGCTGAATTTCAGGAGAAATGGGAAATACCCCTAAAAGCGTACCCAATAAATGTGGGACCTTGCTATGGAATAAATTGTGTTCCTTCAGAATATGTGTTGGAATCCTAAGGCCTCTACCTGTGGATACAATCCTATTTGGGTTTTCTTTGTTATGTTAATTAGGTAGTGCCCTAGTAGACTAAATTCTAAATCTAATCACTTGTGAGTTATAAAAAGAGCAGATTAAATTCAGACACACACACACACACCCAACGGGGTAGATGGTGATAAGACTCCATATGAAGATCCCCCATAAGCCAAAGAAACAAGGAAGCCTGGACTACCTACAAGGAAGGAGTCCACACCGCCGAGACCCTGATTTGAACGTTTAGCCTCCAGAACTGTGAGAATATAAATTTCTCTTCTTTAAAGCCACCCGCTTGTGACATTGATGTTAGAATAGCACCAGGTAACTAACACAAATCTATATAGGTCAGGTGGGTTATTGTTAACCAGCTACATTTTTTAAAAAATTTATTCTATTTGCAATAGGAAATCAATTTATTTAAGAAGGGTGAACTTATTTAAGAAGATCAGTCAGGCTAATAAGGGGAAAAGCAGGCACTGGTAAAAGTAAGGAGGTCAGTTAGGGGGCTGTTATAATATTCTAGGCAAGAGATGATGGTAACTTGGAATACACATTATGATAAGATAATTTAGGCGGGAAAAGTTAAAAGAGAAAAAAAGTCTGTAATTGTAGCATTCACAATCATACCTAACATTAAATTACTGTATATATCTTTGCAGTAATTTTCCTACACGTACATTTTGGTCTGGTAGTATTTATACTATGTATTTTGAATTATGCTTTTTAAATTTAGTGTTACAGGATTTTTTCATGTTATAAAATGCTTTGTAAGTATAGCCTTTAATAGCTGCATAATATTTTTTCAATACTTGCTATTGGCTACTTAAGTATCCCCTACTGTTGGTTATTTTAGGTTACATAAAACATTGTGCTATTTTAAATTACATTAATTTTTATTACTACATTCTCAGGGTTGAATGCCAGAGTATAATTACTGACTTAGAGGTTGCAAACATTGTAGGCCTTTAAGTATGTTGCCAAATTGCTTTAGATTCAGGGGATATTTTAAAGAGGGGAATTTTTATTACTTTCAGATGCAGGCAAGAGTAAGGCTAGGCTCACAAAGTGTTTTCAAGTAAAATGCTCCTTGGCGACCCTTTTTTTAATTAAATAAATGATTCTTTAACATATGAATTATTTCATTTATTCATCTGTCATCTCTTGAACATCCATTCTGTACCAGGAACATGCTACAAGTGAGAATACAAAGAGAAATAGATTCTCTCCTTGCCCTTAGGCTGAGATATGAATGAATAATTCTAAAGCAGTAGAGGATGTTGGACACTGATTTGTTTTCCCAAATGCTTTAAATATTTGCTTAGAATCTTGCTTATATTTCAACTTAGTAAATTGTTTCTACATAAATAATCATTAGCTAAACTTTAGCCTTTCATAGAATTATTAAATATTACAAATTGTTGTTGTTAGGTGTCGTTGAATGGGTTCTGACTCATAGCAACCCTATTTACAATAGAATGAAACACTGCCCGGCCCTGCACCATCCTCACAATCATTACTATGTTTGAGCCCATCTTTTTTCAGAGCCAATTGCTCTAGGGAAGGAGAACTGCGCTAACATTTATTGAGTTCCTACCTGTGGTAGATAATTAATGTCTGTTATCCCTGTGGTGCTGCAGTTAAGCTCTCCGCTGCTAACTAAAAGGTCAGCAGTTCAAACCCACCAGCCACTCCACGAGAGAAAGCTGTGGCAGTCTGCTTCCATAAAGATTTATAGCCTAGGAAACCCTATGGGGCAGTTCTGTTCGACTCACCGACACCCAACAACACAACAACAGCTAACTTTAAGTCTAGAAGTGTTAGGAGATACCTGATAGAAGGAAAACAAAGATTGCCAAATAGCAGTCTCAAATAAAGCTATCTTTGCTTAGTTCCAGTTCAGTGGGTCTCCCTGCATAGAAATTAGAAAGGTTAGATAAGTGCTGTCTAATGGAAACATAATACAAGCCACATACGTAATTTGTAAATTTTCTAATAACACATTAAAAAAGTAAAGAGAAACCAGTGAGATTAATTTTAATAATGTATTTTAACACAGCATATCCAAAATATTATCATTTCAACATGAATCAATATTAGTAAGTAGTCAATAATGAAATTATTAGTGAGATATTTTATAGTTTTTGTATTACCTTTCCAAATCCAGTGTGCACGTTACAGTTACGGGACATCTCAGTTCAGACTAGCCATGTTTCAAGTGCTCAATAGCCACACATGGCTAGTGGCTACTGCCTTAGAAAGCTCAGGGCTAGATAATAGGACGAGAGGAGAAACTTACCAAATCAGAGAGATTCTGAGTTCAGTTCTCTGGTTGGCTCATGAGGCAAATTGTAGACTCTTTTCTGGGATTGGTTGCTTTCTGTTTTCAAGTGACTGAAGATGAGAAACCTGTTTTAAACAGTTCTGAGATGAGTTATCTAAGATTTCCACCAACCCCAGGTCAATTGGTGGATGTACTTGGTTGCGCATGGTTGAAATGGGACAAATTTATCTTTGCCATACAAATAATCCTTCATCTGCTACAAATGAGAGCTTGAACCTTTTGTTGTTTCATCTGCCACACTGATCTTTAGTTAGGATGATCGTATCACTTTTTATTCAAACCAGTACACTTTTGAGAGAGAAAGAAAAAAAAACAAAACCAGTTGCCTTCAAGTCAGTTTCGACTCATGGCAACCCTGTGTGTGTCAGAGTAGAAATGTGCTCCAGAGCGTTTTCAATGGCTGATTTTTCAGAAGTAGATCACTAGGCCTTTCCTTCCACGTGCCTCTGGGTGGACTTGAACGTCCAACCTTTCAGTTAGCAGCTGAGTGCATTAACCTTTTGCACCACCAAGAGATTCCATGAGAGAGAGAAAGGGGGCACTATTAATAATTGCCTGGGAACAAGAAGCATAATATGGGACTATCCCTGCTGGCAATTCAGGACATATGCTCACCCTACGTTTTGTCAGTGTTTCTACCTCTCAGAATAACTTGGGTTTCTGCCAGTAAGCACATGTACCATCAAGGCATGTATAACTGAATGAAGAGGACCCAGTTCTCTCAGGAGTCCTGCACACAAAGCCCTAAATTCCTCCTATAGAATTCTAGGTCTCATCCCAAGAGCCAGCATCATAAAGGGTCTTTTACTCCCATGTCTAATAACATTGTTTTGATACAATTTACAAGCATCCTGTTTTGCAATTTTCCACCCTGGGTCTTGTTTAAATTGGGAGTTTAATGAGAAATGGCTGTAGTCAGCTAAACAGAGCTTCTTCTTGGCAGGGTGTCCCAAGGAAACTAGAAGACCAGCAAACAAAGGCAATGCACGCGGGTGGCCAGGAGATTTTTTTTTTTTTTTTCCTTGTCTTTTTCTTTTCTTCCTTTTCTCCTTTTATGAAAAAGAAGCATAGCAATCAGCAGTGACAGCCGGGGGAGATGTTCCCCTGGAAATAACAGATGACTCAAAGCCACCTTCACTTCTGAGAGAGAGAAAGAATGCTTGTGGGCCTGGAAAATGGAAGGTTTTAAAACTAATTTTGTTTGGCTCTTTAATCCATTTCAAACACAGGCCTCAAAATGGAAGATTAAAGGATTTCACTTTTGCTACTCAGTAAATTCAGCTTGGAGAGGTGAGAGATATTGAAGCAGGTGAGAGCGGATGGAATGGCAAGAGATTTAACAGGAGGAATTTACCTTTATTAGCCTATTTGGGAAAAATCCTCAAATACGAGGGTCTTTGTTTGTTTTGTTTTTTAATGTGAAGACTTGAGAGTTCTATCAGATTGGAAGATATAGGATCCTTGTCTTAGTTATCTCGTGCTGCTATAACACAAATACCACAAATGCGTGGCTTTAATGAATTGAAATATATTTTCTCACTATTTAGGAGGCTAGAAGTCCGAATTCAGGGCACAGGCTCTAGGGGAAGGCTTTCCCTCTCTCTTGGCTCTGGGGGAATGTCCTTGTCTCTTTTCAGCTTCTGTTCCTCAGTTCCTTGGTGATCTTCATGTGGCATGGCATCTATCTTCCCCCATCTCTGCTTGCTTCCTTACTTGCTTAATCTATTCTTCTATATCTCAAGAGATCGATTTAAGACACATCCTACATGAATACTGTCTCAGTAACATGTGAAGAAAACCCATTTCCCAGTGGGATTATAACCACAGCTACAAGGGTTAGGATTTACAACACATATTTTTGGGGACACAATTCAATCCATAACATTCCACCTTTTGGCCCCCCCAAAACTGATGCAAAACACATTCACCTCATCACATCATCCCAAAAGTCTTAAGGCAACTCCAAGTCCAAAATCACATCTTTTTAGTCATTTAAATCAGATATGGGTGAGACTTAAGGTGTATTCCATTCTGGGACAAAATTCTTCTTCATCTGTAAACCTGTGAAATCTAGAGTACAAGTTATCTGCTTCCAAAGTACAATATTGGAACAGGCACAAGATAGACATTTCAATCACAAATGGGAGAAATTGAAGGGAAAGAAGGAATAACGGGAACCAGGCAAATCCAAAATCTAGCAGAACAAATTACATTAGCTTGAAAATAATATTCTGTTCTCTGAGACCATCTAAGCAGTGGCCCCCTCTTCCAGACTCTGGGTGTAGGCCATGCTTTCTAGATTCTGGGTGGAGGCCCTTCAGCCCTGGGCTTCAGCTTCGCCATCCAAGCCCACTGTGATGGCAATTCTGCTCCTTCTGCTTTGGGTAGCCCCATTCTCCTAGTCCATCTGAGTGGCGACCTTATACCCTACACACACCCTAATTAATACTGTCTTATTAACATAGCAAAGAAAACCCATTCCTAAATGGGATTATAACCAGAGTTATAAGGGTTAGGATTTACAACACATATTTTTGGAGGACACAATTCAATCCATAACAATCACCATACAAAGTATTTTATATGGAAACTACAGGTCAGATTATCATTTATTGTCAAGTCTATTCCAACTCACGACAACCCTCATGGTGACCTCATGTGTTTCAGTTTAGAGCTGTGCTCCATATGGTCTTCAATGACTGATTTTTCAGAAGTAGATCACCAGATCTTTCTTTCAAGGTACCTCTGATTGGACTCAAATTTCCAGCCTTTCAGTTAGCAGCTGAGCTCGTTAACTGTTTCTATGACCCAGGGATTCCACAAGTCAGATTATCCAGAGCAAAAAGGCATAAAGTAAGATTTAGAGGTAGATTAGTGTGAACAATACAGCAAGGCAGTGAAAAGCAAAAAGGACTTGGGCCCACTCATTCATTCATTCATTCATAAAATATTTATTGAGCACATACTAAATATTAGGCAATGTTCTTGTTTAGGTTCTAGGGATCTAAAATAAAGAGGATCTCTGTACTCTATGTTACAGTAGCAAGAAATTGACAATAAAAAAGTAAACAAATAAGATAATTTTGGATATGTTTAAACGTGGAAAAAACCTAAAATGGTATTGGGAGACAGAATAAGTAGCACAGAATAGGAATACTTTAAACAGTGTGGTCAGGGAAGACTTCTCTGAGGAGGTGTCTTTTAACCTGAAACGTGAACAGTGAGAAGGAGATTTCCATGTGGGAGGAATAGAAAAAGCAAAGGCAGGTTGGCCTACTATGGCACAGGAATCATTCTAGGTACTGGGGATGCAGTGTGAACAAATTAGACAAAGTTCCTACCCTCATGGAGCTTACACTTTAGTGGCAGTAGAAAATAAATAAAGGCTAAGTATAAAAATTTATCAGGGAAGTGCTATACAGAAAAATTAATCAAGGTGACAGAGAATGGTAAGAATATTCTGAGAAGAGAACATTCTAACAAAGACCTGTAGCAGAAAAGGGAATAAGCCATGCAAATTTATGAGGGAAGACAAGTGTGCTAGACAGACAGAACAGCTAGTGCAAAGGCCTTAGGCGAACTACGTATAGCTTGTTTGAGTATCAGCAAGGAAGCCGATATGTTCTACCCTGAAAAGCAGATTAATTTATGCATAATATTTAACATATAATATTAGAAGATGAAGGAGCCCTGGTGGTGCAACAGTTAAGCACTTGGCTGCTAACCAAAAGGTTGGTGGTTGGAACCCACCTAGCATCTCCATGGGAGGAAGACCTGGCAATCTGCTCCCATAAAGATTACAGCCTAGAAAATCTTATGAGGCTGCTCTACTCTATCACAGTGGGTTGGTATGAGTCAAAATCGACTCAGTGACACCTAACAAACAACAACAATTAGAAGAAGATGCAAGCCTTGAAGGTAAAGATAGTCTTTATATCAGAGAACCATCACATTTCTGCCCAGAAAAGCTCTTTTTCTTGCAGTGGAAGGCCTGAGTCTGGGTCTTAGAGAGAAGGCTCACATTAGATAATGTTCTCCACTTACAGTTTCTTCATCTAATTCAAGTTCCACAATTATTTCTAGATATTATAAGCTCCATAATTTAATATGTGTCCAGAGGCAGGTTGCTTTAATATTTTCCACCTTGATTTGTTCATTTGTAAGGAAAGTTTAAAGATTCCCTGGCCAATAGTATGAAACTTCATTCATAATTTCAATCAATTATTAGTATGTTGTTCAATTTTCAGCACTCTAGAGGAACTGTCAGGTGTTAATTAATTAAATTGCAGAACACCAGTGATAAAAGAAAATCTTGAAAGCGACAATTCAATTACGACATGATTTTGTAGTTTTTCTTTGTGTTTATTCTAGTTATAGTCGTTGAGTTTCTTCTACCATCATGTTATGTTTTTATTCATCCCATCTCTTCCTTTATTTCTCATTTCTACCTTTTTGGGGGGATTAATCAAGTACTTTTATTATTTTATTTGCCTCATTATCTTGCCAATTATAATTTTAGCGATTAATCTAGAGATTACAATATGCACACTCGACTCATTACTGTCTAAGGAGCCCTGGTGATGCAACAGTTAAGCACTCAGCTGCTAACCAAAAGGTTAGCCATTCAAACTCACCCAGTAGCTCTGTGGGAAAAAGGTGTGTCAATCTGCTTCTGTAAATATTACAACCTAGAAAACCATATTGGGCTGTTCTACTCCATCACGTGGGGTTGCTATGAGTCAAAATCGAATTGATGGCACCTAACAACAACACATAATAAATTAGAATTTTTAAACATTTCCCAGATTATGCAAGGATCTTAGAATATTTTAACTACATTTACCCCATCTTTTTTTTGTACTATTGTTGTCATGTATTTTACTTCTACATATATTTTAATCCCTAGAAGATATTATTTTATATTAGTATTTTATTGTTTTATACAGTCAATATATTTACTCACATATTTGTCCTTTCCAGTACTCTTTTCTTCTTTGCTCATTTCTGTAATTTCATTTAAAACAATTTTTTACTTGTCAAAGTAGAATTATTTTAAGTATTTATTATTGCATAGGTTTGCCAATAATTAATTATCCAAGTTTTTTTTTGTATGAAAACATTTTTATTTCCCTTTCGCTTTTGAAGAATATCTTCACTCATTATGGAATTCTAGGATGGTAGTTATTTTATCTCAGTGTTTTGAAGATGCTACTCCATTGTCTTCTAACTTCCAGTTTCTCTGCTGAGAAGTCAGCTGCAAATTTATAATTGTTTCTTTGAAGGCAATGAGCTTTTTTCCTCTGACTGCTTTTACATACATATTTTATTTATAGCTTTTAGCAGCGTGACAACCTTGTGCCTGGGAGTGGTTTTCTTTGTATTTTAATCCTTTAGGGAGTTCTTAGAGCTTCTTGAATCCATGGGTTGATATGTTTCATCTGTTTTTGGAAATTCTCAACCATTATCTCTTCAAATATTTCTTCTGTCTCATTTTCTGTCCTCTGTTTCTGCAAGTTCAATGAAAAAGTTCTGTCTTTTTATTGTGTTTCATATAGTCTTTACACTCTTTGTGTATTTTACCCTCTTTTCTCTCCATGCTTGAATCTAAGTTTTCTTTCACTAACCTGTTTTCCAGTTCACTAATTCTCTCTTCTGCCTTGTCTAATATTCTATTAAATCATATATTGAATTATTAATCAGAGATATTGTATTTTTCAATTCTAAAATTTCTACTTGATTCTTTACTTAAAGATTCTCATTTTCTGATAAAATGTTCTAGCTTCAAAATCCAGAATCAAACTGAGTGTGGTCTTTATAATTACAGTTTGTATTCCACTTATCGTATGTTCTTAAACATATTGGTCACAGTTAATTTTAGCTCTCTTTCTGGTAACTCCAATATCTGGATTACTGTGGATCCATTTCTATTATTTACTTTTTATCACTTGGTTTTCAGTCATTTGGTCCTGTCTTCAGGCATGACTGGTAGTTTTCAATTGAGCAATGGGTATTGTCTGTGAAAAATTGTAGAGGCTTTGATGATGTTATGTTTTTTCATAAAGGATTTTCTTTTCTTCTAGCAGGCAAATAGAATAGAGACATATCACCTTGATTCAATCGGGATTGAGAGAAATCAAGACTAAGTTTCTGCTTTTGTGAGGTATTGTCGATTTCCAGTTTGTTTTTACTCTTATGGTATAGTCTTTCTTGGGTCTCAGCTCAAAGAGTAGAATTTTTACCATTGCCTCTCATCCTTGGTTGAGGCTTTATGTCTCCCCAGCACCATAATACCAACAAAAGTTTGCTTAGTTTTTGAAATTCTTTGTGTCTTTCTGTTTGTCTTCAATCTTTTCGTCCTGCACAATTTAGGAATGGAGAAATGTCTCAAGGGGAAAAGCGACAGAGAATATAATTTGCTTCATTGTATTTTCCTTCTTTCCAGGATATTTATCCCTTAACTCCTTTCTCCCTTCATTGTTCTCTAATATCTTCAAATTGCTGCTTTTTAGTATTTGACTAGCTTTCATTGATGTTATCAGAGGAAAGTTGATTTAATACCAGCTAGTCCATGATTTTTTTTAATGTAGATGAATTTTTATATTTCTTTTACTTCTAAATACCATTTTTGATGAAAAATAATTATAATATCAAAGAATTGTTATATTTCTGCCAAGTAAAATAATAGCCTGGAGTTAGGACACCTACTAAGTAATAACCACATTTTTAGTAGATGATTATAATGTGGTCATGTTAGAAATAAAATTATAGGAGGAAAGAAACAAATCATGAGATTATATTACTAGTAAGATGTTAGTTGAAACCAAAGGGTAAGGTACTGGAAAACTATCTCTGTAATATTATTGTGGGTGTGTAGGAGAAAGAGAACCATTAATAGCCCATTTATTTTTAGGAAATATCTTTGCAATTCTAAAAATATAACCATTTATCAGTCAGCACCATGATATTTCAGTGTGATTTTGTAAAAGGAGAAGTTGATTGGGAGGCAGATGATATTAATCATTCTGTGTCTGCTTAATTTTGAAGATAAAGCAGTAGAACTGAGTAACTCCTTTTCCCCAGCCATTGAGACATCAGAAGTGTATCAGTTATGATGAGAGGCGGCATAGTATACTAGTATTGGTGGAAAGTCCTATTCTGTGCCAATATGTAGGAAGGGCAGTTATGTGAAATGAGTGAATAAGGGAAGAAATGAGCAAACGCAACCTCTGGACTCTTTAACTGGGTTATCAACTGTCATGGTTTAAATTATGGTCCCCCAAAAATGTGTGTATCAGTTTGGCTGGGTGATGATTCCTGGTACTGTGTGATTTTCCTATAAGTTGTAAATCCTGCCTCTATGATGTTAATGAGGGAGGATGGGTGGCAGTTGTGTTAGTAAGGCAGGACTGGATCTACAAGACTGGATTGTGTCCTGAGGCAATCTCTCGAGATTTAAAAGACAGAAGTGAGCAGAGAGACAGGGGGACCTCAAACCATCAAGAAAGCAGTGCTGGGAGCAGAGCGCGTCCTTTGGACAGGGGTCCCTGTGCCGAGAAGCTCCTAGTCTGGGGGAACACTGATGAGAAGGCTGAGGGAGAGAAAGCCTTCCCCTGGAGCTGACACCTTGAATTTGGACTTTTAGCCTACTTTACTGTAAGGAAATAATCTTCTCTTTGTTAAAACCATCCATTTGTGGTATTTCTGTCGTAGCAGCACTAGATGCCTAAGACATCAACCTATAGCAAACCATTAATCTGTCCACACACACACACACACACACACACACACACAAACATTAACACACTGGAGAGTGATGCTCCAACTTATTAAACAGGTGATATCGGCTAATGTATAGAAATCCAGAAGCAGAAGAATACGAAAGAATCTTTGAGTCATGGTAACTAGGGTTTGAATTCCCAGGTTCTGTTACTTATCAGCTATGTGGTATTAGTCATGCTGCCTGAGCCTCTTTTTCATTTATAAAATGAAAATAATAATACCTACCTTGTAATGCTGTGCAAAAATTTTCTAGCAAGATAACTGATATAAATACGTTCTCAATAAATAATTGATACTCTTGTTATCTTTTTCTCAAAATCTCCAGGTATAATAATGTGTATCTAGATAGTCCTGTCAAGTAACCATTTATGTAGAAGACACTTTACCTCAAAGATTCTTTTAGAATGAATTTTCAGTTTCTATATTAGAAGAATCATGTGAAAATAGATAAGGGTGAGATAATGATTTTATTAAAAGAATTCATAATAACTGTACCAAAGGCTATTAGTAATTTCTCATGAGAAATGAAACAATTAAAAACTGTAAGTTTGAGAAAGAGGGAATCAAACTGAGTGTAGTTTTTGTAATTATGATTTGTATTCCATTTACGATTTGAATACAGCAAGATACAGACGTAGTCTTAGTTCTTTGCCATCAGTGATTAAAAACACACAAATTAATTTGTTGCACAATGACTTTGATACTGATTATCATGCTCTTTCTGGTACTCAACTTTAACAATTCTTCATAAATAAGACCTCTACTTTATTGACCCTACCCCTACTGTTCATCACCCCCTTCATGTTCTCCATGTACCTCCTTACTAGGTTTAGAATTCACTGTCCATAATTAAAATTACTCTGTCTTACACTCAACTTCCTAGCTCTATCCCCTTCCATTATGAAGGTCTGGCAAAACACTAACCCTCCCATTACCACCTCATTTCTCCTTATAGAAAAACTTTTTTTTTATGTTTGTTCTCTCTATTCCCTTTCCACCTATTCTCTCTTAAACCCACCACAGTCAGGCTCTTGTGCTCATCACTTCTCTTCAATTGTTCTTATCAAAGGCACCAAATCCAATAGTCAATTCCACATACTCATCTTACTCAGACATATTTGATGCAGATGATAACTCCCTACGTTTTGAAAAACTTTCTTTAATTGGCTACAGGGAAACATAATTGCCTAGTCTGCCTCACACTTCATGAGCTGCTATGCCTCAGCCTCTCTGGTTGGTCCTTTCCTTTTCTTAACTTCTGAACATTAGAGTGTACTGGACTAAGTCCTCAGATTCCCTTTTATCCATGCTCACTCCATCCATGATCACATCCAGATTCATGGCTTTAAATGGCATCTACATATTTCATCAAGTCTACAATGTTGCAATAGGCTGAATAATGGCTCTGCAAAATATCCAGGTCCTAATCCTTGGAACCTGTGAATGTTACCTTATACGGCAAACACAAAAGGAATTTTTCAGATGTGATTAAGAATCTTGAGATGTGACGATTACCTGGGTTATCCAGGTGGACCCTAAATGTAATCACAAGTGTCCTCACAAAAGGGAGAGGGAGAATTGACCTCAAAGACAGAAGGCAATGTGATGACTGTAGTAAGGTGCTATGCTGTTGGCTTGGCTTTGAAGATGGAAGAAGGGGCCACAACCCAAGAAATGCAAGGAATGCAGCTCTCAGAGGTAGAAAAGGCAAGGAAATGGATTCTCCCCTACAGCCTTCAGAGGGAACACAGCCCTGTCAGCACCTTGATTTTGGCCCAGTGAAACCATTTTGGACTTTTGGCCTCCAGAACTGTAAGAGCATGCATTTGTTGTTTTAAGCCACCAAGTGTGTGATAACTTGTTACAGCAGCCATAGGAAACTAATACAGATATACAGATGCATTTATTTTTCACAATTTAATATCTCCAAGGTCAGGATGCATTAATAACCATGGCATTTAACAATTGCTGTCAGCCAGGTGGAAGTTGTAACATAGTTGTTTTTTCCCATGCATGCTAGATATTGAGGTTATTCCTGGTGGCATGCCTGTATGATGCAATCCCTTGACTTTTCAGTCAATGAACCACTTAAGGACTATTTAAGGAAGAAATAGGAGTTTTGGTTGTTTTATGAAAACCTTCAGTTGATGATTTCGGATAAGATCATAAAATTACCAATAAAAGACCTTGTAGAATGACTGTTAGTAGCTTGAAATGAATTCTGGAGACAGTAGTGAAGTAGTTTTTTTATTGAAATGTTGAACTGCTGATGTTTTTGATAGCTCTGAGGAGGCTGCTAAAAGAGAAAACAGATACTGGTGATTATAAGTCAAAAAGTAATCAGAAGCATCTGGACTTAAGACGTGGTAGGAATACCTTAACCAATTTATTTTGCATGAATTTTACTTTTAGGTATACATGAAGTTAGATGATAAAATTCTACATCTAAATTAGTTTAAAAGGGGCTCTTTTAACTTATCTAAAATAAAAATTGTAAGTAATAAGAAAATATAATGCCAGTCTAACTGGCAACTTTTTTATTATTATTTCTTAATGATACATAACATAATGGTGAATCTGTGCTCATGACTGCAAAATTTCACCTCTGGTCCCCAAAATTACACTGAGCTCTAGGCTTTCAAGAACCTACCCAATATCTCCATTTCAATGCCTAATAGACATCTCATAATATATCCATAACCAGCTCTTAATTTCTCACCTAATCCTGCTCTTCCTTTTGTTTTTCCATCTCAGTAAATGACAACTTTTTGTTGTTGTGTGCCATCAAATCCGTTCTGACTCATAATGACCCTAAAAGACAGAGCAGAGCTGCCGCGTAAGGTTTTCTAGTCTGAAATCTTTACAGGAGCAGAGCACCAGGTCTTTTCCCCCAAGGAGTGGCTGGTGGGCTTGAACCACTGACCTTTTGATTAGCAACCAAGTGTTTAACCATTGCACCGCCAGGGTTCCTTAAATGGCAACTACAGTTACCCAATTGTTTAACCCCACAACTTGAAATTAGCCTTTATTCCTCTTTTTCTTTTATACCCTTCTTTCATCCTATAAGCAAATTCTGTTTGTTTCACCTAAACATTTTTCCTAAGTAATCACATCTCACCATCTACTCTGCTACCACCGGGTTTACCTACCAATATCTCTGGTCTCAGGAGGCTGCCCTGCACTTCATTCTCCCTGTATCAGCAAGAATAGTTCTAGGAAAGTGTCAGAAAGACAATGTAACTCTCTGCTTAAAACTTTCCCATGGTTTTTCATCACAATTGGAATAAAATCTGAAGTGCTTACAATGGCTTACCAGTTGCTGTGGAGTCATTTCTGATTCATCGTGACCCCATGTGTGTCAGAGTAGACCTGTGCTCCACAGGGTTTTCAATGGCTAGTTTTTTGGAAGTAGATGGCCAAGCCTTTCTTCTGAGACATGTCTGGGTGGACTTGAACCTCCAACCTTTCAGTTAGCAATCAAACCTGTTAACCGTTTGCACCACCCAGGAATTCTTTACAATGATGATCTGGCCCCTACCCATTATTTTGGCCTCCTTGCTTATTAAGCTCCTCCTCACTCCACTCCAGCCACACCACCCTCCACCACACCCACGCTGGTTCCTCTTTTGCCAGAACTTCCGGAAGCTTCTCTGAGTTGTCCACGTGACTCTTCCCTCACTTCCCTCAAGGATCTCCTCAGAAGTCACCTCAGAGAGGACTTCTCTGACAAGTCCATCTAAAACAGCTCTGCTGCCCCCTCCTCTGCCATTGCGGTCGGTGGATTCACTTTCCTCCATAACACTTACTATCTGAAATTATTTATGCTTTCATGAGTTATTTTATTTATTGTCTGTCTCCCAACCAGAATAAAAGCTCCAAGGGATTTTGTCTCATTTAAGGTTGAATTCTGAGTGCCTAAAATAGGGCATAGTACATGTCATGGGATTGAATGTCTTCTAAAAATATCTGTCAACTTGGCTAGGTCATGATTCCCAGTATTGTATGACTGCACACTGTTTTGTAATCTGATGTGATTTCCCTATGTGTTGTAAACTCTATCACTATGATGTAATAAGATGGATTAGCAGCAGTTATACTGACGAGGTCTACAAGATTAGATAGTGTCTTGAGCCAATCTCTTCAGAGATATAAAAGACAGAAGCAAGCATAGACACATGGGAACCTCATACCGAAGAAAGCAGTGCCGGGAGCAGAGCGCATCCTTTGGACCTGAGGTTCCTGCGCAGAGAAGCTCCCAGACCAAGGAAAGATTGATGACACGGACCTTCCTCCAGAGCCAACAGAGAAAGCGTTCCCTTGGAGCTGACACCCTGAATTTGGACTTGTAGCCTACTGGACTGTGAGAGAATAAACTTCTCTTTGTTAAAGCCA
>NW_004443980.1:11426517-11451381 GCF_000243295.1 Trichechus manatus latirostris
TGACACCCTGAATTTGGACTTGTAGCCTACTGGACTGTGAGAGAATAAACTTCTCTTTGTTAAAGCCATCCACTTGTGGTATTTCTGTTATAGCACGCTAGATGACTAGATAGTATGTAATAGAAATTCACTATTATAGAATATTGAATGAACGAAAAGAAAGAGATCAAATTCAGCAAGTAACTTTTGAAGTGTTTTAATTTTAAGTGACTAGGCTTTTCCAATTCACCGCCATCTGTCAGTTTGTCATAGTGTGGTGGCTCGGGTGTTACTATGATGCTGGAAGCTATATCACTGGTATTTCAAATAACAGCAGGGTCATCTATGGTGAACAGGTTCCAGTGGAGCTTCCATACTAAGCCAGAGTAGGAAGAAAGTTCTGGCAATCTACTTCCAAAAATTAGCCAGTGAAAACCCTATGGCTCACAACAGGATATTGTCTGATACAGTGCTAGAATATGAGTCCACTCGGTTGGAAGGCACTCAAAATACACAGTGGTTACAACAGTGATCAAGCATATCAGTGATTGTGAAGATGGCACAGGACCTGGCAATGTTTTGTTCTGTTTTACATGAGGTTGCCAGGAGTCAAGCCGACTCAATGGCAACTAACAACAAAAACCCTTTTGATAGACATGAGAAAGTCCGTGCTTGAGTGTTCTGTTGTCCCAGCCCTTACTGCTCCTAGTCCACGGCCTTCATGTTTAACGTTCTTCCTTTTCAGATTAGCAGGAAACTTCAGCACATCTCTTGGGTAAAAACAAACAAAAAAACAAAACTTCGCCTAATAATGTTTCATCTTGGACTTCTTTCGGAAAGATTGCTTGGATCCTAATTATCACTCAGTTGTGGTCTCTGATGCTGACGTCTGAAGCCGTGATTAGTATGGGGGCTGATTGGGAAATAACTCCTCATACAGATTCATTTCCTTTTTCTAGGATTGTCCCCACTCCACTCCCACTTTTTTTTTTTTTTCCGCTCTCTCTCCTTGTCTTCATTTTCTATCATGTTTGAGTTATTGAGTTTTTTAAATCTGTTTTTATGCAATGCCACTTTAATTAAGAAATGGCCAAAAGCAAATTGATTTTTCCAGGCAGTCAAGGGGGAAGGCTGTGCTTGAAAGTTTACAAATGACAGATGCTTTCCTGTTGGTTTTGGTGGGTGGGGAATATGGAGAGCTAACAAAAGGCCAGGTGTCTTTCTGCTGCAATGGAGGACAGAGGGACTGTCAGGCTGACGACTTGTCTGTACTGGTACTGAGAGAGTTGCTCTCCTATTTACCTTCTGACCACCTGTGAGGGTGGCTCAAATGTGGAGGGGGGTGTAAAGCTTTGTGGCCTTCAGCTTGGTCCCTGGGGGACTCGGCCTTCCTTTATTCCATCATCATCAGCCTTTAGATCATTTCATTAGCTTTCAACAACAGAGTATCTCCTTGAAGAAACTCACCAACTACAAAATCACAGCCATTGCTAAATGCAGAGAAGCTTTCTGAGAGAGCTAAAGATGAAGAGAGTGTGTTCAAGTGAGCAAATTAGTTGTGTTCATTGTGTAAACCAAATTCATAAGGATGGTTGTTTCCTCTAAATTTCTTGCCATCTCCCAAACACATAATTATTTCTTTCACTTATGTTTTCCATGTGCTAATCCCTATGTCTATGTTGCCATCTCTTTTTTTTTTCCCTCTTCTTCCTCTGTGACGGCTTCTTCATGGCTCCAGGGAGAGTCAGTCATGCTCTCCAAAACCCCCAAAGTGCTTTATACATCATTTTAATATAACACTTTAATGACTCCCCTACTAAATGACAAGTTCTTTCTTGAAGGCAAGAAGTTCATCTAGTGCCCACAATACATAGTAGGTGCTCAAGAAATTGTTGAAGGAAAGAATGGGCTTGGATCTTTTAAACACGTGTAGTGGGAGCCCTGGCTTGATCAGAAGTTGGGTTTACCCTATGGCCACTCCTGCATGCCTGGAGCCCTAGTGCTACCAGACCACTTACAGCTTCTTTTCATGAGGACTCAGAACCTTCTGGGAAATAATTAATACTACAAGACTCATTCCTGGAAAGACCTAATTTCACCTGCTTCCAGGCCTCTACACATGCTCTGCACATTTTCTGCCTGAAACTCGTCCTCCATTTCTTGACTGAGCTTATTTCATTTCTATTTCAGAGCTGAGCTGAAACATCACCTCTTTAGGAAGCCTTTACTAGAAACCCAAACTGTCAGCTCCCCTTGTTCTTCCCCTCTCCAGGCCTCCAATGTCTACATCAGTATATACATCATGCTTAGTTACTTATCTAATGTCTGTCCTTCCTGCTTGCTTGTAAACCTTATGAGGTCAATGACCATCTCTGTTTAGTTTGTTATCTACCCACAGAATCTATCCCTGTTTCTGCACACAGTATCCATTGCTATTGGTTGATTCTGACACATGGTGACCCCATGTGTGTGTCAGAGTAGAAGTTTTCCATAGGATTTTCAATGGCTATAATTTTACAGAAGTAGATGGCCAGATCTTTCTTCCATGGCACCACTGCGTGGATTTGAACTGCCAATCTTTAGGTTAATAGTCAAGCACAAATCATTTTCACTACCCAGGGACCTTCTAGATACAGCAGGGATGCAAAATATTTGTTAAATAAATGAGTATATGCAAATACTTACTCAGTGCTCCACTTCAGTGACTCATAAGGACATCCAGCTTAGTATGTCACAGTCTTTTGAGTTCCCTTCTGAAGTCTGTCCCTCGGCCTCTTCCTCATCTTAGTAAATACAAGAAGGAAGGAAAAAGCATGGTACATTCATGGACCTAAGATAAAGTTGGTATGAGTGTGGCTAAAGCCAAGTGAGAGAGAGGCAGAATGGTAGGAGGTGGGACTGGAGCAGTAAGGGGGGGCCAGGCTATGTTTGGGTTTGTGGGTTGCACCTGGGAAGCCAGGAAAGAGCAGAGAAATAGCATGATTTTCTTTAAATTTTGCAAGGATCATCTTGACTGCTATGTGGGGAATGGATTAGAGGGGAAAAAGAATGAAAGTAGGGAGTGCAGTCAGGAGGTGATTTGCATTATCCAGGTGAGAGATGATGGTGGCTTGAAGTAGGACACTGAGAGAGGAGATGGAAATAAGGGAATGGAAGATGTATTTTGGAATAGGCAGGATTTGCTGATGGATTCAATAAAGGGCTGTGATAGGGAGAAGAAGAATCAAGGTCAATTGCCAAATTTCTGGCTTGAGCAATTGGATGGACGATGATGTATTTACTCAGAAGGGAACTCAAAAGTCTGTGACATACTAAGCTAGATGTGCTTATGAGTCACTGAGTGGAGCATTGAGTAGGCATTTGCATATACTCATTTATTTAACAAGTATTTTGGTTCCTCCTAGGAGATAGATTCAAATTCACAATTGTTAGCAGAAGGCAATGAGAATTGACAAAGTGCCTCACAGTAAAATAGTGAGAATTCAGCAACACAAACTGAGATGAACTTCAAATGTCTGGATTGACCCAATATGAAATCTCACCCTTTTTTTTATAGGTTTAGGGAGCTGAGCTCCAAAGTCATCAGCTCTAACCTATTTCCCCAGGCCCTCTACCACACCATGTAAAATGTGAATCTTATTGATAACATCTCCAACATGGGTGGCCTTGCCTTTCTTTGGAAAGCCCACTGACAAGAACTAATACATCTCAAGGTGCCGCATTGTCTATGACAACGTTTGATGGTTCAAACCTAAGGTACTATCCCGAAGAGAAGCTTGTTCTTCTAATGTACCATATTAGTCTTATCTTCTGCTAAGGAATTGGTTTCTATACCATTTTAATAGTAGGTATCTTTAGAGGTCAGTGAAATATTACTGTGAAATTGAAAACAATGACCCAATTCCCACCTTCTGCAACAGAACTGGTATATATTAAGGCTTATCTCCCTGAGAAGACATGTGAGATAGAAATCATAACTGCAAATGTTCAAGTACTCCATTCTCCAATGAGCCTTTAAAAATAGCACACATATTCTATTCGAAGTAGCATTTGAGTCTTATCAGTCTAATACTTTTTGTCACGTGGTCAGGGCACAAGGACGGGCAGGGACCAGAGGCTCAGCATCAGGCGAGGGAGTGAGGAGTTTAAAGCTGAAATGCAGCATGGAAGCAGAGTCAAATCCCATGGAGAGTGATTGCTCACCAGCTGAGCAGGAATGAGAGGCATAGAAAGTCTGACCAGACTCATACAAGAGGCAGAAATGATGAAAGCATTTGAGGAACAAATGAAAGGAGGATATGAATGACTAGAATTCAACTTGGGTGTTGCTTAGAATAATTTCCTAATTTGTTTATATCAATGACCACTCAGAAAGCTCTCATGCATCAGAAGGTGACATTCTTGTTCCATACGCCTGGTGTCTGCTAATATGCACCAAAGAAAAGGACAAAAGTGTTCTCAGAACATATTTAGCTATTGTTATGGATTGAACTGTGTCCTCCCAAAATTTATGTTGAAGTCCTAACCCCTAGTATCAGTGAACATGACCTTATATGGAAATACGGTCTTTTTTTTTTTTTTCATTTGATACAAGTTAATTAGGCACCTACTGTGTGCCAGCGGGAAACAGAGTCTTTGAGGATATTAACATGAAGCCATACTAGAGTAGCAGTAGTAGTTATTGCTGTTGTTGTTAGCTGCTGTCAAATTAGCCTTGACTCACAGTGACCCCATACACAATGGAATGAAACCCCACCCAGCCCTGCACCGTTCCCATGATCAGTTGCAGATTGGACGGTTGTGATCCAACGGCTTTCATTGGCTGGTTTTTGGAAGTAGATCACCAGGCCTTTTTTCCTAGTCTGCCTTAGTCTGGAAGCTCCGCTAAAACCTGCTCAACATAGAAACACTCAGACCCCCACTGACAGACAAGTGGTGGCTGCTCATGAGGTGTACTGGCCAGGAATCAAACCAGGTCTCCCCCGTGGAAGGCGAGAATTCTACCACTGAAGCTCCAATGCTCCCAGAGATACTAATCCTTCAAAAAGAAAAGAAGAGACACAGAGAGACAGAGGGAAGACGGCCATGTGACTACAGACTTAAGCTGCAGCTACAAACCAAGGAATGCCTGGAATTTCCAGAAGCACAAGAAAGGATCTTCCGTTAGAGCCTTTGGAGAAAACATGGCCCTGCTGGCACCATGAATTTGGACTTCTAGCCTCCACAATTGTGAGACAGTAAATCTCTGTTCTCACAAGCCACCCAATTTGTAGCAGTTTGCTAAGGCAGCCAGCCCTAAGAAACCAACACAGCTGCAGAAATGGTATTAGATTTGAATTTGGAAGACCTAGGTTCAAGTCCCAATTCCTCTACTTATTAGATGTGTACGGGGAGGATTTGCCTTCTCTGAAACCGTTTCTTCATCCAAATAATTAAAAACAAAACTCTTCAGACATCAAACGAGTTAGGGGGGCTTTGAGCATTAGAGGACACTCTGTAATTATTAAAACTAGACTTTCCTAAAAGAAATAATTATTGGAAGCTCTGAAAAGAAAAATCCAGTCATTTGTTCCATAGAAGATATGAGCTGCATTCAAAAGGCAAAGTTAAGAGAGTTTGTATTTTCTAATACAGTTCTGTTCAAGAGTTCCATGTTTGGTTTTCAGCTGCTAATAATAGAAATTCTTGCCAAATGGGTAATAACAATAATTCTAAACCTTACTTGACAGCCACTTTAACATTAAGCCAGTACATTTTTGAGTTTCAGAGCCAAATGGTACACATTTTTCTAGAACTTCTCTTTATGAGGGCAGTTCAATTCATCCCAGGCTTTGTCACGTATGTGTTCCCTGATCTGTCTTATATTACAGAAATGAGATACTATTTTCTTGTGTTTTAAATAAACTTTTTAAAAGACAGTTGCAGATTTATCAAAAAACTGAAAAGATAATTCAGAGAGTTCCCATATACCCCACACCCAGTTTTCCCTGCTATTAAGATCTTATATATTAGTATGGCACACTTGTTGCAATCAATGAATCAATACTGATACACTATTATTAACTAAAGGGAGCCTCGGTGGCACAGTGGCTAAGTGCTTCACTGCTAACTGAGAGATGCGCAGTTTGAACCTACCAGCTGCTCCGTGGGAGAAAGATGTAGCAGTCTACTCCTGTAAAGATTAACCAAAAACCAAACCAAACCAATCCCATTGCCCTGGAGTTGATTCTGACTCATAGTGACCCCATAGGACAGGGTAGAATTGCCCCACAGGGTTCCAAAGCTGTAATCTTTACAGAAGCAGAACGCCACATCTTTCTCTCGTAGAGCTACCGGTGGGTTCAAACCACCAACCTTTAGTTTAGCAGTTGAGTGCTTAACCACTGCACCACTGGCACTCCTTTCTGTAAAGATTACAGCCTTGGAAACCCTATGAGGTAGTTCTACTCTGCCCTACAGCGTCGTTATGAGTCAGAATCGACTTAACGTCAACGGGTTTATTGTTAACTAAAGTCCGTACTTGATTGAGATTTCCTTCGTTTTCACCTAATGTCCTTTTTCTGTTCCAGGATCCCATCCAAGATACGACATTACATATTTTTCTTTCTTTGAACATGTTCTTGGTATTGTATTTAAAAAACTCTTCCCCAAACCCAAGGTTGCCTAGATATCCCCCTGTGTTGTCTTATGGAAGCTTGTCGTTTTGCGTTTTGCATATAGGTCTATGACCCTTTTTGAGTTAATTTTTGTGAAAAGTATAAAATCTGTGTCTAGGTTCCTTTTTTGCATATGGATGTCCAATTGTTCCAGCGTCATTTGTTGAAAAGACTGTTTTCTCCACTGAATTGACTTTGCTCCTTTGTTAAAATCAATTGGTTGTATTTGTGTGAGTCTACTTCTGAGCTCTGTGTTCTGTAACGTTTATCTGTGTCTATTCTTCCGTCAAACCTATGCTGTCTTGATTCTAGTAGCTTTATAATATGGCTTGAAATTGGGTCGTGTGAGTCATCCAAATTTTCTTCCGTTTTGTGTTGGCTATTCTAAGTCTTTTACCCTTCCGTTTAATTTTAGAATCACTTTATCGATATCTACACAATAAGAGATTTTGATGGGGATTGTGTGGAATATAAATCAAGCTGGGAAGAAGCGATATCTTAACAGTATTGAATCTTCCAGTCCATGAATATGGAATATTTCTCCTTTTATTTAGATTTTCTTTGATGTCTTTCATCAGAGGTTTGTAATTTTCTGCTTATAGATCCTGCACATATTTTGTTAGCTTTACACTAAGTATTTCATTTTTTTTGGTGCTATTGTAAATGGTAGTGCTTTTTTTAAATTTCAGATTCCAGTGGTCACTGATAGTATAAAGAAAGACAACTAACTTTTGTATATTAACCTTGTATCCTGAGACTTTGCTATACTAACTTTATAGTTCAGGGCAACCACTAAAAAAATTTTTAAAAGAACGTAATTGATATACTAAAAGAGGAATTGTTTGTTGTTTGGTTTTTGCATTTCTTTGCAATTTTCTACATAGACAACCATGCAAACAAAGATGGTTTTATTTTTTTCTTCCCAATCTGTATGCTTCTCTTTTCTTGTCTTACTGCATTAAGTAGGACTTCCAGTATGATGTTGAATAGGGGTGGTTAGAGGGGATATCTTTGTCTTGTTCCTGATCTGATGGTATAGCATTTACTTTCTGTTAAGATGTTATGATGATTATATACATATATATATATATTCAGATTATCTATTTCTCCTTGTGTGAGTTTTGGTAGTTTGTACCTTTCAAGAAATTGGTCCACTTCATCTCAGTTATCAACTTTGTGGGCACAGAGCTGTTCATCATATTCCTTTGATATCCTTTTAATGTACATGGGATCAGAAATAATGACCCCTATTTTATTTCTAATATTGGTCTTTTTTGTCTTCTCTTTTTTTCTTGGTTAGCCTGGCTAGTGGATTATTAATTTTATTGATCGTTTCAATAAACCAATCTTTGGTTTCATTGATTTCCTTTATTCTTTTACTCTTTCAATTTCATTAATTTCTGCTCAAATTTTTACTTCTATTCTTCTGCTTATTTGCTTATTGTGTCCTAATGTAGACTATTGATTTTAGAATTTTCTTCTTCTACAATTAATGCAGTTAATGTTAAAAATTTTCCTCTAAGCACTGCTTTTGGTGCATCTCACAAATTTTGGTATTTGTATTTTCTTTTGCATTTAGTTCAAGACTTTTTTTTTTTTGTACGTTTCTCTTGATACTTCTTCTTTGACCCATGTGTTATTTGGAAGTGTGTTGTCTAATATCCAAATATTTGGAGATTTTCCAATTACCTTGCTGTTATTGATTTCTAGTTTAATTCCATTGTGGTCTAAGAACACGCTTTGTATGATTTCTATTCTTTTAAGTTTGTAAGCTGTGTTTTATGGCCCAGAATGTGGTGAATGTTTACCTTGGTGAATGTTTTATGAGAACTTGAGAAGAATGTGTATTCTGCTATTGCTGGATGGAAAATCCTATAAATGTCAATTAGATCAAGTTGATTGATAGTGCAGTTCAGGTCAATTATCCTTACTGATTTTCTGCCTCTTTTATCTATCAAATAATGAAAAAGGTGTTGAAATCTCCAACCATAATAGTTTATTTTTCCTTATTGTGCTTTGCTTGTTTGATGTTTTGTTGCTAGGTGCATATACATTAAGGATTGTTATGTGTTCTTGTAGATTTGACCACTTTATCACTATGCAATGCCCCTCTTTGTAGTTAATAATTTCCCTTGTTCTGAAGTTGACTTTGTCTGAAATTAGTATAGTTATTCCAGTTTTCTTTTGATTATTGTTAGTATGGTATATCTTTCTCTATCCTTTCACTTTTAACCTATTTGAGTCTTTATATTTAAAGTGGGTTTCTTGTAGACAATATATAGTTAGTTCGTGTTTTTTTATCCACTCTAACATTGTTAATCTTTTTCATTGGTGTATTTAGACTATTCAAAGTGGTTTCTGACAATGTCTTTATAATTTTTGTCTTTGTTCCTCTATAGGTAAAGTGCCCACTTTCCTTGCCTTCTTCCAAAATTTTCTCTTTGTCTTTGGTTTTCTGCAAACTTGAGTGTGATATGCCTAAGTGTAGGTGTATCCTGTTAGTGTTCTCTAAGTTTCCTGGAGCTGTAGTTTGGTGTGTGTCAACAATTTTGGAAAATTCTCAGCCATTATTACTTCAAATATCTCTTCTTCCTTAGTCTTTCTTTTTGTCTTCTGGCATTCCAGTTACACATGTTGTAACTTTTGAAATTGTCCCACAGTTCTTGGATGTTCTGTTCTATTTTGTTATCATTATCATTTTCTACTTGTATTTCAGTTTGGCAAATTTCTACTGATACATCTTCAAACTCACTGATTCTTTCCTCAGGCTTGTGCAGTCTATTGATCCCATCAAAGGCATTTTTCATTTCTGTTAGAATGTTTTATTTTACTATTACATTTCCTTTTGAATCTTTCTTAAAGCTTCCATCTCTCTGCTTACACTGTCCATCTGTTCTTGTGTATTTTTTACTTTTTCAATTAGAGCCCTTAACATAATAATCACAGTTATTTTAAATTCACTGTGGGTTTTTTTTTTTTTTTTTTTTTTGGCATATAGAGAGACAATTGTTCAAGCATTTTTGTTGAAAAGACTATCTTTCCCCATTGAATTATCTCGGCACCTTTGTTGAAAATCAATTGACTATGTATGGGTGAGTTTATTTCTGTACTCTCTATTCTGATTTATATGTCTGTCCTTATCCCAGTAACACACTGTCTTGACTACTATAGCTTTATAGTGACCTTTAAAATAAGATAGTGTAAGTCCTTCAACTTTTTTTCCCATTTTTCAAAATTGTTTTGGCTATTCTAGGTCCTTTTTTCCATATAAACCTTAAGATCAGCTTATCAATATATAATAAAAGAAGCCCTCAGGAAATTTAGTAGGCATAGTTTTAAATCTCTAGATCAATTTGGGGAGAATTAATATCTTAACAATATTGAGTTTTACAATCCATGAACATGGTATAGCTCTCTATTTCTTTAGTTTTTAATTTTTCTCAGTAAAATATTGTAATTTTCAGTGTACAGATCTTAGACTTATTTTTAAAATTTATCCCTAAGTATTTTATTTCTTTTGATGTCATAATGAAATTTTTTTAAATTACTTATTAGATTGTTTGTTGCTAATATATTTAATTTATTTTCTTATATTGATCTGGTATCCTGAGACCTTGCTAAACTCTATTATTAGTTCTATTACTCTTGGTCTTAGATTCCTCAGGATTTCCTGCATAAAAATCATTTCATCTGTCAATAAAACATTTCACTTCCTTCTTTTGTAATCTAAAATGACTTTACAGAGAGACGTTAGTCGGTAGTTTGATTTATTTATTTATTTTTGTGAAACTTTCTTAGCACTGATATTAGGGATATACTGGCCCCTTTAAATAAGTACAAAAGTGTTCCCTCCTCTATTTTCTAAGTTTGTGTGGAATTGGTACTATTTCTTCTTTAAATGTTTGATAGATTTTACCAGTGAAATCATTTGAGTCTGGTATTTTCTATGTTGAAAGATTTTTAATTACTAATTCAATTTATTTACTTGATATGAATCTATTCAAATTTTCTATTTATTTTTGAGTCATTTTGGTAATTTGTGTCTTTCTAGAAATTTGTCCATTTCATCTAAGTTGTCTAATTTGTTGGTATAAATTTGTTCATAGCATTTCCTTATAAATTTTTAATTTTTTATGGTCTATAGTGTTATCCTGTCTTTCATTTCTTACCTGGGTAGTTTGTTTCTACTTTCTTTTTGCCTTGGTCAGGCTAGGGAAAGGTTTATCAATTTTGTTGACGTTTTCCAAGACCTCAATTTCAGTGTAATCGAAATCCTATATTATTTAATTGTTTTTTATTTCACTAATTTCCAACCAGATCTTTTATTTTTTTCCTTTTACTCCCTTTGAACTTGATTTGTACTTCTTTTCCAAGATTGTTATGATGGAAAATTAGATTATTTAATTTACATCTTTCTTCCTTTTTAATATAAGAATAAATTTTCCTCTAAGCACTACTTTAGCTACATCCCATGAATTTTGATATGCCATGCTCTTGTTTTTTTCATAAGTCCACAAAATTTTCTAATTTCCCTTGTGATTACTTTTTGACCTATGGGTTATTTAAAAGTGTGGTGTTTAATTTTCAAACACTTTGTTATTTCCCAGATTTCTTTTTATAATTGATTTCTAATTTAATTTTGTTGTAGTGGAAAATATACTTTGTATGATTTCAATCCTATTAAATTTATTAAGACTTGTTTTATGGCCTAGCATAAGATCTGTACTGGAAAATGTCCTACGTGTACTTGAAAAGAATGTGCATTCTGCTGGTGTTGCGGGGGAGTGTTTTATATATGTCAGTTAGGTCAAGTTGGTTGATTAAAAAAATAACAAGCAAACAAACAAACAAAAAAAACACTACTGTCAAGTTGATTCTGACTCACGGTGACACTGTGTGCGTTAGAGTGGAACTACGCTTCATAGGGTTTTGAAAGGTGGATATTTTGGAAGTAGATTACCAGGACTTTCTTCCGAGGTGCCTCTAAATGGACTCAAACTTTCAACCTTTCAGTTAGTAGCCAAGTATTTAACCATTTGCACCACCCATGGTGTTTAACCCTTTGTACCACCCACAATATTGTTCAAGTCTTTCTTTCTTTCTAGTTGTTCTATCAATTAATGAGAAAGGAGTATTTAAATCTCCAACTATAATTATTAAATTGCCTGTTTTTACTATCATTGCTGTCTGGTTTTGCTTCATGCATTTTGACACTCTGTAGTGCAGTGCATATATATACAGTTATAATTGTCAAATCTTCCTGCTTTATTGGCTCTTTTAATCACTATTAATTGTCCTCTTTGTCTTCAGGAATGTTTCTTGTCTTAAAATCTATTTTGTCTGATATTAATACAGCCTCACTAGCTCTCCTGTGGTTACTCTTTGCATAGCATATCTTTCTCCATCCTTTTACTTTCAATTTATTTGTGTCTTTAAATCTAAAGTGTGTTTCTTGTAGCATAAACCTGCCATAATTTACTTTTTATTCCTCCTTTCTTGGACATTTTTGTTATACATTGTTTTACAGATAGTTTCCCTCCAGATGTTTGATTAAATGCTTAGAATAGGAAATTCATTGGGTTACCATCCCTTAAACAAGAAACGTTTCAAAGTTCTTTCCCGTGGTTATGTGAACATAGTGATTATCCTTAGGAAATTATAAATTAATGAAAATAACAATTATTTTTAAAGGAATTGTACTAAATGCTTTATATTTATCATTTAAGCAAATATAATCCTCAAAACAATCTAATGATGTAGATAATTTTATTGATTTACAGATGAATAACCTAAGGATCATGGAGATTCTTAATCTGGTTCAAGAATACAAAACTAGTATTAAACCCCCTTGTTGTCAAGCCAATTCCGGCTCATAGCAACCCTATAAGACAAAGTAGAACTGCCTCATAGGGTTTCCAAGGAGTGGCTGGTGGATTCAAACTACTGACCTTTTGGTTAGCAGCACAGCTCTTAACCACTGTGCCACCAGGGGAGCTAGGATTTTGATTCAATTCTGTTAGATTCCATATACTATTCTGAAGTTTTTCTTCAACACCTTCTCTCTCTCCTTCCTTCCGTGCTCTTCCCGCTAACAATTTTTTTTTTTTTTTACTAGCCTACCCCACCCCACCACTGCTTCAAAGTGCTTCCATAACAAGTTATCTGGTCCATCCAGTCAGGGACTAGAGACTGTGATAAAACCATTCACAGTTGCAAATAACTGATTACAGGCTGCCTTATATAAAGGTATGACCAAGAGTAGGAATCTTATTCCATAAGAACATTATCTCTTGATGTAGTGGTAGAAGATCAGTCATACAAACACAAGATGAAGACTGAGGAGAAGGGAGTTTCTTTTTTTTTTTGTCATTGTGTTAATTTTTGTCATTTTGTCATTGCTCGTGTGTGTGTGTGTGTGTGTATGAGGTGTTGTTGGTGTTGGTGGTGATGATGGTCTGGGTATTTTCAACCAGATCTCCCTGAAAGAATCTAATCCCATCTGTGCTGGGATATAAATTAGCATCCATCACTTATCATTTCATAACACTTTCTAGGAGGAGAAACAATGGATGTTAAAATTATAGAAAAAAATTGGAAAAAGATTGATGGTAGTAAAATCTTTGTGTGAGTAACTGGAGAATAATCATGAGAAGGCAAAGAGGAATGATGATATATACATATATATGGATATACACATATAAATACACAGTGAGTATATACATATATACGTGCAGTGTGTCGGTGTGTGTATGGACATATACATATATACGTGCAGTGTGTTGGTGTGTGTATGGACATATACATATATACGCACAGTGTGTCGGTGTGTGTATAGATATATACATACATGATATATATGTATATTAAAACCAAACCCACTGCTGTCTAGTCAATTCTGACTCATAGGTACCCTATAGGACAGAGTGAAATTGGCCCATAGAGTTTCCAAGGCTGTAAATCTTTACAGAAACAGACTGCCACATCTTTCTCCCACAGAGCTGCTGGTGGGTTCGCACTGCTGACCTTTCAGTTAGCAGCCAAGGGCTTAACCACTGTGCCACCAGGGCTCTTATATGTATATTATTATGTATATATTTCTTCCTCTACTGCTCCATTTCTCTATCAACACATATATATGTTTTAATGTACATGCAACTTCTCTTCTCTAAATCACCTCTCTCGCATAAAATAACTCTCAGCAATGATCTCTCTCAATAAATCCAGATTTCATTGCATCACCAAAGAATTCAGAAGATATTTGCCCTTTTTGTGTTCTGTGCCAATAGAAGGAAACGCACAAGGGAAATACTGAACTTTAACTTAGCAAGTTTGAAGTACATGAGGAATTTCATAAACGTTATAAACTGTTTTAGATGCGTACAGTGTTATTCCATTTTAATACTTTGCCAGAGCTACTATACTTTATTGAGCCTTCAAGTGATTTCATTTTGATCTTCTTAAAATGTTCTTTACCCATGAAAAGAAAAATTTGTCATGGAAACAGAAGCAGATGTGAAAAGTGTTGAAATTTACAATTTCACAAACTCGTTAGAATTCTCGAGTTCTGTCCTTATTTTTTGTGATGGTGGGGGCACTAGGGCAGGGGGCAAGGATAGAAAGAGTCTTCACCCCAAGAAGAACATCTAGAATACAGTGCTGCCCATTTCAAGTCTCAGTTCATGTTTCACTGGGTTTGTAACTGATGGGGAGAGACTAACTGCAGAAACAGAGAGGAGACCACTGGCAAAAAGATGAGACCTTTACTGGGATTCTTCTTTAGTATGTATACACACACATTTTTTTCATTAAAAAAGTGTTGAAAGTTGGACTTGAGTAATCAGCAATAATGTCTATCTTTCTCTAGTCTATAGTAAAAAACAAAAACAGAAACCATGATCCCAGAAAAGTCTTTTTTCTCTCTCCGCCAGCCAGTCGTCACACCCTTCTTGCACATGGCTCTTTGGTTGATGGCCATGCCAGGGAGTTTACCTGGACAGGGTTGTGTGGCCCAGGCAGGTTGGAATAGAAGATAGGGTGGCTGTTTGATATATGGCACTTGTCTTCCTCTCCTTCCCACTCTAGGGCAAGTTTCTGGGCATGTAAACTGGGTTGACTTTTACTCTGATTTCCTAAACCTAACTGGAAAAATGGAATATAAATGCCTCGCCTGTTTTTTAAGATGTCTAGAGTGTTATTTTAGAGCCCCGGTGGCGTAGTAGTTAAGTACTTGGCTGCTAGCTAAAAAGTCAACTGTTCAAATCTACCAGCTGCTCCTTGGAAATTCTATGAAGCAGTTCTACTCTATCCTGTAAGGTTGCTATGAGCCGGAACCAACTCAACGGCAACAAATTTGGCTTGGTTTTTGGAGTGTTACTTGAGGGAGTCAGAAGTAAAGCTTACCTTCCAAGGGAAACTATGGTCTTGATTCTTTTCTTAATTTTCTCTACAAGAATAAAATTTTATTACATGGAAGATCATCCAGACCAGCATCTTAATTTTGAAGTGAGAAAAATGAACCCTAGAGAAGCTGAGGGACTTTGTCACTGTCTCACTACTGGTTCATGCCCAGCTTGGACTTAAATTTACTTCTCCGGCCTCTGAGGCCAACATTCTTTCCATTTGGCTGTGCCGCTTCTTTGGAGGATGCTAGAGAAGAACATTCTGATGAAAAGGACCTTGTTGGAAACAACCCAAGTATTCATCAACAGATGAGTGGGTAAACAAAATGTGGTCCATACATACAACGGAACATTACTCACCCATAAAGAGAAATGAAGTTCTGATACATACTACAACATGAATGCACCTTGAAAATATTGTGGTGTGTAAAATAAGTCAGCCGCAAAAGGACAAACACTGTATGATCCCAGTTGTATGAAATATTTCAAATAGGCAATGTATGCAGACAAAAGTTTATTAGTGGTTACCAGGGCTGGGTGGGAGGAGGAAATGGGAGTTATTATTGAAGGGTACTGAGTTTCTCTTTAGGGTGATGAAAAACTTTTAGAAATGGATAGCAGTGATGGTTGACAATGTGCTGAAAGTAATTAATGTTATGGAATTGTGCACTTAAAAATGGTTAAAATGGCAAATTTTTTGTTATATATATTTTACCACAATAAAATTACAATTAAAAAAATAGTGGTTAAATAAAAAGGACCTTGTATTTTTACATCTGCTCTTAAAACATTTTTAGCAGCACACAATTTTATAAGCTAGAGTGTGCACATAAATATTATTCTCACTTTAGACATCAGAAGCCTGAGGCGCTGAGTTGCAGCAACTCCCACAGAGTTTCAAAAATACACCCGAGACTGTGCTCTTCACACAGCAGGCGCTCAATACAGGCTTCTGCCGGATGACCACGGCCACGCAAGCCCAGGACTCCTGGGTTCAGCCCTCCCGCGGCTGGCCCTGCCGCCCACTCAGACAAGTGCAAGGGCACAGCATCCGTTCCAACAGTCTGGCCCTCCGAATACGCTGACGTTTGGACTGCCAAAGGCATCAGAGGCCATGGTGCCAAGGCTGCTTGACACTAACACCACACTTTGATCACTCAGTCAAATCAAAAAGCATTTATTAAGCATCTGTGCAGGGCGCCCTGCGGGGCTGTTCTTTATGTCTCTTGTATTCACACTTCCTTGTTTTTCCTCCGTGGCTCTTCACCCCAGCCCAAGGAAACTCCCCTATCACATGAATCTCACCCGGTGTTATCCTTATCGTACCCAGAGTGGGGTCGCTTTTCACTTCCTCTCAAGATGTTATTCAAAGTCCAGGACAGAATGGTTCAAGCCTTCATTCCATTGTGGAATTTACCTATTCCTGCTTTAACAGGACTGGGTGTGAGAAAAGCCTTAGAGCATAGGGCGATGTCATTTCAGTGTCTGTTTTCTTCTTCAGAACGCAGTGAACATTGAGAATGGTTTTTAGGAATGCAATTTACAGCCAGTAATTGAAAGTGCTAAAGTGTTTTTGCAAGACCAATGTCTCAGATTACAGGCTTCTGATTTGCCTAAACACACATCATTTCTTTTAAGCTTGGACTTTAGGAAGAAGAAAAATGCAGTCTTAGAATAATTTTCTTTTACCTTTTCGAGGACATTCTTTGCATCAGGGAGAGAGATGAGGGAAGACACGACAGGAATCCAACAATATTTTCCGTTGGCTCATTTATGACATTTCATTTTTCAACCACACACACTGTTTCCACTTTATGACTCACTCAGATAATTTATAGCACTTAAAATTATTATTAAATTCTTTTGCAATTCTTTGGTCAAGTCAGAAATTCTTCCTCATAGATCCGGCTCACGGTATGGATGTTGTGTTTATGTCTTGTTGCCATGGTGACTCGGGTAGGTTAAAGCTAGCATCTCAGAAACAGAATTGCCGTGAAGTAAAATTTCAGAAACGTGGATGTTTCTTAAAAATATGCTTCTCAAACATGGATTAAAAAAAATCTTAGACCCACTGTCTAAAAATTAAGTTGCCATTTCTAGCATGTGGGAGAGTGCCTAAAAAAGAATATTCTCAGAACAATCTCTTTCCACTCACTCTGTTTCTCTTCAAACTGTAATCTAATGGCTGTTCATCTCAAAAGACAAACTATGTAAATCCATAAGGAACGCTTTGGTTTTTAGGAATGTATGAGACACGCCAATGGGAATATGAATGAAGCTGTTTTCTGACTGAAACAGGCTGCCTTTTAGCTTCTCTTTGCATCCATTATACAGAAATAATAAAACATTTTCCTCAGTTTGTTTAAGAGCTTGTTAAATAAACTTGGGCTACACTGGAGAAGGCCAAGATGTTAAACATTGACCTGCTGTGAGAATCCAAACTCTTCTTTTTACTGGCCAATGGCCCTCAGGTCCCTGACTACCCCTTTTTATTTCCTTATACTCTTTAACTGCCCAGTGAGATGACATTTAAAGGGTTATCCTCAAAAGTAACACTGAACAGGAGTAAGACTGTAACTTCTGGAAGGCCAGAGCCACCACAGCATCAGATTAAAGGGCACATCTCATACTTATACATCTTTCCTCCTTACATTTCTAGGCACGGTGGGAGGGTGGGTAAAGAGACCTTCGTTAAATGCCTTCCCCATCCCAGTGCCCATTTCATAGGGATACCAGAAAGAGTATTAATTAATATGTCCCTTGGTCTTTAATCTCTTGCTTTATTCTCTGGCTTAACTTTTAACTTCCAACCCAGTGCCTAAATTCTCTACAACCCTTTCTTTATTTCAAGATATTTCCATGCAGAAAGTATAATAAAAATGAAATCATAGCAATATATTTAAGCATGTATTGCCTACTTTTGATACCATCTCACATTTAGTAACTGAGAGTCAACAGCATCTCAGGCTCGATTGCTCATCATTTCTTCTGCCATCTGGTGGATAAATAGGGAAGCAGTGAAATTTAATAAATGGCTTTGTCAGTAAATGTTTATCGGGTTCTTCTTATTATTCATCAAATAGTATTCATGGCGGCACCTGGCACCATTAAACACCATAGTCTGTGGATTAGCCAAACTCAGTCCTGTCTCCAGAAAGGCTATGAAAATTATGTAATTAAAATATTATGTAATTAAAAATTATGTAAATATCCTATGATTAAAAGCAATCAGTTCAACATACAGGACAATGCAAGAACTCTTAAAAAGATGATGACATTACCTGCCATTAGGCTCATTTTAGTAGTAATTTGCTTTATAATGATACTCTGACCCCAAAATGGTCATGCTTTTCTGAGCAGTTCCAGAGGGAAAGAAGAGAGAGAGAGAAACTCTCTTACGCCTTCCACAGCAAAAAAAAAAATGAAGTCTTGGGAACATTTTTCAAAAAACCATTTAGGAGTACCTGAAAGATTTCTATGTGAAAATTAAAATAATAATATGCCTGTGAGCTGCCAGCATTTTTATCCATTTCTGGATTTACAGGCCATGGAGAATGAAGATGTGATAATAATCATCCTAACTGGGACAGATTTAAGCAAAGTGACAGCCCCTTCAAACTGAACTTTGAACAAAATGACACTCTAAGCCCGTTGAATTGCCACATGTATGTCCAAACCTAAATTCCTTTCTTCTTGCCAAAACCCATAAAAAGTCAGCCATAAATCGTGTAGGAGATACCGTGGTTGTTATTAAATGTCCAGTACATTTCATGGAAACGTGGCTCTTCATGTTAACGGATCTGGCTGAAGGTACTCTAGACAGAGGACTATCCTGTTTTGTGTTGAAAGGGGCTAGTGGCTTGGTCCACTGCCACACACTCTCTGGCCAAGATACAAATCTAAGGCCCCTCACAATGTTCCAGAATCATTTTTGTTAGTTGCCATCCAGTGGGCTCCAACTCATCATGACCTTATGTACAACATAACGAAATGTTGCCTGGTCCTACACCGTCTTCATGATCATTAGCATTGTCGCTGTTATTGTGTAGTGCCTTCCACCTAGGGAGCTCATTGTCCAGCTTGGTATCAGACAGTATTCTATCGTGATCCATAGGGTTTTCACTGGCTACTTTTTGGAAGTAGATTGCCAGGCCTTTTTTCCTAGTCTGTCTTAGTCTGGAAGCTCTGCTGAAACCTGTCTACCGTGGGTGACCCTGCTGGTATTTGAAATACCAGTGGCATTGCTTCCAGCATAACAGCAAGACAAAAGCCACCACAGGATAACAAACTAACAGAAGGTAGTGGCCAGCATTATTATTCATGGCGTAAATAGAGAGAGGAAAAAAAAGTTATGCTGATTTAACCAAGATTCTTAACTTAACCATATATGAGTGGGAGCACGGTGAGCTTTCACCCTACTTCCTGCCTCCTCCACTTAGCACCCTCTTGGCCCAAACCTAGGGTGAGCAGTCTGGCAGAAATAACCCTCAGGCTTAAAGATGGCTCAGGGGCTCAGTCTTGAATATCCCTGGTTATAATAATCAATATGTATTTTTTAATACACATTTTAATTATGCTGTCGGTGGAAAATATTGAAAATACCATGGACTACCAGAATAACAAACAAATCTGTCTTGGAAGAAGTACAGCCAGGATGCTCTTTAGAAGTAAGGATGGCAAGACTTCATCTCATGTACTCTGGACATGTTATCAGGAGGGACGAGTCCCTGCAGAAGGACTTCAGGCTGGTAAAGTAGAGGTTCAGAGAAAGAGAGGAAAACCCTCGACAAGATGGACTGACACAGTGGCTGCAACAATGGGCTCAAACAACAAAGATTGTGGGGATGGTGCAGGACGGGCCAGTGCCTCATTCTGTTGTACGTAGAGTAGCTATGAACTGGAACCAAGTCCACAGCACCTAAAAACAACAACACACTTTTAATATACACTGGACATGTGATGTTTTTCTAAACAAAATGAAAATTTATGTAGTCCAAAAATAGGCTTTAAAGATACAGCCTTCCCCCCTCTCCACCCCTGGTTTCCTGTTGCCATTTCTCTACCTCACCCTCCCTGCCACACATCCTCATCCACTGCGGCAATGTGAAGAATCAATGCAACTTCACAATTAGCTCCTATAAATTGTTCACCCTGCCAAAGTGTCCGTGAGAGGGCTCATGTGACATTCTGCCCAGAAAGGGTGGATTTGGAACGTATAGAAGAGGACGTGGAGATGCCTGGGATCCAGTATGGGTTCTTTATTATCAAGTTATATCAAACCAATTTCTTCCACTGAAATTGTTACTATAGTGTTTTATATCTAGATAATTGCAAAGCATCTTGAAACCTTTCTTATGGCAAAGATGGAAAGAAAAATGAGCTAAATTCAACATACTTGGATTGCATGTTAACAGAGTGGTACCAACTAGCAGGGATGGCGAGACTTCAGCTCGCTTACGTTGGACACGTCATCAGGAAAGAACAATAGCTAGAAAAGCACATCATGTCTAGTAAAGTCGAGGGTCAGCAAAAGTGAGGGACACTGTCAGTGAGATGGATTGACACAATAGCCACGGCAATGGACTCAAACATACCAACGCCTGTGAAGATGGCGCAGGACTGGGCAGTTTCCTTCTGTTATACATAAGGGTCCCATGAGTTGAAGCCAACTCAGCAGCGACTAACAACAACTAGAAGGGGGGTTCTGGAAGAAAGCTGAAGTATTCTGTCCTTTTTTACATTTTAAAAAATATTGTGGAAAAATATGGAATATATGTCTTTTGAGGTGTGTCCAATAAGCATTTACCAGGCATGTTCTAGATGCCAGCAATATACCAGGATCTGGAGGGAGCAGGACGGATGAGGCAGAAAGCTTTTCCCTGGAGGCCGTGTGTCAGGTTCATTAATTATGCTGATAGTCGAAAGCAGGGAAAACGAAAGACTGGACAACAGGATCACTAGCAAATCACAAGCAAAAACCATGCAGACATTCCTTAGCTAAATTTAGCGGGGATATTTGTGAAGTGCTTAGGGCACTCAACTGCTAACCAAAAGATCGGTGGTTCGAAACCACCAGCAGCTCTTCAGGAGAAAGATGTGGCAGTCTGCTTCCGCAGAGATTTACTGCTTTAGAAATCCTATTGGGTCACTATGAGGGCAGTGGGTATTTGTGAAGTTTTGAACTAAGAATAAAAAAATAGGATAATCTCACAACGATACTACAGAATGGAGAGATAAGGCTTAGCAACTATTTCATGAACAGAACTTAGTGGTTGAGATGATCTATAAAGGGTAACAGTGCAATCTTAGGATGTGTCATATGGATATCTGGATCCAGAACAAATTGGCTACCTCCTCCTTATATTCTGTGCTGGTTCTATTGATATGAGAGTGTTATACTCTGCACTGACAAATTCTGGTGCATTCACAGGAGACCCACTGAGATGATGAAGGGCTAGAAACTGCTCATCACAAATGCTTATTGAGGGCCTACTTGTTTCAGCCACTGATTCTGGTGCTGGAAGTAAATGATGGACAAAACAGACATGGCCCCTGTTCAGCTGGACATGACTGTTTAATGGGAAAACAGAAGATAAACAAATAATTGATAAAACAATCTTACTCGCTGATAAGTGCTACTCTGAAAATTACCCAAAACCATGTGACATAAAACACATTGGAAGAAACAAGAGATATGATGTTTACACTGGAAATGAGAAGATTAAAGGGATATACAATTGTCTTATTAAAATATGAGTGGGGCCTTTACATAGAAAAGAGATGGAATACATTTTGTAAAGACCTGATGGATAGAACTACGGTCAGTGAGAGATGTGAAGACAGAATTGACTCAACATAAAACAAACAAACAAACAATAGTTGTCATCAAGTCAATTCCAACTCATGGCTACCCCTTGTGTGTCAGAGCAGAACTATGTTCCACAGGTTTCAGTAGCTGATTTTTCAGAATCAAGTCACCAGGCCTTTCTTCCGAGGTGCCTCTGGGTGTACTTGAACCTCTAACCTTTCGGTTAGTAGCTGAGCCCTTAAACATTTGCACCACCCAACATAAGACTTCCTAAAAATCTGTTGTTGTTGTTTTTGGGTACTGTCCAGTCAATTCTGCCCCCATAGAGTTTTCTAGGCTGTAATTTTTACTGCAGCAGATAACCAGGTCTTCCTCCTGTGAAGTGGCTGGGTGGGTTCGAACCACCAACCTTTCTGTTAGCAGCCAAGAGCTTGACTGTTGGGTCACCAGATCTCCTCTCCTATAAATCTAGTTACTCCAAAGAAGGTAGAGGCTACTTCAGAAGATCATCTTTCATCAGTGTACTTATCAAAACAGAAACTACACATCCCTTTGGTCAGGAGTTGTAGGTGCAACCTCCATGTGCCCCAGTACTTTCTAGGTGCCTCTGTTAGCACTTCCTACTCAGCCCACAGAGATGTAATGTCTCCCAAGCGAACTGTGGACTTGAGGAGGACATGGGCTGTGAATACATACTGCCTCCTCACTCCTAGATTAGCACATGGCACAGAACAGGCTCTTAATAAAAGGAATTAAAATATCAGATGAGTGTTTGGATTAAAAGACTTTTAAGATGCTCACCGTCAAGTGGTTCTGTAAATTGCCTGTATTTCAGAGAGTGGGTTGCAGGAGATGTCAATTGAAAATTCCAACTGGATGTCTCTCAAACATCCAAAAGCCAATGAACTGAAAAATTTAACTCATCTTTTCCCAAAATAGTTGTTCCTCTTTTTATTCAACATCTTATGAGGTGGCATCATCACCTATTCAAGCAGGAGCCTGGGTGTCATTCTGGGTTCTTTCCTCTCTCACATCATTATGTCACTCTCTCCAGTTACTGAGTAGCTTCATTAACTTCATCCAAACCACCCTCTCCATCCCCTACGGCTTCAACTCAGGCTCTCGTCATTTTTACCTGGCTTCTTGGTCAGGAAACATTCAGTCACAAGTGACAAAATCATCACACAAGCTTGCTCAAGCAAGAAGGAATTATTGGTGCGTGTAACTGGAAAGCCCCTTGGTGCACTGGTTTCAGACACAGCTGGATCGAGGCCCAAGAGTCCAGGGGCTCAAACAGTAAAGCTCTGTTTCCTCATCTTTCAGTTCTATTTTCTTCTGAGTATTGGCTTAATGTTCAGAGCGTCCTCTCCACACAGCAGGAAGTATGGCCTCTAGAAGCCACAAAGCTACATCCATTCATCTTGAAAAAAGAAAAATCCTATGTCCGAGTGTCCATGTGTGGAATTTCATGGAAGAAGTCTGATTGGTGCTGCCTGGATTTTGTGCCCATCACTGGACCAGAGATAGTGTACTATAATTGGCTGCGTTTGGGTCTTGTGTCCATCCCTGTATGGGTGGGCCAGGGGATAAAGCCAGGGTAATTCTCTCCCAAAAAATGGGTGCCAGACAGACAAAAAACAGTAGATGTCCCCTCTATAATCACACTATTTCAATTAATTTCTAATATGACACAACAGTTAAGTACTTGGCTGCTAACTGAAAGGTTGGTGGTTTGAACCCACCCAGCATCTCCATGGGAGAAAGACCCAGCAATCTGCTCCTGTGAAGATTACAGCCTAGAAAACCCTATGGGGCAGTTCTCCTCTGTCACATGGGGTCACTATGAGTTAAAATCAACTCGACAGCACCTAACAACAATAACCTAGTTCCCCAGTTCATACTCCTCATGGTAGAAGAATTATCTTCCTAAAAGGCAATTATGATTCTCTGCCTTCACTCCTTTAAACCCTTAAGTAGCTCCTACTTGCCTGCAAAAGAAAGTCAAACCTCACAAGGATCTGGCCCCTGCCTACCTCTCAGTCTTATTTCCCCCCGACTGCTCTCATGGCCAACACTGCAGCCATCTGAATTGCATGCAACTCCCCAGCAGATACAAGGTCTTTTCATACCTGCAGTCTTTACTCAGGTTGTCCCTTCTACTGCCCTCCCCCAGTTCCTCTACAAGGCCTTTCCTGATCTCTCTCTCCCACAGATACGATTCATCCACCTGTGCCCTGTACACACCTCTCACTGTTTAGCTCATGCATTTGTTTACATGCCTGTACCCATCTAGTGACTTGCTGGCCCCTACAGAACAGGGATTCAGCCTTATTCATCCTTGTGTTTTTGATAATTGCCTGCCAGATAATAGGCAACTGATAAACACTTGAACCTAATAAACACCTGGAGCCCTGGTAGCACAGTGGTTAAGCTTTTTTTAGCTGCTAACCAAAAGGTCGGCAATTCAAAGCCACCAGCTGTTCCTTGGAAACCCTATGGCGCAGTTCTACTCTATCCTATAGGGTTGCTATGAGTCGTAATGGACTCAACAGCAATGGGTTTGGTTTTTTTGGAATAAACACTTTTAAGAGAGAGAAATGGGGAAAGGGAGAAAATAATAAAAGGGCTTTCCCTCTCCTCTCAGATAATAAATAAAAACCAAACCCGTTGCTGTCGAGTTGACTCTGACTAATGGCAACCCCATTTGTATCAGAGTAGAACTGTGGTCCACAGGGTTTTCTTTCTTTCTTTTTTTTTAAAATTTTTTATTGTTCTTTAGATGAAGGTTTAGAGTACAAATAGTTTCTCATTAAACAGTCAGTACACATATTGTTTTATGACATGGGTTAACAAGCCCACAACATGTCAACACTTTCCTTCTCAACCTTGAGGACCTTTTTTTTGGTGAAAATATACACAGCCAAAGTTACACCATTTTGAAAGTTTCTACACGTACAATTCAGTGACATCGATTACATTCTTCCAGTTGTACTGCTATTCTCACTAACCTTTTCCAAATTAT
>NW_004443980.1:11451708-11452924 GCF_000243295.1 Trichechus manatus latirostris
AATCCCCAGCTGAACGGTGAACCTCGGGAGGGGCTTCACCACTGAGCTAAAAGGGTGTCTGGGGGCCATACTCTCAGGGTTTCTCCAGTCTGTCAAGCCAGTAAATCTGGTCTTTCTTTGTGAGTTAGAATTCTGTTCTACGTCCTTTTCCAGCTCTGTCCAGGACCCTCTATTATGATCCCAGTCAGAGCAGTCAGCAGTAGCAGCTGGGCACCATCCAGCTGCACTGGACTCAGTCTGGCGGAGGCCGTGGTAGCTGTGGTCCATTAGTCCTTTGGACTAATCTTTTCCTTGCATCTTGTCCTCTTCATCCTCCCTTGCTCCCGAAGGGGCAAGACCAGTGGCGTATCCTAGATGGCTGCTCCCAGGCTTTTAAGACCCCAGATGCTATTCACCAAGGTAGAATGTAGAACATTGTCTTTATAAACTGTGTTATGCCAATTAAGCTAGATGTTCTCTGAGACCATGGTCCCCACAGCCCTCCACCCAGAAATTCAGTCCCTCAGGGAGTTTGGAAGTGTCTGTGGAGCTTCCATGACATTTCCTTGAACAAGGTGTGCTGGCTTCCTCAGTAATGTGTACTGTCTTACCCTTCACCAAAGTTACCACTTATTTATTTAGTTGCCCCCCACTCCTCCCATCCCTCGTAATCAACATTGTTTCTTTTTGTGTGTAAACTTTTACATGAGTTATACAGTAGCGGTCTCATACAATATTTGTTCTTTTCTGATTGACTTATTTCACTCAGCATAATGTCCTCCAGTTTTGTTCCTCTTACTCTCCTGTACTGAGTTTCTTTTGTTTGTCAATTTTTTTCCATTTATTTTGTTTTTGAAGGTTTTGTTTTTACTGAGACTTTATGTTTTTCTTCTTTATATTGATGAGTAGGTTTGTTAACTTTCTTTGTGGTTACCTTGAAATTTACCCTTATCTTCCTAGATTTGAACCAGACTATTATTACTTGGTATCTCTTGACTTCCTCTCCATTAGAAGGCTCTATATCTACACCGCTTATTCCCTCTTTTATTGTTCTGATGCTGTTGTCATTTACAGATTAACCTCTCTGGTTCCGTTTTGTAATTCTTTTGGTTTTGCATAGTCCTTAAGAGTTCATTTCCTAGGTTGGTATCTGGCTAGTACAATCCTGTGTCCTATAGTCAGCCTCTGGTCTGATATTGTTTGTTCTCAAATCGAAGGACTTCCTTTAATAAGTCTC
>NW_004443980.1:11453024-11479357 GCF_000243295.1 Trichechus manatus latirostris
GATATGCCTTGGTGATTTTCTTTTGGGGTCTATCCTATATGGGGTTCGTTGAACTTCTTGGATGACCAGCTTTTCCTCTTTCATGATATTGGGGAAGTTTTCTGTCAGCAGTTCTTCAATGATCCTCTCTGTGTTTTATGTTTTCTCCCCCTGTTCTGGAACTCTGATCACTTGCAAATTTTTGCTTTTGACTGTATCTCACATAATTCTCAGGGTCTCTTCATTTTTCTTTGTCCTTTTTTCTGAGTTTTCCTCAAAGAGAGTTGTATTCAGGTGTTTATCTTCAATTCCACTGATGCTGTCTTCCACCATTTCAAATCTGCTCATCAGCCCGTCTATGACACTGTCCATTTCTGAAATCTTGTTTATCTTTTGGATTTCTAATTGTTGTTTTTGTATAATTTCTAGTTGTGAATTTATTTTGGTATTTTTTTCCTGCATTATTTTCCTGAATTCTTTCATTTTTTGTCTGTATTTTCCATGAATTTGTCTGCCTTTTCCAGGAATTTGTCTATTTTTTCCTCATTTTTGTCTTCTTTTTGCTTCAACTCTTGGATAATTCTGAGTATTAGAGATTTGAATTCCCTATCAGGTAGTTCTAGTGCCTTTTCTTCCACTGGAAAGTCATCTGGTGTTTTACTTTGGACGCCTACTGGAACTATCCTGTTCTGTTTTTGTAAATGTTTTGATATTGTCTGCTGTCTTTGGGGTATTCAGTAGTTATTTTTCTTATTGATTGTAGATTTGTTTTTAATCACCCCCTTTTTTTTTTTAATTTGGCTGTGTCTGAGCAGGCGGGCTGTGTGTTCTTTGTTGTTTGCTCGCTGTGGGTACAATACTTTTCACCTCCTTCTCCAATTGGCAGGATCAGTCGCTCAGATATGGTACAGCAGGGCAGGTCTAGCTGAAGAAGAGTTGCTAGAATGGGTTGTTTGTGGCACTTACTACAGCCACCAGGGCAGGTCGGTAATCAGTGCAGGGAAGGTTCCAGTAGGCCGTGCCTGTGCTGCTTAGTGGTGTGATGTTAAGTGCACGGTGCAGGTAGGCAGGATGAAGGGGGGGAGATTGTGATGTGTGGAGCTAAGATGGGTATGGGAGAGAGGAGAGAGGAACAGGAGCCAAAAACATACAAACAAACAAAAAAGAGTGCTAGGGCAGCTTGCCATTGGAGTGGAGAGATGAGAGACTATGAAATGGAAAAAAACAAGAAGGGGAAGAAGAAGAGGGGGAAAAAAAAGAAAAGAATGAATAAATAAAAAATTAGAAAGAAAAAAGAACAGCAAAGCTCCCAGGGATCCCACCAGTATGGTTACGAGGTCTGGGGAAGTTGTTCCCAGGTGTTGAAGTACAGTCTCGCTAGAACACGTAGAGGTATTCAGCTCCAGGTATTCAGGGGACAGGAAGAGAAGGAAGGTATAGAGAGATGAGAAACTGAGTAGTGAAGAAAGAGAAAAAGGGAAAAAGAGGGAAAAGAAAACAAAACAAATTAAAAAAAGAACAAGAAAAGCCCCCCAAAAACAGGAAAAAAAAGAAACATGAAAAAAGAAATGTCCTCAGGGATCCCTCTGTGCATCTGCGCAAGCTGAGGGGGTGGGTCCAAAGCCGCCTAGCACTGCCCGGCCAGAACGGGCTCCTAACTTGAGAAAAGAAAAAGAAAACAAACAAACAATTCAAAACAAGCAAACCAAAAAAAACCCCAGGATCCCACCAGCGTGGCAGCACAGACTGGGAAGCAGTTCCACACTTGAACAGAGCTCCGCAGCCACTTATGAAGAAGCAAATATGGTGCCCGGAGCCAGGTATTTGAGCGAAAGGAGGCGGATGTGGTGAGAAGTAAAGAAGAAATCAAAAGAAGTGGAAAAAAGCAACACCAGCAGCCAACAAATGGCACTCAGGGAGTTGGCCAGGGACGGTGGGTGGAATCCAAGCAGCCGGTGCTTCCCGGCCAAGAGACTGTGGCCGCGGGAAGCAGAGGAGGCCAAGTCGGGGTGAAGAAGGGTGGAGGGTGGGAAAGCGTATATCGCTGTTTACCAGTTGTTCTGTCTCCTGCTGGAAGCTCTGTGAAGTTGCTGTCTCGTACCCCTTGTTCGCTGGTCTCTGATAGGAATCCAAGATGGCAGATCCACGCTGCATTAGCTGATAGGGGACCTCTGCATGAATCTCTCCTTGCTCTCTGTTGTCTGTCAGTTTCTCACTTCATTTGGTGCTTGGCTGAGTTCTTTATCTCTTCATTTGATGTTTTAGGGTTTCAGGATTGCTGTTTTCTCTGTTGGGCTTAGTTTTTCTGATCTTTGTTGCGGAGGGATGGCGTAGTGCTTCTGCCTAGACTGCATGTTGTTGGAAGTCTTCCACAGGGTTTTCAATGGCTGATCGTTCAGAAGGAGATTGCCAGGCCTTTCTTCTGAGGTAGTTTTGGAAGGACTCAAACCTCCAACCTTTCAGTTAGCAGCTGAGGGCTTAACTGTTTGCACCCAGGGACCTCTAAAGTTTGAAAATTATATTCTGGGCATAAGCTCCCGACTTTGTTGTTGAAACAAAAGTAATGAGCAGTGCAGAGAGCTTCAGGCCAGTCATGGTGGAAGCTGGCCCCTTATTAGGCATGGGGAAGATTGCAACACGGCACCAGAAAGGTCTTATAGTGGTGCTTTATGGTGTGAACCAGGGAAGATCAGCCACTGTCCCACCCATGGGAAGGGCAAACCCAGTCACAGGTAGGTGAAGCTCCATCTTCATAATGTGCTCTGGCTTTCCTGTCTCTGGCTTAATTCCAACTGAACAATCATGTGGAGAAATAAAAGCAAATGGAGAGCTTCCATTAAAGAGGGATGGAAAAATGTGGAAATGGATGGTGGTGATGGCTGCTCAACATGCTGAATGGAATCAATGTTATGAATTGCACATCAGAAAGGTTGAAATGGCAAATGTTTTGTTATACATATATTTACCAAACCAAAAAAAAAATTTTTTTTAAGCAAATGGACAATGAAAATGATGACCAAATACTCTGCTGAAAGCGTTTCCAGTCATAGGTTTGAGTGGATTTAATTATGCCCGGACACAGGTGCCCTCACCCAGACAGAACTGAAGTCCCGCGTGAATTGTCACTGCAGCTGGAATGATTTGTCTGAGCTTGTGGTTATCTCAAGCGCCTGACATCACCCTGATCATTAAGCAATGGTACTGAGGAGCAGCTGAGCGTTACCATGGTAACCTGCACTGGGTTAGCACAGAGCTTGGTAACAAAAGCATTTTATTATGGGTCATTAGGGCAAAAGGCTTCATTTACATTATTTCCTGTAAAATCCTATTATTTCAGGAGTTAAACTCCCTCCCCATCTATGCATCTCTTCTAGGAGAAATTATAAATGGAGATTATTAGGAGGAGAAACAATTAACAGCTTCAGGTAAACCACGAACACCACAGTGTTCTGTAGATGAGAAAAGCGTCCCCCACCCCCATGGATGTGGGGTAGAGGAACCCTGTGTTCTCTGAAGGCAGAGAATTCTTATTCTGAAAAGTGAAAGGTCTTTCTTTACATTCAGTCTGTTCCCCCGACATGAGTCCAGGGCAGATTAACCAGTAAGCGTGGTGCATACTGGCTTACATTAAGCAAGGTACGCAAGGGAATACTTGTGTTTATTTACTAACCTGTAGTGACAACTTCACATGGGTTTCACCACGTCAAAGATCAAAGATGTGGTGAAATCCACGTGCAATTGTCCACTACAAATTAGTAAATACTCAGAAGTAAACCCGTGTGTACCTTGCTTATTGGGTAATCCAGCCCTGCATGCGTCATACTTTAGACTGGATTTGATAAGGACTCTTGGGTCCTGTAATCTGCTATATTAGTATTGACAAATCTGGCCTAAGCGCCCCTTATCCTCCTCAGCTGCTCTGAGTCTCAAGTGTCCCACATTCCAAAGTACCCTTTCCCAGTTGTACCAAAGGCAGAAATGGTAGCTTCTACGAGCCCTTGGAGACACTGGTGGATCAGTGGTAGAATCCTCGCCTTCCATACAAGAGATCCAGGTTTGATTCCCGGCCAATGCACCTCATGCGCAGCTACCCCTCATCTGTCAGTGGAGGCCTGTGTATTGCCATGATATGCTGAACAGGTTTCAGCTGAGCTTCCAGACGAAGACTAAAATCAACCAGTAAAAACCCTATGGATCACAATGGTCTGATCCCCAGCCGATCGCGGGGATGGCACAGGACCGGTCGACATTTCGTTCCATTGAGCATGGGGTCACCATGAGTCGGCGCCAACTCGACTGCAGCTAACAACAATCAGTACTTAGAGCCCTAGAAGGCAATGAGTTTCTTCCTTGCTTATTTCCGCTTAGGAGCAGGGAAATTAGGCATGCAACCCTGGCCAATGTCTTTGTGTAGCCCAGCCCTCCCCAGCCCCCGGGCCTCTGGCCAGCACTGCAGACTGACCTGGAGCTGATGGACAGGAATTGCTTTTGAATTGTGATAGCACTAAGTCTATTTGGCCAATGGACCCTGGAATGTCACGGGCTCTTATCTCCACCTGCTGCCTATAATCAAGGATATCAGCTCAACATAGGCAGCACCATAAATGCCACAGAATATGCCCCGGCTTGTAAATCCCTAGACCTAGATGGTAGTTAATCTAGGGCTTTCTGAATGCTCACAAGTCCTCTCATGGTATAGAAGACTCTGGGGCAAAGGCCTAAGTTCTGGCAGGCAGGGTGTGTGCCCTAGGCCCGATTGAGGAGGGGCGCTAACGAGCAGTTTCCATTGGCCACCAAAGTTTCCGTCACCACCTGTGAGAGATCATTCAGCAATTTAAAACTAATTGCCATAGGTGCTATTTTCTATTTTCTGTAGATAGGCCCCTGCTTTGGGGGGGGGGGTCTTCTACCCCAGGATAACAACAAAGAACTAGAGATGGGCAGCAAAGGGTCTGATACTGGAATTTTCTAAATTAATTTAGTATCGTTAAGAATATGTGAAAATGCTTCCCTGTTCAGAAAACTGTTTTCCTGAACGAGTGGAACAACAGGCATATCATTGAATTAGTTCATGATTTCACTGGCATGTTATACCATCCTCCAAGGACGGCACTAATTGTCTTCAGATGACCCAGAGTAGAGCAGGGGCCAGCGTGAGGGTGCTGGCCAATGCTTTGCTTACAGAGGAAATGCTGCACAGTTGCAAGATTATATATATTTTTAAAAACAAAAAGCAAACAAAGAAAAAAAACTTTTTCCTCTTAATGTTCAACAGAACTGTTAGAACTTTAAAAAAAAAAAAAAAGGATTTTTGTGTCCAATTCTGGTATTTTAACTGGAGAATTAAAGTCCCTCTAATAGACTAAAGGGGCACACCAGCCCAGGGGCAAGGCTACAAGGCAGGAGGAGACAGGAAAGCTGGTAATAGGGAACCCAAGTTCGAGAAGAAGAGAGTGTTGACATGTCATGGGGTTGGTAACCAATGTCACAAAACAATATGTGTACTAATTGTTTAATGAGATGCTAGTTTGCTCTGTAAACCTTCATCTAAAGTACAAAATAAAGTCTCTCTAATAAAGGTTGGGAGCCCTGGTGGCGCAGTAGTTAAGAGCTTGGCTGCTAACCATAAGGTCAGCAGTTTGAATTTACCAGCCGCTCCTTGGAAACCCTACAGGACAGTTCTCTTTCCTATATGGTTGCTATGAATTGGAATTGACTCTACGGCAATGGGTTTGGTTTGGTTTTGGTTTTTTAATAAAGGTTGTTGGTATCGACTCGACAGCAATGGGTTTTTTTTTTGGTTTTGATAAAGGTTGATGGTTTGAACCCACCCAGTAGCTCTTCAGAAGAAAGGCCTGGTGATCTGCTTCCATAAAGATTACAGCCAATGTGGGGTCCGTGGTCTCAGGGAACATCTAGCTCAATTGGCATAACATAGTTTATAAAGAAAATGTTCCATATTCTACTTTGATGAGTAGTGTCTGGGGTCTTAAAAGCCTGTGAGCAGCCATCTAAGATACTCCACTGGTCTCAATCCTTCAGGAGCAAGTGAAAATGAAGAAAACAAGATATGAGGGAAAGATTAGTCCAAAGGACTAATGGACCACAACTACCACGGTCTCCACCAGACTGAGTCCAGAACAACTAGATGGTGCCCAGTTACCACCACTGACTGCTCTGACAGGGATCACTACAGAAGGTTCCGGACGGAGCTGGAGAAAAATGTAGAACAAAATTTTAACTCACAAAAAAAGACCACACTTACTGGCCTGACAGAGACTGGAGAAACCCTGAGATTATGGCCCCGGTCACCTTTTTAGCTCAGTAATGAAGTCACTCCCAAGGTTCACCCTTCAGTCAAAGATTAGACAGCCCCATAAACAAAATGAGACTAATGGGGCACAATAGCCCAGGGACAAGGACTAGAAGGCAGGAGGGGACAGGAAAGCTGATAATAGGGAATCCAAGGTTGAGAAGGGTGAATGTTGACATGTCATGGGGTTGTTAACCATTGTCATAAAACAGTATGTGTACTGTTTAATGAGAAACTATTTGTTTTGTAAACCTTCATCTAAAGTATAATAAAAAGAATTAAAAAAAAAAAAAAAAGATTACAGCCAAGAAAACCCCATGGAGCAGTTCTACTCTGTCACAAATGGGGTCACCACGACTAGGAACCAACTCAACGGCAACGGGTTAATATGAACAGCGCAATCTCTTCTATTAGGGTTGAGTTACACAAGGCAGGAGACAGGTGTAGTGTATTAAGACAATCAGGTGGATGTTCTTGGGTGTATTCCTGGCAGAGGGACCAGAGAGGTGAATACAGTTTACACTTCCTGTTGAGCTGCTTGAGCCAACACACACGGACCTTCAGCCATATCTTCAAGCCCGAAGAAACTATGTCAGGGTTATGCCAAAGAGATTACTTTACAAGTTGCTTTTCTTGTCCCAGACAAAGGAATCAAGCTGGATTAGATTTGGAAAATGAGGCTTTACTCTGGGTATACTGTATGGGATATATAAACACATACTACATGCAGAACAGAGGTGAATATGAGCTTTATTTATAGTGGTTAAGCATTTGGCTGCTAACCAAAAGGTCAGCAGTTGGAATCCACCAGCTGCTCCTTGGAAACCCTGTGGGGCAGTTCTACTCTGTCTCATAGGGTCGTTATGAGTCAGAATCGACTCTACGGCAACAAGTTTGATTTCGGTTTGCAGATGAAAGGATTGCAGATGCGTGATATGCCAAACACTCAAGAACTCGAGCTCAGGAAGTGCCATAATTCAGGTGATGAGTCTTTCAGCTGCCTAAATCAATGAGTATACAACTAATTAGAGTTAAAGGGGATAAAGCTCCAAGGACACGGGCTTGACAGGCAACTCCCAATAGCTGGATTAAAGGACTGGATTCAATCACAAATTATTGTCCCAAATTCCCTCTTTCAGCTCTGATATATTGACAGCTAACTCTCATAAAGGTTTTACACAATGAAGAACTTTTTCCTGGATAAAGATAACTGAATAAGAATATACTTACACATAAAATTAATCCTTTTTATCCTTCATTTTGAGTGTCCTTTATCTAGAGCATGTGGAAATAATTTCCATACAGATGACTAAAACGTGCATGTTTAAATATTAGAAACAGGACATATACAGATGAGATTTGTGGAATGAACATATATTAGATGCAATAATGACAAAGATAAAAGGAAAGAAGTAAAATGCTTAGAATTAGAATCAGTAGAAAGGAAAGGCTTTTAAAATGTCACAGTGTTCTTTACTTTTGAGTTGTCCTTCCATTGTGTATTACTGGCTTCTAAGCAGTAAAGGAATTACAATGATATGCATTTCCAAAAATAACAATGGATTTATATTATAATGGCTTGAACAAAATGAACTAATTTAATTAACTTATCTAGTACAACCTAATGGAGCCCTAATGGTGCAGTGGTTAAGAGCTACAGCTGCAAACCAAAAGGTCAGCAGTTCGAATCCACCAGCTGCTCTTTGGAAAACCCTATCGGGCAGTCCTATAGTGTCGCTATGAGTCGGAATCAACTCGACAGCGACAGGTTTGGGTTTTTTGGGTATCACAACCTAAACTGTTAAAAATTAAAATAGTCCTACTCTAAGTTAAAAAGGAGCCCTGGTGGCACAACTATTAAGCGCTCGGCTGCTAACCAAAAGATTAGCAGTTTGAACCCATCCAGTGATTCTGCAGGAGACAGAACTGGTGACCAGCTCCCATGAAGATTACAGCCTAGAAAACCCTACAGGGCAGTTCTACTGTCACATGGGGTTGCTATGAGTCAAAAATAGACTCGACAGCATCTAACAACAGCAACTCAAGTTAAAGATCTGAGCTGCTTGTGGACATGTCTCAGAGAAGACATTATTTCTCTTATTACTAGTTCTGAAGAAAATCATCACAACAACATTTCCAGGGCTGCCTCTCCTCAGTTCCTAAAGAAATAGTTGCTTTATTCAGCTTTGAAAAGCACGCATATTTATCATTTAGCATTAAACCTGTTGCCTTCGAGTGGATTCCAACTCATAATCGACCCTATAGGACAGAGTAGAACTGCCCCATAGAGTTTCCAAGGAGTGCCTGTGGATTCAAACTGCCGACCTTTTGGTTAGCAGCCATAGCTCTTAACCACTACGCCACCAGGGTTTCTTATTTAGCATTGGGCATACGGAAAACAAAAACAAAAACCCTGTTGCCTTTGACTCAATTCCGACGCATGGTGACCCCACATGTTACAGGGTAGAAATGTGCTCCATAGGGTTTTCTTGACTATCATCTTTAAGGGCTCTCTTCCACAGTGCTGCTGGATGGGTTCGAACCACCAAACTTAGGTTAGTAGTCAAGAACAAATGGTTGTGCCACCCAGGGACTCTCATGAAAAACCAAAGTGCCACCGAAAACAAAAGGTTTAGTAATTTCAGTCTTTTGGTATAGGCAAAACAGTTATTTGAATGATATTTCAGCCTGTTCTTTTAAAAAAGTCACATCTATTTTTGAGAATAAAATTAAACTAGCACTGAACCTTTGACATTTCTTTTCAAACTGCTTACTTCAAAACTCTTGATTCCATACCTTTTTCTAATACACAGCATGTTAGCAGACACCACGCTTCCTGAGTGTAAGCCCTTCAAGCTTCTTGGAGATGGTGATGACTGTTCATACTTTCTTCGACTGGATGAAATGGCCAAAAGGGTCAAAACCATTCCCCTATAGAAAGCTTTACAGGCTAACTGGGAAGCCACAATAGTTGGGCCTGAAGAGACCATTTAAATCATGGATATTCCCAGTGTTGATTAACAAAGAGATCCACAGTTAATATTGCTTGGGCTATCACAAACCCGAAACCGAACCCGTTGCTGTTGAGTTGATTCCAACTCATAGAGACCCCAAGTGCTACAGAGTAGAATTGCTCCACAGTAGGGTTTTCTTGACTGTAATCTTCATGGAAGCAGATTGCCGGGTCCTTCTTCCATGGCACCTCTGGGTGGGTTCAAATCACCAACCTTGAGGTTAGTAGTTGAGAACTTAGCCATTTGTACGTCATAGCAGAATAGCAATCACTCATATAGAGCTTGAGTCTCAGGAGTTTTAAGGGTCTCAAAAATATCATCTAATGATTTTCTGCAGCATCTTAGTAGGATAGAAGGACCTGGAAGGTCTGGCCCTGGAGTCCACATGGGGATGCAAAGCCACTTTAGCAGGCATGGTATTTATATCAATAATGCATTAAGCCATATCCTTTTGCATTCTATTTTTGAGGACCTCAGGCACACAGGTTTGAGCTGACATACTCATTAGTCCAAGGCACACCAATTAGCATCCTTCTGAGAAAGGTCCTTGATTTAATTACTTTTTTCTTCATCTCTCATCTCCAACCCCATTCCCCTCCTCACTATAGTGGGAAAGTATGTAAAAGTATGCCCTATACTTCCAGATCTACCGTATGTAAACTTAGGTCTTATGACCGAGAAATTTTCTCCTGGAAACATACCCCGGAGAAATACTTATACGCATTCACAAAGAACTAGGCACATGTTTGTTCAGCAAGAGTTGTTTGCGGCAGCAAATAGTTGGAAGTCAACTATGTCCATCACTAAGGCAAGAAATACGTAATTCATGGCTAATATACATGACAGAATACTGTGTAACAGACAGAGGTAATGAATTAAATTCTCATCCTCAGAAGAAAGGCCTGGCAATCTACTTCCAAAAAATCAGTCATTGAAAACCCTTTAGAGCAGAGTTCTACTCTGACACACATGGAGTCACCATGAGTCAGAATCAACTGGACTGGATTGCAACTGTTGTTATTGTGTTTTGTTTTTATCATGAAAAGTATGAAATAGAATGAGGTGTAGTGCACAACATCATTTATGTAAAATTTTCAAATCATACACAAAAAACACGATAAGTATTTCTCAATAAACACTATCTCTCATGTTTTTCAGTAACTAAATTAGTGTAATTGATTAAGAATGAAGAGAAGAAAAAAAAAAGCAAAGAGTGACCTATGAGTAGAAAATTCTTCCTTACACTAGATGTGCATGCATTCAGAATACTTTTATGGGCACAAACTTGTTTTTAAAATTACAGATTGGATTCTTGCAAAAAATTTGGAGGCTATTCAGTTATTAGTTCTTATATATTTCTTTCTGCCTTCAGGATCATAGTACTATTGGCTGTCAGTGCCTGCCATCAGACCTGAGCTGATCCATGACAAAGATTTTAGCCAGTTTGTGATCAAAAAGAAAACCAAGAAGTAAAGAGTTTTTATTTATATCCTCAATTTATTCAATTAAAAAGTAGTCTTCAATCTGAGATCATGTCCCGCCTACTTTTCTGCTATTAAAAAGCCCTTTCTTTATGGAACGGTGATTTGAATATATGGTAGTTATTTGTCATGATTTTGGTTTTTAATGCATTAACTTAGGGAGATGAAAATCAACAAATCTATTTTGGTTCCCTCTGCTCCGTTCAGTGGAAGGGTGGAATTTACCGGTCTGTTATATCCCAAAATTTGAGAATCACTATACATGAAATCTAGACAAGCAGATTAAAAATGTTATTTCCTATTAATATTTAATCTAAGCTGTGGACAGAGCCATCAATTCACTTCACACACACACATGCAAACACACACACACACTCAGTTCAAGTGAGGTGGTCTTATGTTTATGTTTATTAATTTTTAGCCAAGAGTTGGGGTTTGGAAAAAAAGTTAACCTGGTTGTTATGAATTGAATTGTGTCCCCCAAAAACATGTGCTGAAATTCTAACCCCTGCAACTATAAATAAGGATACCCAGTGGTGCAAGAGTTAAGCACTTGGCTGCTAACCAAAAAGTTAGTGGTTCAAACCTACCTAGTGACTTCTCGGGAGAAAGACCTGGCTATCTGCTCCTGTAAAGATTACAGCCCAGAAAACCCTACGGGGCAGTTCTACTTTGTCACATGGGGTGGCTATGAGTCAAAAATCGACTCAATGGCACCTAATAACAACAACAACAGCAACAGCACCTATAAATATAACCCTGTTTAGAAACAGGTGTTTTCCTTTTGTTATGTTAATGAGGTCATGTCAATCAGAGTAGGTGGGTCCTGAACCTAATCACTCCTGAGTTATAAAGAGAGTAGAATAAACACGGAGAAACACACTGGGGAAGCAGATGCCGTATGATGATCGTCTACAAGCCAAGGAACACCAGGGAACCAAGGAGTGCCCAGGGCTACTCACAAGGAAGGAATCAACGTGGCCAAGACACTGATTTAGACTTTTAGCCTGTGAGAAAATAAATTCCTGTTCTTTAAAGCCACTTACTTGTGGTATTTTTGTTATAGAAGCACTAGGTAACTAAGACACTGGTCTTTCTGTATTTTTTTTTTTTAATAATATATATAAATCTCACTTAAGGGAACACAGCACTCTACAATTTGTGTTTATTTTCCATAAGAAACCTTCTCTGGGAAAGTTGCCTATGCTTGAAGACCATATGTCAATGATACCAGTTTTTTATGAACCTGCTGCATTTGATTTCATCTTTTCAAACAAGATTTTGTCTTCTTTTCTGGTTCCCCACCCTACTTCCACAGTCATGTTATGCTGTTTAGGAATTTCTGCACCTCTGCCAGACAAAATTGGTTTCAAATTATGGCTCCTTTATTTATTGGATAAGCTACTTAAGTTTGTTAAACCTAAATTCCTTCCCATGAAAAAATGGGAATAATAATATCTATCTCATAGAGTTATTAGGATATCTGGATAAAATAGTGAAAATAAAATGTGGTGATCTATGCTGAATTCAGGTGCCACCACTTAATGTATTAATTAAAATTTATTGACTTTCTGTTTTGTTTTATTATATTTGAAGATGAAAATATGGTACTTTGAATGGCATTTTTTAATTGACACATAGTTTTTGCATGTGCTATAACATGCTTATGGATACCAGTACCAGTTAAAATTAAGTCGTTTCCGACTCATGGAAACCCCATGTGTGTCCAGAGTAGAACTGTGCTCCATAGGATTTTCAGTGTCTGATTTTTTAGAAGTAGATTATCTGATCTTTCTTCCAAAGTGCCTCTGGGTAGACTCGAACATGTAACCTTTCAGTTAGCAGCCAAGCACATTAACCATTTGTACCACCCAGGAGCTCCATGCTTATGGGTAGGTGTATTCTTATCCCTATTCTACAAATAAACTAAATGAAGATTGGAGAGTTTATTTAACCTGTAAATTACATACCTCCTAGATAGAAAGGGAGCCCTGGTAGCACAGTGGTTGAGAGCTTGGCGGCTAACCAAAAGGCTGGCAGTTCAAATTCGTATCAGCTGCTCCTTGTAAACCCTATGGAGCAGTTCTACTCTGTTCTACAGCATTGCTATGAGTCGGGATAGACTCTACGGCAATGGGTTGGGGTTTTAGATAGACCACTTGGAGGAAGACTCGGGGGGCAGTCACGTGAACAAAGAAACCATCTTAGATATCAGACTTTCAGATGAAATCCCAGCTGCAGCCACTCTCTGACTATAACCACAGGAGACACCCTAACAGAGTGCTACCCAGCTGAGCCCAGTCACCCCTTAGAACTTTGAAAAATAATAGCAAATTGCTGTTTTAAACCACAAAGTTTTGAGGTGGTCTGTTACATAGCAATTGATAATAGGAATAATTTATTAACAAAGTACCAACACAATCCTAAGTAGTCATTATCTTATTTCAAACTTATAACAACCCTATAAGGTAGATACTGTTATTTCCCCTACTTATACTTGAGAGAAATGAAGCTCAGAAAGGCTAAATATCTTGCCCAGGGTTTCAGTGCTAGAAAGTAGCAGGGGCCATTGACACATGCAGGAAATCTGGCCCAAGAGTCACCAGGTAGTTGTAAAATCACTCTGTCTCTGGAGAGCTGTACTTTTTGTCGTCAGGTCATTTATTAAGAATTTTCCCATAGCCTGTTTTTTCTGTTACAGTTCTATGCTCAATCAACCTGTGTTGATGCTTTTTCCCCCTGGGTATCCATACCTGTTGCCATTGAGTCAATTTGGACTCATAGCAGCCCTATAGAACAGAGTAGAACAGCACCATAGGGTTTCCAAGCCTGTAAATCTTTATGGAAGCAGATTGTCATGTCTTTCCTCCGTGGAGCGGCTGGTGGCTTCAACCTACCAACCTTTCGGTTAACAGCCGAATGTGTAACTGTGCCACCAAGGCTCCTTCTGGGTATCTAGTGGGTATTAAAAGTAGAAGTCACAGGTATAACAGGCACTCACAAATATATTCTGCTTCCTATAAATAAATGCATTTGCATTTATTTATAAATAAATGTTTCATTGATTTAGTCAGCACGAGTTGATATCTGAGAAACTAATAATCCTGAATACACTGTCAAAATTTACTTCCAGGATGTCTGAAGGCAAGAAAATGATTCCACAACCTGGTGACCTATCTGCTGTTGCCATGCCTGAACACGCAGCACGACCCCGCATACTGTTTCTCTTTAAACTCCATAGATTGCTCCCAATAGATTATTAAGCTTCTGAGTGTATATGTTGTTTTCTTATTTATACAAAATATTCTATTGTTGTTGTTAGGTGCCGTCGAGTCGGTTCTGACTCATAGTGATCCTTTGTACAATAGAAACACTACACTGTCCTGCGCCATCCTCACAAACTGTTATGCTTGGGCCCGTTGTTACAGCCACTGTGTCAATCCATCTCATTGAGGGTCTTCCTCTTTTTCACGGACCCTCTACTTTACCAAGCATGATGTCCTTCTCCAGGGACTGGTCCTTCCTGATAACATGTCCAAAGTATGTGAGACAAAGTCTTGCCATCCTCGTTTCCAAAGAGCACTCTGGCTGTACTTCTTCCAAGACAGATTTGTTTGTTCTTCTGGCAGTCCACGGTATATTCAATATTCTTCATCAACACTGTATTCTATAGTTCATATTTAAAATATTAATAAAAATGTTAATTAACTGGATAATCAGTTAAATTGCCTTCCTAGAATTTTTTATGAGCTGTTTCCAGGTTGCTAGAGATCACATTTACCAACGATGAAATCTCTTGGATATAAATCTAAGTATCTAAGTATAAATCTAAAAAATAATGGTCAAAAAGGCAGACCACACACCTACCAGTGAGTTGACCTTTTATTTTCTCTATAGTTGCCTAGTGGAAAATGTCTTTTGAGAGCTCTAGCAGAGATGGCATGAAAGTTGCTTCTGATCAATGAAAGAAGGAGGAGAAAGATGAGCAGGAGTGACACCACTGGTATGACTGTGTAATATAATGTTTGAAAGTTTCACTTTTCTATTAAATATATTCAGTATGTGATCCAGAGAAAGAAGTAGAAAATTCAAAACAATCCTCAAAAACTACAAGGGAAGAGATTTGGAATAAAATGGGAGGAGAGATGAAATTTGTCTTACATAAACTTTGAGATTCATGGTTTCTAAAATAGAAAAGGAATCAAATAGTAATGGCGAGAACTTATTTAATACTTTCCTAACTCTCAGACCATCACCCATCTGTCAGTTTGTCATACTGTGGTAGCTTGGATGTTGTTGTGATTCTGGAAGCTATGCCCCTGGTATTTCAAATACCAGCAGGGTAATGCATCGTGGACAGGTTTCAGTGAAGTTTCCAGATTAAAACAGACTAGGAAGACTGTCCTGGCAATTTACTTCTGAAAATTAGCCAACAAAAACCCTATAGTTTAAAACAGAACATTGTCTGACTCTCTTGCTTTGGATACCTCATCAAGAGTGATCAATCGCTGGAGAGAGGCATCATGTTTGATCAAGTAGAGGGCCAGCAAGGGTGAAGGAAATGCTCGGTGAGATGGATTGGCACAACAGCTGAAACTATGGACTTCAACCTGTCGGTGATTGTGAGGATGAAGCAGGACTTGGCAACGCTTTGTTCTGTTGTACATAAGGCCACCATGAGTTAGAGTTGACTCAACTGCAGCTCTCTTTCTCTCTCAGAAATTTACTAGTACCTATTACAGAAATCCTTGTGTTTCCACCAAGAGGAACCTAGTTAAAGGATTCAACTTCTTTATGCAGAGCTGTGGTTCTTTATGCTTTTTGGGGTATATAGCTCTTCAAAAGTTTGATGAAAGTTATGAACCATGTTTTCTCAAAATGCACATACATGCAACATTTTGCATAAAATTTCAGGGAGTTCATAAATCTGAAACCCAAGGATCCAGATGAGATAGATCAAGTTGATAAGACACATAACAATCTCAAATTTCATCTAACAATCCTTTAGATGTTTTCTAAGGAATATCTTGACATTTGCCACTTTCACAGGTGCTCACATATTATGTAGAATGAAAACTAATTATTCTACTTCAGGGAAGTTCTAATTTTTTACATAATTAGATTTTTGTTTATTTTACTGGAGCTGCCACTGAATTCTGCAAATTGTAGATATCGTAATGACACTTCGAGGAACTAGGGCCAAAGGACTCAAAAAATATCTAGTTACCAAGGAGAATTATAGTGATGTCTTATCCTTGTGGAGGGGAGACAATATAAATCAGTGCTATATAAAACTAACAGAAGAGAACTGAGAGCTCATTAACGTTTATAGCTTTTTGAGAAAGTAAATCTAGATGAATGCTCCAGTGGTATAGTTGACACTCAATTAAAACATTCTTGTATAACCCCCTTGACAGGCACATCATTAGGGTTTAATGCAATCATGTCCTGGGAGCAAATAGAAATGTTATTTCCCAGGTGTATGGAATCAAATTGAGAACGTTTGTTAACTGATGAGATCAGTTCCTTGTGCCTTGGGATGACCTAATGAGAAGCACTTACCCATTAGGAAAAACTTTAGATTCCAAAGCTGCACCTACTGCTCACCTAGACGTTCATCTCTGTTCCTCAGAGCGCCACCAAGCCAAGGGTGCAGCCGAGACCCCAGGAACACTCGGTTCTGTTCAGTTAGCTCAGTCATGCCTAATGAAGGATGTAATCTTGTATATATTTAGATCTTTTTTTTGGTAGGGGGCTGCTACTGTGTGGATGATATTATTGAAAGCAATATGCCAAATTTAAGCTATAAATTAATGAGAAGGAGCAAAATATTGTAAGGAAGCCTGAAATATGAAATTAAAAAGCGTGAGTTTGAGCCTTGGCTCTGCTACTTAATAGCTATGGGAACCTGCACACTCTCTCTGGGCCTCAATTTTCTCACATTTAAGGGGAATATTGGCACAAACAGTTAAGTGCTCGGCCGTTAACTGAAAAGTTGGTGGTTGGAACCTACCCAGCGGCTCCACAGGAGAAAGACCTGGCAATCTGCTTCTGTACAAGTACTGTACAGCCAAGAAAATGGGGCAGTTCTATTCTATCAGATGGGGTTGCTATGAGTTGGAAAGAAATAGACGAGAACTAACTACAGCAACAAAGTGAATATATAATGCTTATGTGTAAGGGGTTTTCTGAGTTTTCATATCAGTCATTATAGTGGAGTACGTTTTTCTCGATATTCTGAATACATTTTAAATTTAATTTTTATTTTCATTATAGTAATTAACGTATACAATTTAAAAACTCATATACTACTACAAGGCCCAAAAGAGCAGCAATAACAAAACGTAAGTTTCCTCCCCAATTCCTGTTCCCTGGGGGCAGCCACTTTCAACGCTTTTAATTGTTTTTAATCTCCATTTTTATAGTATACTTGCATCTATTTCTGGATTTTTCCCCACACTTATGTATTATATATCAAATTCCTAAATTAGAAGATGAGAATTTACTTCTCCTAGATTACCTTCAACATATACACTTTCCCTTCGCCCATCCTCCCAAAATAATTTTAGCACAATTTGTGATTAAATTAATATTTGATACTTACGTTATTATGACAATAAAAATGTTCAGAGCTGAGCCATGTAATCTACTATGACTGTTGTTGTTAGGTGCTTTTGAGTTGATTCTGACTCAAAGTGACTCCATGTGACAGAGTAGAAATGCCCCATAGGGTTTTCTTGTCTGTAATCTTTATGGAAACGGATTTCCAGGTCTTTCTCCCATGGAGCCACTGGGTGGGTTTGACTCACCAACCTTTCAGTTAGCAGCCAAGTGCTTAACCATTTCACTACCAGGGCTCCATCTACTAAGATTACATTCCTTTATTATACAAATTTCTCCCTCTCACATATTATTTTTATGTTTTTTATTTACTCAGTTTTCTATTTGCTTTTCATTCATTCATCTTTCAGATCTCCACCTGAATTTTAAATCTCCTCTCAACATATTCAGATGCCTCAGATAATATTAGTTTCAGTTTTCTCTTCCCACAAATTTCTTGGAGCCCTTCATCTTTTCTGTTCCAATCTTCACTGTTTCTATGAACTCTTAGGGACTTACCCTCACCAACACACTGGTAATTCCCTTTGCTTCTCTCCTGTAGTAGACTCCCTGTTTCCTCAATCCATCTTTCTTATTTATTTATTTTTCTTAATTTAGGTAGAGTACATTTTCTTGCTGCTTTCTAAGAAATTATTAATTTTTGAGACCTGCTACACCTGAAAATTACCTCATTCTTAATTGAGAGTTTGGCTGGGTATAGAAATCTAAGTTGGAAATTATTTTCTTGATTCATTGTCTTCTAGCACCCAGTGTTGCCCTTAAAAAGTATGATGTCATTTTAATTCCTCACCTGTTATATCTGTGACCTGTTTCTTCCTCCAACCCTTCAGAAACTTTTAATATGTTTTCTTGTTCACAAATATCATGCCATGTCAAGATGTTGTGAGCTTTGTTGTCTTTTTTCTTTCATTGTGCTGCTGCGCACTTGAAGGGCTCTTTCAACCTGAATTCTTATTGTGTCCTTCACTTCCAGGAAATTCTCTTGCATTGTAACTGTGATAATTTTCTCCCCTCTGTTTTCTATTCCTTTTCTAAGCATTTTTCAAACAGTTCTCCCACACTTACACGTTAGGAGAAATCTCAGATCTCCGAATCCTAATTGCTGAAAAGGAAGGATAGCAATGCTGATTTGATGCATTGAACAAGAAGACCAGAGGAGTTGTGGAATGTCATCAAGGACATCATACATGAAGAAAGTAAGAGGTCATTAAAAAGACAGGCAAGAAGGAAAAGACCAAAATGCATGTCAGAAGAGACTCTGAAACTTGCTCTTAAACACCATGCTGCTAGAGCAAAAGGAAGAAATGATTAAGTAAAAGAGCTGAACAAAAGATTACAAAGAGCAGCTCAAGAAGAAAAAGTATTATAATGACATGTGCAAAGACCTGGAGTTAGAAAACCAAAAGGGTAGAACACGCTCAGCATTTCACAAGCTGAAAGAACAGAAGAAAAAATTCAAGCCTCAAGTTGCAAGATCGATGGATTATATAGGAAAATACTGAATGACAAAGGAAGTATCAAAAGAAGATGGAAGGAATACACAGAGTCACTGTATCAAAAAGAATTGGTCAGCTTTCAACCATTTCAGGAGTTAGCATATGATCAAGAACCGATGGTACTAAAGGAAGAAGTCCAAGCTGGACTGAAGACACTGGCGTAAAACAAGGCTTCAGGAATTAACTGAATACCAACTGAGATGTTTCAGTTGTGGAGGTGCTCACTCGTCTATGTCAAGAAATTTGGAAGACATCTTCCTGGCCAACCGACTGGAAGAGACTCATATTTGTGCCCATTCCAAAGAAAGGTGATTCAACAGAATGTAGAAATTATCAAACAATATCATTAATATCAAGCACAAGTAAAATTTTCTGAAGATAATTCAAAAATGGTTACAGCAGTACATTGACAGGGAACTGCCAGATTCAGAAGAGGATGTGGAACGAGCGAGATCATTGTTGATGTCATATGGATCTTGGCTGAAAGCAGAGAATACCAGAAAGATGTTTACCAATCTCTTATTGACTGTGCAAAGGCATTCGACTGTGTGGATCGTGACAAATTATGGATAACATTGCGAAGAATGGGAATTTCAGAACACTTAATTGTGCTAATGAGGAACCTGTACATAGTCTAAGAGGTAGTCATTCAAACAGAACAAGGAGATACTGCGTGGTTTAAAGTAAGGAAAAATATGCATGAGGGGTGTATTCTTTCACTATACTTATTCAGTCTGTATGCTGAGCAAATAATCCGAGAAGATGGACTATATGAAGAAGAATGGGGCATCAGAATTGGAGGAAGACTCATTAACAACCTGCGATATGCAGATGACACAACCTGGCTTGCAGAAAGTGAAGGAGACTTGAAGGTGCTTACTAAGGAAGATCAAAGACCACAGACTTCATTAAGGATTGGACCTCAACATAAAGAAAACAAAAATCCTCACAACTAGACCAATGAACAACATCATGATAAACGAAGAAAAGATGGAAGTTGTCAAAGATTTCATTTTACTTGGATCCACAATCAACACCCATGGAAGCAACGGTCGAGAAATCAAATGATGTATTTCATTGGGCAAATCTGCTGCAAAAGACTTCTTTAAAGTGTTGAAAAGCAAAGATGTCACTTTGAGGGCTAAGGTGCGTCTGCCTCAAGCCACGGTATTTTCAATTACCTCATATGCATACAAAAGCTGGACAATGAATAAGGAAGACCAAAGAAGAATTGATGCCTTTGAATTATGGTGTTGGCGAAGAATATTGAATATACTGTGGACTGCCAGAAGAACTAACAAATCTGTCTTGGAAGAAGTATAGCCAGAATGCTCCTTAGAAGCGAGGATGGAAGGACTATGTCTCTCATACTTTGCACATGTAATCAAGAGGCATCAGTCCCCGGAGAAGGACTTCATGCTTGGTAAAGTAGAGGGTTAGTGAAAAAGAGGAAGACCCTGTATGAGATGGATTGACACAGTGGCTGCCAACAATGGGCTCAAGCATAACAAAGATTGTGAGGATGGCACAGGACCAGGCAGCAATTCGTTCTGTTGTACATAGGGTCGCCATGAGTCGGAAATGACTTGACAGCACCTAACAACAACAACAATAAGACACACTAACCAGTCAGTCACTTTCAGCCACAGCCCTGAGCTCTCCAGTTAAGTTAGAAGAATCCAGCTACTGCCTATCATTTATATCGCTAAGCAGAGTGAAGATTCCCACTCTATCTCTCTTTTTTTTCCTTTCTTTCCATTCTCCTTCCTCTTTCTCCTTTTCTTTTTCTTCCTTTACTTCTTCGTCTCTTTCCCCTATTGCTACTTGGTTCCCTTCCTCATTCACTCTCTTCTCTTTTTCCCTTAACCTTTAAGCTCTGCCTCTTTCCTAACCCTACTGATTCTCCTGACTCCATTTCAGTCCTATGGCCTATCACCTATTCTCTCTATAGGCTAACTTGTCATATTAGATACAGCTACAGACAGCAGCTGGAAGGATTCCAAATCAGGCCCAGAGAGGTTGGGTGACTTGTTTAATGACAGCATCAGGAATCCAACCCAGATCCACTGGCTCTGAATCCATTACACTTCCTATTACACAACAATCAAGGAAACCTCAACTCCAAGGACACAAACCCTTGGACATTGTGCCTACACAGTTTGTAGAGTCGAATCCTACCAAAAAAGTGGGTTTTTAGAGTGTTTGTGTTTGAGTTAAGTAAACCATTGGAATGTAATCTGCTTGATATTCCAAATGCAAAATTAATCAAATCAGAAAAAGGTTTGGTGATGCAGTGGTTAAGAGCTCGGCTGTTAATCAAAAGGTCGGCAGTTCGAAACCACAAGCCATTCCTTGGAAACCCTATGGGGCAGGTCTACTTTGTCCTATTGGGTCACTATCAGTAGGAATTGACTCAATGGCAATGGGTTTGGTTTGATTTGGTAACATTCATTGAACACTTATTATGTACCAATAGTTTTGCATGTATTTTTTTAAATTGTAGTTTAGTTGAAGGTTTACAGAACTAGCTTCTCATTAAACCATTAGTATACATATTGTTTTGTGACATTGGTTGCCAATCTCACAACATGTCAACACTCTTCTCTTCTTGACCTTGAGTTCCCTATTACCAACTTTCCTGTCCTTTTCTGCCTTCTCATCCCTGTCCCTAGGCTGGTGTGCCCATTTAGTCTCATTTTGTTTTATGGGCCTGTCTAATCTTTGGCTGAAGGGTGAACCTCAGGAGTGACTTTATTACTGAGCTAAAAAGGTATCTGGGTGCCATATTCTCAGGGTTTCTCCCGTCTCTGTCAGACCAGTAAGTCTGGTCTTTTTTTTTTTTTTGTGAGTTAGAATTTTGTTCTACATTTCTCTCCAGCTCTGTCCAGGACCCTCTATTGTGATCCCTGTCAGAGCAGTCGGTGGTGGTAGCCAGGCACCATCTAGTTGTGCTGGACTCAGTCTGGTGGAGGCTGTGGTAGTTGTGGTCCATTAGTCCTTTGGACTAATCTTTCCCTTGTGTCTTTGGTTTTCTTCATTCTCCCTTGTTCCAGATGGGGTGACACCAGTGGAGTATCCTAGATGGCTGCTCACAAGCTCTTAAGACCCCAGATGCTACTTGCCAAAGTAAAATGTAGAATATTTTCTTTATAAAGTATGTTATGCCAATTGAGCTAGATGTTTCCCAAGACCATGGTCCCCACAGCCCTCAGCCCAGCAATTCGGTCCCTCAGGGAGTTTGGATGGGTCTATGGAGCTTCCATGACCTTGCCTTGGACAAGTTGTGCTGGCTTCCCCAGTATTGTGTACTGTCTTACGCTTCACCAAAGTTACCATGTACCTATTGTCTATTTAGTGTTTTCCATCCCCACACCTACCCTCCCTCGTAAACATCGAAGATTGTTTCTTTTTGGGTGTAAACCTTTTCATGAGTTTTTATACTAGTGGCCTCATAAAATATTTGTCCTTTTATGATTGACTTATTTCACTCAGCATAATATCCTCCAGATTCATCCATATTATGAAATGCTTTGTAGATTCATCATGGTTCTTTATCATTGCATAGTATTCCACTGTGTGTATGTACCATAGTTTATCCATTCAATTGCTGATGGTCATCTAGGTTGTTTCCATCTTCTTGCTATTGTGAACAATGCTGCCATGAACATGGGTGTGCATATGTCTATTTGTGTGATTGCTCTTATTTCTCTAGGATATATTCCTAGGAGTGGGATTGCTGGATCATATGGTAATTCTATTTCTAGTTTTTAAAGGAAGCGCCATATCATTTTCCAAAATGGTTTTACCGTTTTGCATCCCCACCAGCAGTACAAAAGTGTTCCAATCTCCCTGCAGCCTCTCCAGCATTTGTTATTTTCAGTTTTTTTGATTTATGCCAGTAATGCCCAGGTTAGATGGTATCTTACTATGGGGTTGATTTGCATTTCTCTAATGGCTAGTGAGTGCAAGCATTTTCTCATATGCCTGTTACCTGCCTGAATGTCTTCTTTGGTGAAGTGTCTGTTGATACCCTTTGCCCATTTTGTATTGGATTATTTGTCTTTTTGTTGTAGAGGTGTTAGATTTTCCTGTAGATTTTAGACCTGTAGATTAGACCTTGGTCAGATTTGTCATAGCCAAAAATTTTTTCCCAGTCTATAGGTTCTCTTTTTACTCTTTTGGTGAAGTCCTTTGATGAGCATAAGTGTTTGATTTTTAGAAGATCCAAGTTATCTAGCTTATCTTCTGGAGTTTGTGTGTTGTTAGTTATAGTTTGCATCCTGTTAATGCTATGTATTAGGGCCTCTAGCGTTGATCCTATCTTTTCTTCTATCATCTTTATAGTTTTTGGTTTTACATTTAGGTCTTTGATCCATTTTGAATTAGTTTTTGTGCATGGTGTGAAGTATGAGTCCTGTTCCATTTTTTTGCAGATTAACATCCAGTTTTGCCACCACCATTTGTTAAAAAGAAAGTCTTTTTCCCATTTGATGAACTTTGGGCCCTTGTCAAAGATCAGGTAACTGTAGTTGGATGGATTTACATCTGGGTTGTCAATTCTGTGCCATTGGTCCATGGTCTGTTGTTACAGTACAAATACCAGGCTGTTTTGACTACCGTAGTTGTATAGTAGGTTCTGAGGTTAGGTAGTCTGAGTCCCCTATCTTATTCTTCTTCTTCAATAGTGCTTTACTTATCCAGGCCTCTTCCCTTTCCATATAAAGTTAATGATTAGTTTTTCTATCTCTTTAAAGAATGCTGTTGGTATTTGGATGGAGATTGCAATGTATTTGTAGATTGCTTTGGGTAGAATTGACATTTTCACAATGTTGAGTCTGTCTATCCATGAGCATGGTGTGTTTTCCCATTTATGTAGGTCTGGTTTAGTTTTTTGCAGTAATGTTTTATAGTTTTCTTTGTATAGGACTTTTACATCCCTGGTTAGATTTACCCCTAAGTATTTTATTTTTTTTAGGGGCTATTATAAATAGTATTGTTTTCCTGATTTTCTTTTTGTCATTCTCTTTATTGATATATAGGAATCCAACTGATTTTTTTATGTTAATCTTATATCCTGCTACTCTGCTGAATTTTTCTATTAGTTCCAATAGTTTTCTTATAACATCTTTTGGGTTTTATATGTGTAGTATCATGTCATCCGCAAATAGGGACAGATTCACTTCTTCCTTACCAATTCAGATACCCTTTATTTCTTTTTCTTGCCTTATTTTTCTAGCTACGACTTCCAGCACAGTGTTAAATAGGAGTGGTGATAAAGGGCATCCTTGTCTTGTTCCTGTTCTCAAGGGGAATGTTTACAGTCTCTGTCCGTTAAGAATGATGTTGGCTGTTTTTCTATGGATGCCCTTTATTATGTCAAGGAATTCCCCTTCTATACCTATTTTATTGAGAGTTTTTATCAGGAACATGTGTTGGACTTTGTCGAATGCCTTTTCTACATCGATTGAGATATGATGCTTTTATTTCCTTTTATTTATGTAGTGGATTACGTTGATTGATTTTCTAATGTTGAACCATCCTTGCATACCTGGTATGAATCCCACTTGGTCATGGTGTATTATTGTTTTGATATGCTGCTGAATTCTATTGCCTACAGTTTTGTTGAGAATTTTTGCATCTGTTCTCATGAGAGATATTGGTCTGTAATTTTCTTTTTTTTTTTGTGGTGTTTTTTCCTGGTTATGGTATTAGGATTATGCTAGCTTCATAGAACGAATTTGAAAGTATCTCTTCCTTTTCTATATTCTGAAATAGTTTTAGTAGTACTGGTGTAAGCTCTTCTCTGAATTTTTGGTAGAATTCTCCAGTGAAGCCATATGGGCCAGGGCTTTTTTTGTGTTGGAAGTATTTTTTATTACCTTTTCAATCTCTTCTCTTGTTATGGATCTGTTCAGATTTTCAACTTCAGTTTGTGTTAGTTTGGGTAGGTAGTGTTTCTAGAAATTTGCCCGTTTCCTCTAGGTTTTCAAATTTGTTGGAGTATAGTTTTTCATAGTACTCTGTTATGATCCTTTTTATTTCAATTGGGTCTGTTGTAATGAATGTCCCCTGTTTCATTTCTTATTTGGGTTATTTGCATCCTCTCCTGTTTTTCTTTTGTCATGGTGGCCAATGGTTTGTCAATTTTGTTGATCCTTTCAAAGAACCAACTTTTGGTTTTGTTGATTCTTTCTATTGTTTTTCTATTCTCTATTTCATTTATTTCTGCTCTAATCTTTATTATTTCCTTTCTTTTGGTGGCTGTGCGCTTCTTTTGCTATTCTCTTTCTATTTGTTCTATTTTTTCTATTTGTTGTAGCTAATGTTTTGATTTCGTCCCTTTCTTTTTTCATGTGTGCATCTATTGCTGTAAACTGACCTCTGAGCACCACCTTTGCTGTGTCCCAAAGGTTTTGATATGATGTGTTTTCATTCTCGTTTGATTTTAGGAATTTTTTGAATCCATCTTTGATTTCTTTTATTACCCACCGGTTTTTAAGCAGGACATTATTCAGCTTCCATGTATCTGATGTTTCTTCCCTTGCTCTTCTTGTTAATTTCAACTTTGATGGTCTTGTGATCAGAGAAGGTACTTTGTATTATCTCAACGTTTTGGATTGTGTTGAAGGTTGCGTTGTGGCCTAAGATGTGGTCTACTATGGAGAACATTCCATGTGCATTGGAAAAGAATGTGTAGTTTGCTGCTGTTGGGTTGAGTGTTCTATATATGTCTATGAGGCCAAGTTGGCTGATTGTAGCCTTTAGATCATCTGTATCTTTGCTGAGTTTCTATCTAGATGTTCTGTCCTTTACTGAGAGTGGTGTGTTAAGTTCTACTACTATTGTGGAACTGTCAATTTCTCTTTTTACTGCTGTTAGAGTTTGTTTAATGTATTTGAGAGCCCTGTCATTGGATGTGTAGATATTTATTATGGTTATGTCTTCATGATGGATCATCCCTTTTATCATTATATAATGCCCTTCTCTGTCTTGTATGGTGGATTTTGTTTTAAAGTCTATTTTATCTGAGATTAGTATTGCCACTCCAGCTCTTTTTTGGTAGTTGTTAGCTTGATATAGTTTTTTCCAACCTTTGACTTTTAATAAATTCATGTCTTTGTTTCTAACGTGTGTCTCTCGTAGACAGCATACTGATGGATCCTGTTTTCTTATCCATTCTGTCACTCTCCTCTTTATGGGTGCATTGAGTCCATTTACATTCAGTGTAATTACTGATAGATGTGCGTTTGTTGCTGTCATTTTGTGGTGTTTTTTTTGTGGTGTTGACGTTTTCTTTGTTCTTCTTACTCTCCTGTGCTGAGTTACTTTTGTTTGTGGATTTCTTTTCATTTCTTTTGTTTTTGTAGGTTTTGTTTTTGCTGAGACTTTAAGTTTTTCCTCTTTATTGTTATGTTTGTTAACTTTCTTT
>NW_004443980.1:11485825-11533218 GCF_000243295.1 Trichechus manatus latirostris
AGCTAGATGTTTCCTGAGACCATGGTCCCCACAGCCCTCCACCCAGCAATTCAGTCCCTCAGGGAGTTTGGATGTGTCTATGGAGCTTCCATCCCTTTAATAATTCTTGTAAGTTTGGTTTGGTTTTTACATATTCCCTTAATTTCTGTTTATCTGGAAATGTACTAATTTTACCGTCGTTCAGCGAGAGTTTTTTTCTCCTCTGTTTTTGCTGTCAGTTTCTTATTCCACTGGATGCTTGGTTTAGTTCTTTATCCCTTCATTTGATGCTTAGGGTTCCAGGATTGACGTTTTTCTCTGTTTTACTTAGTTTTTCATGTCTTTGCTGTGGAGGGACAGTGTGGTGCTTCTGTGTATAGTGCTATGTTGGGCCAGCCTCTCTGCATTTATTATTTTAATTAAGCTTTATTGCAGTGCAATAAATAAATTTTGTATGGCCTTCCTAGCCATAGTCTTGTAACTCACACTAAATGATTGGCTGGGACTATGCAAACTGAGTGAGGAAGCACTGATTCTGACACATGGCAACGGCATGTGTTTCTGAGTAGAATGGTGCTCCATAGGGTTTTCAATGTCTGTGATCTTTCAGAAGTAGATCACCAGTACTTTCTCCTGACGCACCCCTAGGTGAATTCAAACTGCCAAACTTTCAGTCAGTGGCCAATCACTTTGCCATTGTGTCACCCAGGGACTTCAAATAGCTGCTAAAAAAAAAAAAGTTGCCATCGAGTCAATTCCGACTCATAGCAACCCTATGGGACAGAGTGGAACTGCCCCATAGGGTTTCCAAGGAGTGGCTGGTGGATTCAAACTGCTGACCTTTTGATTGGCAGCCATAGATTACCGTAGCTCTTAACTACTATCCCACCTAGACCAACTCAAATAGTCTAAGAGCCTGCGTGGTTTAAAATAGCCTTCAAATTTTCCATACTCTTTGCCTGCTTAGCATTGTTTGTGTTCCCTAAGACTTTGCTTACCTCTCTAAGTTTGGAGACAGACAGGTTCTGTCTGCTCCATTGTACATCCCGGGTCCTCCCACCCTCATAGGGAAGGTAAATACAGGAAAAGCTGAGTTTCCCAGATTGTTTCCTGACTGGCCTAATTCTTTTCACATAAAAACATTGGACAAAGTGATCTTTGAAGGACTATTATAACAATTAAACCCAGCAAGCTTCTCAAGGCTTATTTAAATGGAGGTGATTGTCATCAATCCAAGTTCCTATTCTGCTCTCCAGGTTATTGTGGATGCTTTTTGAGCTGTAAATCTAGTTTTGCTAAAGAACGAAAATAAGCCAAGTATCCTTTCTTTCTCTTTAACACACCTCAGCTATATGTCATAGAACAAAACCTTTATTGTGATTTTAGACATGGGTTGGCTAGCTTATCAGAATTTCAATTCGCATTGTATATGAGGGTGGGTGGAACTGCTACAATTTATATGTAATTAGGTTTTTTAATATCATTCTTTCAAGTGACTTCAACTCCCTGACTTGTTTTCAATTTGGAAAAAACAGTAGGTACGTGATGGACTAAAAGAGATGTGTTTTGGCAAGCACAATTTACAATCCGTTATCCTTTTTTTTTTTAATCAATTTTAAAAAGCTATTTCTGTCATCTTTTTAACTGATGTGTTTCTTTTTTGACTGCCATACCCACTTTCTGCCTTAATTCCAATATCTTCAGGGAGTTTTGCTTATTGCTTTAAAGTATGTTGTCGTTATCGTTGTTGTGTGCCCTCATGTCAATTCCAACTCTAAGTGACTCTACACGACAGAGTAGGACTGCCTAATAGGGTTTCCAAGGCTGCAATCTTTATGGAAGCAGATCACCAGGTCTTTTCTCCCATGGAGCCTCTGGTAAGTATGAACCGCTGACCTTTCAGTTAACAGCCAAGCGCTTAACCATTGCACCACCAGGACTCCTACTTTGAAGTATAATGAACCATATATCAGATATTGTAAAATATGTTCTACCTTTCAAAGCTAGTTAAGTCTATTAGCTGTTTCAGAGCAAGCAAGGAGCCCAGTGAATATTCTGCTGCAATATCCACAGTGTTCACGGTGATAAATAGTATTTCATATGCCTGTGGCTCCTAGGGTCTTTTGAGCCAGTTTAGAATCCAGGACAAACAGCAATTTGTTGCTCTCAGGACTGTCCAAACACCCAGGACACCTGCATTAAAAAAAAAAACAAAAACCAAACTCTTGCCATCGAGTCAATTCCGACTCACACCTGCATAGAGGACTTTAAATAGCTGAACTATGGGAGGTGGGTAAGAAGAATGTCACGGGGACTAATGTATAGTGAGAGTCCCTGGGCGATGCAAATAGTTAGCACACTCAGCTGCTACCCGAAAGGGTGGAAGTTCAAGTCCACCCAGAGGCAGCTAGGAAGAAAGGCCTGGTGATCTCCTGCTGAAGTCAGCCATTGAAAATCCTGTACAGTTGTACTCTGATACACATAGGGTCAGCATGAGTTGGAAAGAACTCTACAGCAGCTGGTTAGTATACAGTGACCAGAGGTAGGATCACCTTTTTTCAAGCAAAAGTGCAGCCACTGAGGCAGAAGGAAATCCAAGCTTGACATGAGCCTCGGAATGCAGTGTTAGAGGTGCAAATTTAACAAATAGACTTTAGGAGTAAACTGGGAGGGAAAAACCTCAATGACATGTTAATCGTCACAGCTACATCAACACACATAAGCATAGGACCACTAAGCCCCTGTCTGTAATTTTGCAAATAGTTCAACTATAGAAAATGTAAAGCTATTCAGCATGTGTTATTGGACAGTAGTCATTGCTTTGGGAAATTCAAGTTCAGGACTTGAGCCAAGACTCCAGACTGCTTAGACGGGAAGCATTTTACACTGGGAAGCACGCGGGCTTTGGCGACAATGAGCCATGCGCTCAGATCCTGCCCCAGAACATTCTGGTTACTTGGCCCCAGTGTCCTCATTTCAAAATGGGAATAAAAATACTTACATTATTAGGTAGTTATAAGGATCAAATAAGATAACATATCTAAAGCACCTGGCATATAATGGCTGCTTATTAAATGTTAGTTCTGTCCCTCCCACCCCTGGCATCCAAGGAATTAAACAATAATTGCCATCTTCCTTTCTATCACTCTTGTATTTCTAAGAAACCAATGTGTGCTTTCTAAAGAATGGAGGAAGTTTGCTTTGTCATTTACGCTTGTGTAATGATGAAATTGATACACTATTTCCCTATATAATGGTTAGGGACAAATTATTTTTAATAGTCATACCTTAGTATTTATTTAATAGTCATACCTAATGTTTATATAAGAGGTCTTCCAGAAGGCAGGGTTTTTAACTGCGAAGCAGACTTCGAGTTCTGCTGTGAGGGGAGCTACACTTCTACCATGTTAGTTTGTCCCTGGCTGCCAGGACTGCCTTGAGATCCTTTTCTAAAGAGCCATAGTGCTGGCCAGTGAGGCAAGAAAGTACAAAGGACCCCTCTTACACAGCTTGTAATTGGTCCAAGACGCAGATGGAACAAAGAACTCTACGCCAGGGCGGAGAGGTAACATGGAAACTTTACTCTTCTCTACTATTGCAAAAGCACAAATTCTTTCCCAACTCAAGTATCTTTAGACAGACTTTTCTGAGCCCCAAATCTCAGGGATTTCACAAAGCAGTGATTGTCTAGTCTAGATTCAAACCAGGACCTAGAAGCTAGAGTGCCTCTCAGACCTGATCACAGACTGCCTCTCAGTACCTCCCTCCGGCATGAGTTTCCTCCCTTCATCCTTAAGAACAATGAGACTAACCCAGAGCTTTGTTTCTGAATTTTTTTAAAAAGCTTTTGTTTTTCCCAGAGAAAGAAGTTACATCCTGATTCTATAATAGTTAAATCATGAAACGAACACTTGAAGACACTTGGGCAAGATGAATGGTTCATCAAGTCTGCAAATTAGCTTCCTGGAAAGACAAAGGAAGGTATAGGAAGGGAAAGAAAGAAAAGAAGGAACGGAGGAAGGGAGAGAGAGAGGGAAAGGAGGAGGAGAGGAGAGAGGGAGGGAGGGAGAGGGAGGAAGAGAGGAGAGAGGGAGGGAGGGGGAGGGAGAGAGGGAAGGAGGAATAGAGAGGGAGGGAGGGAGAGGGAGGGAAGCAGGGAAAGAGAAGGAGGGAGAGGAGGGAAAAGGAGAAAGGGAGGGAAGGAGAGGGAGAGGAAGGAATGGAGAGGAGGGAAAGAGGAGAGAGGGAGGGAGGGAGAGAAGGGAGAGGAAGAAGGGAGGAGAAAGGGAAGGAGAGGAGGGAGTAACTAGAGAGGTTGGGAGAGGTTAGAGAGGAGGGAGGGAGGGATAGGAGGAACAGAGAGGAAGGAGGAAGGGAGGAAGAGGGAGAAAGGAAAAGGAGAGAGGGAGGAAGGGAGGAAGAGGAAGAGTCATTTTTAAGTAAGAACACTGTTAGTCTGATCTCCATCTCTCTGTCTCTTCTGTGTTATTTTTCCACTGGGGTCAAACTCAGGAGGGAATATAGAGGGTATTTTTAATTAGCCTCCCTAAATCCCAAAAAGATGGAGTGTGAATTATGAAACTGTACTGGTCTGGATTTGAACTCCAGTTTCTTCATCTACTAGGCATATCACTTTGGTCCAGTTACTGAATTTTTCTGTACTTGAGTTTCCTCAAGTTCAAAGTGGGAATAATAATACCTACCTCACAGGATTGTTCTAACAATTAAATGAGACACAGTATATGAATTTCTTTGCATCTAGTAAGCATTTGACAATTATTTGTTTCTTCTCCCCTTTCCTTCTCCTTTTAGTCCAACTTTTATGAATTATTTTTATTAAAGAAATCTACATATACCTTTCCCATTCTATAGTCCTCTGTTGCAAATATTTAATTTCATTTTTATACTCTCTGATAGATATAGGCAATAAAATTAAATTTGTGTAAATAAGAAGTCTCACTGAGCTGGTAACTCTAGAGCTGGGCCTCACATCTTAATTGTTTGAGTAGACTTATCCCATCGAAAGCAGTGCATCTGAAACAATTGCTTTTAGTAGCATACAGTTTTTTAAATTGTGTGAATAGTGTGTAATAATTACGCTCTTAGGAGTCACGCAATGGAAATTTGAAAGTGTAAAGTAAATTAGACCTTTTAGAATTCAAACTTATTATTTTTACTTCAATTTGGTGTACCACATTATTTACAGAAGGTGAGAAACGGGTAAAATATCTTTAGATTCAAAGTGACTCCGCATCTTCTGAATTTCTTTATTCTTTTACGTTTGTTCTGATGACAGAGCTAAATCCTGGCCTTCAGTGGCCAGGCCATGCTGTTTTGCCCAGTTGCGTCTGTAGTTTCTATCTCTTCTCATGTAGCAAGAGAGCAAAAACAAACATACAAGCAAATAATCAAACAGCCAGCATATGAGAGCTGAACATTTCTCATTGATGTGCAGTATGACTCTCCCTTGGGAAGTAAAAAGTGACAAACTGGTGTGTGACATTGGAGTCAATAAGTAGTCAAGCCCAGTGAGAAGATCTTGGCAGCTCTGCCTTAAGGGCCAGAGCTTAAGGAACTATCCAGGCCAATACAGAAGACGCTCCTTGCCAGAGCTTCCTGAACACAGAGTTGAAAAGGTTCTACCTTAGGATGTGACTAGGTGTTGAGTGGAGTTCCATGGAGGCAAAGACTCAGTAAGACAGATCTCAGAAGGTTCCCTTTGATTCCTGGCTGGAGCTCTGGCAATGCTAACAATGATGGGAGACAATGATGGTCCCAGCTGATCAGCACTCAGATCATTTTGTCCCTTGTCTTGGGTGTAGACCATGGTGATATGACCCCTCTTCATCACTTGCTCGGTTTTGAACCCTATACCTTTCCTTCAACTTTAGTTTTCTTCCTGAATTGGCCCCCTGATCAAGGAAAAGAGAAATAACAGACAACAACTCAAGGTGTTTCCTTGAATTCTGAAGGATTGTGCACCTTGAACCAATGATAAAGCGTCTGAAAGTTAGGAGAGGGGGACAGCAGCTGGTTTCTTCCATATCTACAATTCATCCTCAGCTACCCTCTCAGAATCCCACCTTTATTTGCCCAGACTGAACCCCATTCTCTAGGAAGAGTCACAAGAGTGTAGCCATTCCCTCTCTCCCATTGGATAAGAAGTCAGACAAGATAGGCTAGAACAGAAACAGGGATTGATCAAACTTCCACCCCTCTGTAGTCATTGTCCTAGTTTCAGAGTCAGTATTTGGTTGTTGTTCTGAGGTGCTGTCGAGTCGATTTTCGACTCATAGCATGTCTGTATGACAGGGTGGAACTGCCCCATAGGGTTTTCTAGTCTGTAATCTTTACAGGTACAGATCACCAGGTCTTTCTTCTTCGGAGTTGCTGGGTGGGTTCAAACTGCCTACCTTTTGGTTAGCAGCTGAGCAATTAACCATTGTGCCACCAGGGCTCCTCAAAATCACTATAGAAGATGAGAAACATTCCTCACTGACTCAAAGTTTAATCATCTTCCCTACAATGCTTATACCATTGTACTTTGCCAAGTTATGTCTGCCATAACTGTTAGACGCCATCAGGGCTGGGGATTTGAAACAAATTAAAGATGCTATTTCCAAGTTCTTAGACAGCAATAAGTTATGAGTATCTTCAGTGTACAGTATTTGAAGTATTATTTAGCTTGACTCAGTGTGAAGAAACTTCACTATCTATTTTCTTTTGGTACTTAAATAATGGAAAATTACACGAGACTGTGAAGATCACACATCATCTATTTAATGACTACCTTTGCAGAGTCTTGGTGGTGCAGTGGTTAAGAGCTTGGCTGCTAATCAAAAGGTCAGCAGTTTGAATCTACCAGCCGCTCCTTGGAAACCCTATGGGGCGTTCTACTCTATCCTATAGGGTCACTATGATTCGGAATCGACTCAACAGCAATGGGTTGTTTTGGTTTGGTTTTGTGATTGCTAATTGCTAGTCAGTAATACTCTTGAATGCTGCCTGCCTGGAACATGGGTTAGCTGGTAAGAATTAGACAGAAAGAACTACAAGACATAAGTTTGTGTACAGCTGGTGAGGCCATATTTCTTTTAGAGTTAAATTTACTGTGCCTTTCAATAGTAAAACAGGAAAGATATGTGTTTTTGTCTGAGACAGAAGTTAGCATACCTGAGCAGCAATTCTAGAATTCACATTTTTTAGATTCAGCAAGAAAGAAACTTACTTTCTAGGACTTTGGGGTGGGAAGAAGCAAAAGAAAGGTGCTGTAACTGAGGAGCTCACTGCCGATGTCATCCCCGGTCAAGGCAAGATTGTCCATAGCAAAGAAGCCTCATGTTGGAGGAAAAATTAGGGTCTGTCGCAAATTCTAATGATGATATGTCCTTACATAATATTTTAACCTAAAAATCAAGGCAGTCAGTGAAAAACAATTGGGTTTTATGACCTTGGCCATGTGCTAACATTCCCACAATTGTGGTAACAAATAGAACAATGACCTTCCACTTGTTCCACTAATAACTTAAACTTATCATTATATCATTTAGTTGTTGCTTTCTTCCCTCTTTACTCCCCACAAAAAGAAAACTCTCCTCCTTGAAAAAACTTTGTTGGCTGCTGAGAAGCTCATTGTAAAAGAGATTTCAGTATTATGGAATAAAATGAATTGTTGCAAAATCTTGTGTCCTAGAAATTCAAATATTTGAAGTCTTACATAGTGATCAGGGGCTGTGAAAATTATCCTGGTTTACCTTGCATAAGTAACCTGAGCCTTCTTGAGGAAGTGCCTTCTGTGGTAGTTGGAGAGACTAAAGTGTCATTAACTCCCTGGGTGTTTCCTTCCTCAAGTATTATCTAGCCCAACCCATACACTTCCTGCCCTAGTGCCCAACCCAATCCTGGGCAATGCTCGTGTGGCATCCTGCAAGGGACGGAAAGCTGTTAGACTATAACCCACATTTGAATTTGCATAACTCTCTTTACCCGACCTTCCCTCAAAACTAACTGGATGCAACTTCCTTCCTGAGCTACGCTGTTGTGCTGGCTGTAGTATCTTGTCTTCTTTCTCATTCCTCATTACTCACTACCAGATCTCAGTGATGAAATGATAAAGAATTTGGGGAATTTTAGTGATGGGGACTACCAGCTATGAAAATATTGATTGCTGTGTCTTAAAGAAATTGAAATAGGTTTAATACATATTTTCTTTCTGTTCTCTTCTGTAAATGTCTTGGTCTGACATAAGTGACATCTCACAGAGGCGTAACTAAGGTATGGCGGGTACCCTGGGTGCTGCTGGACGAGGGGCGCTAATGAGCAATTTCTCATTGGCCATCACAGTTTCCATCGCCAGCTATGAGATCATTCAGAAATTTAAAACTAATGGCCATGGGTGCCATTTTCCGTAGATAAGCCCCCCAAAAAACCAAAGCCACTGCCATTGAGTCGATTCTGATTCATAGGGTTTCCAAGGCTGTAAATCTCTATGGAAGCAGACTGCCACATCTTTCTCCCTCAGAAGGCTAGTCGTTTCAAACTGCCAACCCTTCAGTTACCAGTTGATCGCTTTAAACACTGTGCCACCAGGGCTTCTAGGTTTAGGCCCCTCATATCATAGACCAGTGTTTCTTGAACTTTAGCATGCTGCATGCCATGATTAAAAAAAAAAACAGAAAACAACAGGTGTTGCTTAGGATGTGAAACCCTCATCCATTACTGGTGGGATTGAAAATGGTATAGCTGCTGTGGAAAACTGTTTGGTGGTTCCTCAAAAAGACATAGAATTACCATATGCTATAACAATTCCACTCCTAGGCATGTACCCAAAAGAACTGAGAGCAGGGATGCAAACAGTTACTTATATGCCAATGTACATTGTGGCACTATTCCCAATAGCCAAAATATGGAAACAGCATAAATGTCCATCAACAAATGAATGGATAAATAAAATGTGGTAAATACATACAATGGAATACTGTTGTTGTTGTTAGTTGCTGTCGGGTCAACTCTGATCAAGGTGATCCCAGGGTGCAGAGTAAAACTGCTCCATAGGGTTTTCAAGGTTGTATCCTTTCGGAAGTAGATAGCCAGTCCTTTCTTCCAAGGTGCCTTTGGGTGGGTTTGAACTGCCAAATTTTTGGCTAGTCGTCGAGCACTTAACTGTTTGAGCTACCCAGTGACTCAGCCAGAAAGAGAAATGAAGTCCTGATCCATGCTACAACATGAGTGAGACTTGAAAACGTTATGCTGAGTGAAGTAAGTCAGTCACAAAATAACAAATACTGTATGATCCCACTCCTGTGAAATATCTAGAATAGGCAAATGTATAGAGACCAAAGTTTATTGGTGTTTACCAGGGGTCGGGGGAGGGGAGGGAGGGGAAAAGAGAGACTCATTGCTTGGGGGACACTGAGCTCCTGTTAAAATAAATAAATAATTTTTAAAAAGCCTATTGAACGAATAAACATACTTGTTCTGAGGGAAAAAAGAAATCACCTGGAAAACTTATTGAAACTCAGACTACTGGGTCCCACTCCCAGAGTTTCTGGCTCAGTAGGTCTGGGGTGAGCCCCACAGATCCATATCTCTAACTAGTTTCCAGATAAAGCTGATGCTGCTGGTCTGAGGTCCCCACTTTGAGAGTCCCCAGTTGAGGTGAAAGGGCTGATACCTGTGAAGTGGGACTGGGGTGACTAACTCATCCTGGTTTGCTGGGGACTTTCCCAATCTACCAAGAGTGCTAACTGAAAATCTCATGTCCCAGGAACTCCCTAGATCCTGGGCGAACCGGGACAGATGGTCAGCCTAAGAGAGACTAACAAATATTTTTTTTAGTTTAAAGAGAAATACTGTAGTCCTTCATATTTCTGAAGAGCCCCTGGGTGGTGCAATGGTTAACATGCTTGGCTGCTAAATGAAAGGTTGGTGGTTCCAGTCCACCAAGAGGTGCTTCAGGGAAGAAAGTCCTGGAGATCTACCTCAAAAACTCAGCCATTGAAAACTCTATGGAGCACATTTATACTCTGACACAGGGGGAGTCACCATGAGTCGGAGTCGACTTGATGGCTAGTGGTTTAATATTTCTGAAAACAATTTTCAAGAATGCTGTATTATGAATTTCTGCTTAAACAATCAAAGGGATTTCAAACTCACCAGGTTTAAGATGCTCCATCTATTCAGTATTCATATTTCTAAAATATGAATGGCCTCATGACATACTGCAATAACAGTAATGAGCATTTATTGAGACCTTAACAGCCCTGTGTGGCACTGTTACCACTTTGCATATATTGTATCTAATCCCTACAGCAATACAGCTTTTAGGAACAGCTAATACAGATGGAAGACTAAAAGCTCACAGAGGTTACAGGTAACACAGATGGTTATTCTGTGGCTGAGATTTGAACTCAGATCTCCCTGGCTCCAAAGCTTGTATTCTTTCCTGTACAATGATCTGGGAGGATATTTACTGTTCCCAGGGTTCAACAGCTGCTATCAATTAGTAGGAGTCATGGTGGTGCAGTGGTTCAGAGCTTGGCTGCTAACCAAAAGGTCAGCAGTTCGAATCTACCAGCTGCTCCTTGGAAACCCTATGGAGCAGTTCTACTCTGTCCTATAGGGTTACTCTGAGTCGGAATCAACTCTATAGCAACAGGTTTGTTTGGTTTAACACTTAGTAAGGAGCCCTGGTGGCACAGTGGGTAAGCACTTGGCTGCTAACCACAAAGGGTGGCAGTTTGGATTCACAGGTGCTCCACAGGAGAAAGATGTGGCAGTCCGCTTTCATAAAGATTCACTCTGTTACTTCGGGTTGCTATGAATCAAAAATTGACTTGATGGCACCTAACAACAACAACACTCCTATATAATTCCCTTTTAAGTTGTAGCACAAATGGTTCAGTGCTGGGCTACTAATGAAAAGGTTGGCAGTTCGTACCTACCCAGAGGCACATTGGAAAAAAGACCTGATGATCTGCTTCTGAAAGGTCACAGCCTTGAAAACCCTGTGGAGTGCAGTTCTACTCTGCACACATGGAGTCGCCATATGTCAGAATTGACTTGACAGCAACTAACAACAACAATTTTTGTTCATCGGAATTCCTTAAATTGTTTAGTGTTGTTTCCAACTATAAGGAAATAAAAGCGAAGAAGGCAAAAACTCTCCAAGATTCCTAGCACCTCTGCTCCTGCTCCAATCAGAAGCAAGGAACACCTACAGACCGCCCACTCCCGTGAGGATTGTTCACCCAAGGTGGGCCCAAAGTTACCCACTCATAGCAGGGTGAGAAAACATCCCCTGACCGAGGAACAAAGTCCACAGGGTGTTATTCACTACTCACATCATCACTTCAAATCCATGGATTCTGGGCTCTGAGCCTAGATCTTCAACGGCCTTGAACCTTGTATGTTGGTTTTAAACACAGCGATTCTCTGGGCTTGACCCAGTAAATCTTTGCCAACAGGTCAATCAAGATATGAACAGGTTACCACATAATGTTTATTTTACCCTAAATGTTGAACCCACCACCCCTCCATCAGTTTGTCTTACTATGATGGCTGACGTGTTGCTATGATGCTGGAAGCTATGCCACTAATATTTCAAATACCAGAAGGGTCATCCACGGTGAACAGGTTTCAATGGCGCTTCCACACTAAGAGAGAGCAAGAGAAGGGCCTGGAGATCTACTGCCAAAAATTAGCCAGTGAAAACCTATGGATCACAACAGAACATTGTCCAATTTGCTTGCTTTGGATATGTAATTAGGAGGGATCAATCACTGGAGGAGAACATCATGTCTGGTGAAGTAGAGTGCCAACAAGGGCAAGGGAGACCTTGGTGAGATGGATTGACACGGTAGCCACAACAATGGACTGGAACATGCCGTTGATTGTGAGGATGACGCAGAACTGGGCAACGTTTCGTTCTGTTGTAGACAAGATCGCCATGAGTCGGAGTCGACTGGATGGCAGCTAACAACAACAACGTTGGATAAAAGAGGAAGATGAAACTATGCACGTAGTCATAACCTGATGCCTAAAAGTGAAAGTGTCAAAGAGTTAAACAAACACATAGCAAATCGCATTGTTCCATGCTCAGCAAATAGCAACCACTTTCTCTTTCCTTTAGGTCAACATTTAAAAGTCAAATATCTTGAACCAGACCGTTTTCTTTTTCTCCGTAATCAAATGAGAAGGGTTATTAATAGAACATGAGATAAACACAAATGACCAGCATCATAAAAGCTTCTTACTCACTACGTGTCTCAGAAACAAAGTAATGGTGTCCTAACAGCATTTAGCATTTCAGATTAAGGTAACTGTGGAAACTGAAGGAAACCAACAAACAGACTTTTTAAAACGCAAAGTACTTTTTGCTGTTTTCACTCATGAGACCAAATTCCCCCTTTTTTGGCAAAGACAGGGGATGATGTTTTAAACTCTGTACTGAACCAGATAAAAGTTGCTGGTCGTTTCCTCCTCTTTAGGGCGTAGACCAGCAGAACCCCTGCCAGGCCTTGGGCTTTCCGCCCTTCACTTCCTGCTATGGAACAGGCGCTAGTAGGTGGAAGGGTGGACATCTTTGACATCTTTGTTTTAGAGCATCAAGAGCACAGCCTTCCGTTTGAGTTTCCGCCTGGCAAATTCCAAGGAATACGATCTTTTAGCAAGTAACCCCTCTCAATACTGTCCCCAAGGATCCTGATAGCAGACAGAAGTTAGCCAATGGAGTTTGCAAAAAGCACAACCTCTCCCCCAACACTTCCTCCTGAACGCCCAGCTATTTCTGGAAAGTAAGCAATTGCTGCTGAGAAATTGTTTACTTCTAACCTGTAAGCAGTGTACAGAAACAAGATTTCCGTTAGTTGGGTGATGTTTGTTCAATCATTAACATATTATATTATCTGGGTTGAATAGTTGATGGTTACCCAGAAAGTTAGTGTCTGGCGGGGGGGGGGGGCAGAGCGGGGGGAGGCAAGGGAAATGTTTGAACTATAAACATAGATTAGAGAATCAGACTGATTGATCATTTAGTTTTCCAAACTACATTCAAAAAATTTAGGATAATTTAATCTGGCCTGGGAGGCTAAAGTTTGTATTTCCTTATTTGGGAAGAAAAGTTTTGCCAAGCAAGTTAATGTACCAGTACCTATATACTTGTTGCTGTCAAGTGAATTCCAACTCAAGGCAAATCCATACGTTACAGAGTAGAACTGCTCCATGGGTTTTTTTTTTGGCTGTAATCTTTATGGCAACAGGTTGCCGGGCCTTTCTTCCATGGCATGGCTGGATGGGTTCAAACTGTCAGCCTTTCAAATGTTTAATCAAATAGTCAAGTATGAACTATTTGCACCACCCAGGGATCTCCCTCAGCAAATTAATAGTATAAACAAAATTATACAGTGAAGATTATTCTACCGAAAAGAATAAGGTATAACTACTTTCTTTTCACGCTGTATTTTTACAGACCTTGAATGGATGAAGACTATATGTTCTGTTTATTATTGATGGCATGATTTTTTTCCCATAGTGATTGATTTAACTTTCTGATGGGATAGCAAGAGGATGAAACATCCAGTTTAGTATGACTAATGATGAACTGCCTGGAGTTTTTGTTCCAGCATTTCGCTTCTCAATCTAATCTAATCTAGTTTTTTTTTAGTTATATACTTTTTAATTAACTATTGTTATATTAAATAAACATTGGTATAATTTATTTTGATTGTAGGTAATTTGAGAGGAGCCTTAGTAGTGCAATGGTTAAAGCACTCTGCTATTAACCAAAAGGTTGGCAATTCAAACCCACCAGCCATTCCTGAGGAAAAAGATGTCGCAGTTGGCTTCCATACAGATTTATAGCTTTGGAAACCCTATGGGGGCAGTTCTACTTTGTTCTTACAGGGTCACTATGAGTTGGAATCCACTCGATGGCAATGTATATGGGTAGGTAATATGATGGAAAAAAACATCAAATTTAATAAAACTATGAATGACCTTACTATGGCATTTTAGGTTCTTGAATTAGCAGCGCTATATCAAACTTTTTATCTATTTTAAACACTTTCCTCTTTTTACAGCCCCAAAACAAACAAATCATTATGGAAGCAGACTGCAATATCTTTTTCCTGCAGAGCAGCTGGCGGGTTCGAACCGCCGACCTTTCAGCTGGCAGCCTAGTACTTAACTACTGCACCTTGAGGGCTTGAGTTTTACAGTCCAGTAGGTGTAATTTCCTTTTCTGGGAGCCAAAAGGCAAATAGAATCATTTCCCAGTTTAAGCAGCAGAGCACTTCATACTGGAGACTCAAAGTATGAGGCAGGAACCAGGGCCAATGGACCAGGAAGCTGGCGGCGGGTAGGAACCACACAGCTCAACAATCAGACCCCAAGATCCCACTGCTGCCTGGGAGAAGTCACCCCAGCTGTCCTCTAAGAGTAGAGCAAGGATTTCACTTGCATCTGATCCCGCCAGGAAAATACAGGGAACAAATGCTGGTTAGGTACAGAATGACCATATAATTTATTGTCCAAATTGTCACGCTTTTAAGAGTATAAGGAGGAACTGTTAATAATTACGCCAGGACAAAATTAAAAATCCATTGCTGTTGAGTCAATTCCGACTCATAGCGAACCTGTAAGATAGAGTAGAACTGCCCCATAGGGTTTCCAAGAACCAGCTGGTGGATTCAAACTGTCAACCCTTGGGTGAGCACCCTGAGCTCTTAACCACTGTACCACCAGGGCTCCTATGCCAGGACAAAGGGTGTAAATTAGGCCTGTTGTTGTTAGGTGCCTTCGAGTCTATTCCAACTCACAGTGACCCCATGTGACAGAGTAGAACTGCCCCAGAGGGCTTTCTAGGCTGAAATCTTTGTGGGAGCAAATCACCAGGCCTCTCCTCCACAGAGATGCTGGGTGGGTTCAAACAGCCAACCTTTCTGTTAGCAGCCCAGTGCTTAACCATTGCACCACCCGGAAAATTCCAGCAAAACAGGACTTACAGTCCCCTAGTTAAGAGCCATATAGTGCTATACAGTTTTCGCATCCTAAGAGTTTACAGTAGAGGGAATCATCAACCAGCACCTACATCGTTCCGGGTAGGTAGCTCAGGCACAGGCTGCAAAGGGACTTTCTCAAAACCTGACAGCAAGTTACTGGCAGAATTCGGACTAGAACTGGAATTTCCTGCTCACAGCTCAGTGTTTTTCTAACGTATCACGTATTTGTATAGTTTTATTCTACTCAAAGCTTGGTCACAACCTCATGTAACCCCATGTTTCCCCAGGCCACACCATCCAGAAATATAAAAGTCATAGCAACAATAACAAATAGTGTTTTCCTGGTTCCTTTCTCTACCTGAGATTTCAGAAACCCCAGTCCTACTTTAACTTCCCACTCAAAAATTCCCAGGAGTGTTCTTGGAACAGCTCCTGTTTGTTCATAAATAAAATCCTCCCTGCACTGCATGGGGAGTCCCTGGGTGGTGCAAATGGTTAATGTTTTCATCTGTTAACCCAATGGCTGGAGGATTGAGTCTGCCCAGAGGTACTTTGGAAGAAAGACCTGGCAATCAACTTCTGAAAAATTAGCCATCAAAAACTCTATGGAGCACAGTTCTACTCTGACACACATGGGGTTACCATCAGTTGGAACTGACTCCACAGCAACTGGTTCTTTTACACTATGTGGAATCCTCCATTTTCCTCTACCTCCACCTTCACACCAGCAACAAAAACAACCATACCCGTTGCCAAGGAGTCGATTCCAATTTATAGCAGCTCTATAAGACAGAGTAGAACTGCCCCATAGGGTTTCCAAGGAGTAGCTGGTGAATTTGAACTTCTGACCTTTTGGTTAGCAGCCGAGCTCTTAACCACTGAGCCACCAGGGCTTAACCAAGGCAGCATAATTGCCAAGCCAAACAAACACCAAAAAAAGAAATTGCCATCAAGTCAGTTCTGACTCATGGTGACCCCATGTCTTGCAGAGTAGAACTGCACTCTATAGGGTTTTCAAGGCTGTGACTTTTCAGAAACAGATCACCAGGCCTTTCTTCTAAAGTGCCTCTATGTGGGTTTGAACCACCATCTTTTTGGTTAATAGTCAAACACTTGCCCATTGGCACCAAGCAAAGATTTCCACACAATCAGCAAGAGCTGGCAATCTAGAATCAGAGCTGAGTTCTAATCCCTGGCCGGTATTACGACTTTAAGGGCCGTATTTAACCTCTCTAGGCTTAAAATTCCTGGAGACCTAAATTTCCACAAAATGGGTCTATAACTATTAAATGAAATATTGTATATAAAGGGTTTAGCCCAGTACATGGCATGGAGCCACCCAATAAGTGCTAACAAATGATAACTGTTATCATTTTTGGGTCGTGGTTGTTAAGCAAAGCCTCCTGCCATGTTCTAAGACACAAGGATGCCAACCCCCTACCCCACAACTGTTTAAAACCCCAGTGCTACCTACTGCTGTCAACCAAGGTGGTATTTTCTTCTCCAAGATAAAGCAATAGGCTGGTCTAGCCCATTGAGCAAGCCTTACGCGCCGGTTAGAAAAAGCCTTCTGAATTTTTTCCAAGGGGCTCCACTGCCCACCAGGTAAATGGACTGGTGAGGCCACTTCTCAGGTTCTCTAGGGTCAAATATGACTGAATTCTTAGGTGTGAATTCCAACTCAGACACCCCTTCCCCCTCCTGGGCCCCACTCCTCTGCATTTGGCCCTGAAGAGGCATTTATATGTTATGTATGCAAGGGCATGGCACAAGGGAATGAATTAATGAGCCATCATCGGACAAATTCCACACACACCTGAACACTTCTCAGTTCCTTATACAAAAGGTACACTCAGATTTCCAATCCCTTCTCTTGTTGCTTCTCAAGTTCCTCTTTCAGCTCTCTTTACGGCCTTAGTTGTTCCCCTACTCTTGGAGCATGTGCTTGAAATGGGTTTGAGTCCTTCTTTGGCTGCCTTAGGGTTTTCTCTTTCCCTATCCTCTTTGACTTCGTGATTTCTGGCTTATTCACCTTCTCAAGTTCCCATTACTCCCTCCTCCGCCAGATCCTCTTCTTGCAGATCTTTCTATAACTGGGCTTGTTGTTCTCCTCTGGCTGTCTCCGTTTCCGAGAATGGCCTCCTCCCCACGCTTTTTCCTCTCCTGTGGCCCTGGACAGGGTTGTTTTCTCTGGGGCAGGCCCAGACTGTCTCCTTTGCTCGGCGGGGGAGTCTTCTGCCTGCTGTTTTCTTCCTGTGCTTTTTGTTTAGCCCTCACTGCCTTCTCAATTTCCCACTTCCCCTTCCTCTCTTATTTCCATCTGAAATCCATCATCCTTGACTCATGTGATTTGTAGGTCTGGCTTTTGCAAAAATTGGATTGTCCTAAAATAGTTTGTCCTTGAACACTCTGTACACCTGCCATATAGAGCAGCTCATTACGACATGACTTTGGATACACACTGTAGGTCAAATCCTGCCCTCTAAGTTGCATCTCCACACAGGTCAGCCTGTTGGGACTGCCTACAAGGTGAGTGCCTCAGATTTGTCTTCCAATACCCGTATCATAAGGAGCAAATGCAGTTACTTGCAATTCTAGAGTTTTAAATATGATGCCCAAGCATCAATTTGCTATGACTTAGGCCCCATGATTCTTGCTGCTTCTGCTTCCTCCTCCCCACCTCACCTACAGCAATAAGCAACGACAAGCCACTGCCATCGAGTTGATTCCGACTCCTAGTGACCTCACAGGACAGAGTGGAACTGCCCCCTAGGGCTTCCAAGGCCATAATCTTTATGGAAGCAGACTGCCGCATCTTTCTCCCTTAGAGTGGCTGGTGGGTTCCAACTACTGATCTTCGGTTAGCAGCCAAGCGCTTAACCACTGCACCACCAGGGCTCCTCCCACCTTACCTAGCCACCCCTCAACTACTCTCCTGCAGCTGCTCTCACTAGGGTTGCAAAGGGCTTCCTAGAAAATCAACTCAATGACCTTGCTTCAGCCCCACTCTCCTTGCCTTCTTAGCACTGTCCAGCAATGTCCATTCTTTCCTTCACCAAACAGTCATTGAGTGTGTGCTCTGTCCCAAGCACTGTGTTAGGCATTTAGGATAGATCAGTAAACAAAATAGACAGAGATCCCTGCCTCATGAAGAAACCAAAACCAAACCCATTGCCATCGAGTTGATTCCGATTCATGGCAACCCCATGTGTTACAGAGTAGAACTGCTCCCTTGGGTTTTCTTGGCTATAATCTCTACAGAAGCAGATTACCAGGTCTTTTTTTTTTTTTTTTGCAGCACTTCTGGGTGGGTTTAAACTACCAACCTTTCAGTTAGTATTCCAGCACAAACCATTTGCTCCACTCAGGGACATTAAATCAGTTGCTGTTGAGTCCAACTCCTGGTGACTCCCTGTGTGCAGCGTAGAACTGCTCCATAAGGTTTTCAAGGCTGTGACCTTTTGGAAGTAGTTTGCCAGGCCTTTCTTTCGAGGTGCTGCTGTTTAGGTTTCAGCTGCCAACCTATCAGCTAGTGCTTGAGCATTTAACTGTTTGCATCACCCAGGGACGCCTCCTGAAGGTTATATTTTAGTAGGAGGAGGCAGACATTGAACAACATACATAAGCAGTAAGGAAGGTCTAGTATATTAAAAAGTGATAGGTACTAGAGAAAAAGGAAAAGCAGAACAGGGAAAGGGAGTCAGGGAGGCACAAGTAGGGGGATACTGCCGTGTTCAAAGAGTGGTCAGCTAGACTTCATTGAGAAGGTGAAAACTGAGCAGAGACCCTTTGAAGGAGGTGAGAGAGGAAGCTGTGTGGATATCTGAGAGAGTGTTCTAGGCAGAGGGGACAGCAGGTGCTAAGACCCTGTTAACCTGACTATTCATTCAAAATGAAACCCACTGCCATCAAGTCGATTCCTACTCATAGAAACCCTATAGGACAGAGCAGAACTGCCCCATAGGGTTTCCAAGGCTGTAATATTTACGGAAGCAGACTGCCACATCTTTCTCCTTTGGAGCACCTGGCGGGTTTGAATTGTGGACCTTTCAGTTAGTAGCTGAGGGTTTAAACACTGCACCTCAAAAAAATAAAAAACCATTGCGGTTGAGTCGATTCCAACTCATAGCGACCCAATGGGGCAGTGTAGAACTGCCCCGTAGGGTTTCCAAGGAGCAGCTGGTGGATTCGAACTGCCAACCTCTTGGTTAACAGCCAAGTTCATAACCACTGCACTATCAGGGCTCCTTTAAGGTGACAATATCAGACTCAGAATGGAGTCACTTGTGCTGAGCTCTACATCAGCAAACCAAAACCTACGTTTCTATTTCCTATAAATGCCTGACCTTCTCAGGAGCCAAAATCCAAGTCAGTCAATTGACTTCCTAGAAAAGGAAACCTAAACCAGCCAATCAGGACTTGATTGGTCAGTTTAACCTGGTTCAAATATTCACCCTAATCCCAACTAAGGAAAGACAATGCCTGCCAGCCAATCTGAAAATTGCCCACTGTATCTTCCTTGTTCCTATTTGTCAGCCATTATAAAAGCCTTTGCACCTGAACAATGCTTCCAAACTATTGTCTGACTTTAGACCAGACATCCCCCATTCGTGAACTGGAAAATGCAGCTAACGAATTCATAAACAAATTTAATATTGTGAAAATTTTATTTTTAACAGCGCTTCGTGTTCAAGGAAGAGCAGGGAGGCTAGTGTGCTGGAGAGGAGGGAGTTGAGGGGCAAGGGTCATAAGAGATGTGGTCAAAGAGATAGCGGGGCACCAGATCTCCATCTTGTAAGCCACTGTTGAAACCATTCTCCTTGGCCTCCATAAAAATGGGCTGTGCTGATTCTCCCTTTCTTTACATTCTTCCTTCGTCTTCTCTGGAGCATCTTGCCCTCTGCCTATCCACTCAAAGTTCGCTTGCTCTTTTCTTATCCCTCTCTCGCCATCTATCCCTTCTTGATCACATCTACTTCTTTTCCTTCTACAATATGACCAATTCCCAAATTTTTCTCCAAGTTACGCCTGTCTTCAAGATACTATTTCTAACTTGATAACCTCCCAACATCTCAGACTCAGTATGTAATAAATCAGCTTTCTCTCCAGCCAATAATTCCTATGGCCTTTCCTATTTCCACCCATGAAAACCCTATTCCCCGGGCCAGTCATTTTTAAAATTTCGTATCTACCATCATCTTCCTTATCAGTGTCTACCTTCAAAGAAGAAAAAACTTCAAGTGGGGGTCATATATCCAAGAAAGCCATAACTTAAACTAGAGTTCACCAAGTCACTGTTAAACTTTTAATAATGTTGTAACATATGCCTACTAGAATGCTGTGCTACCAATAACATTTTTGTAATGAATCTAACAAATGCAGAATTAATTTTGTTTTATTTTAGAGTCATTTGAAAAGTTTACAATTAAAAGGCAATTCCAACATGGTTGAACCTTCAAAATACTCTGAGTGAGATAAGTCACAAAAGGATAAATATTGTATGATTGCACTTATATGAAATATCTAGAATCGGCAAGTGCAAACAGTCCAGTTTATTGGTGGGTAACAGGGGCGGGTGGGAGGGAGCAGGGAAGGAAGACTCAGTGCTTAGGGGACACTGAGCCTCTTCTGTTAAGGGTGATGGAAAAAATTTGGGAATGAATAACGGTTATTGATTGAATAACATGATGAACATAATTAATATCACTGAGTTGCACTTGGGAAGATTGTTGAACTGTCAACTATTTTGTTACATATATAACTACCATAATTTTTAAAAAATAGCTAAAATAAAGGTTGTGGTGGTTGTTGTTAGGTGCTGTCTAGTCAATTTCAGCTCATAGCAACCCCATGCGACAGAGTAGAACTGCCCCATAGAGTTTTCTAGGCTGTAATCTTCACAGAAACAGATCACCAGGTCTTTCTCCTGCGGAGCCACTGGGTAGGTTCGAACTACCAACCAATCGGCTAGCAGCTCAGTGCTTAACCATTTGTGCCACCAGGGCTCCTTTCCTAAGGAAAGTGGGGGAGGGGGGTAACAATTCCAAGGTGTCACCTAGAGAAGGTAGTTTTATAAAACCTGACAGAATAGTAGGATCTGGGTTGCAAGTTCCTCTTTTTGTGCCAGAAAATTCTGATCCTGCCCTTTGCTGTGCCTTCTCTAACATTCATTCATCAGACTCGGGCTGTTTTGTCGCTCCTGCCTGGCTCTACAATATGGCAGTTTATCACTGATCCACTCCACAAAGAATTCAAGGCATGAGCGAATTCCCTGAAATAACTTATTGGAAATAACCCCCACCCCCACCTCCAACCTGTTGAAACATTACGTGGCTTACAAGCCTGCATAACTCACAACTAATTTCCACTGCCCCAGTGAGTTTTAAATGACAAGTCCATTGTTCATCCACATCCTTGCCTCCAACCACAGGGCACAGGCTGTTGTACTTATATCCATTTATCTCCAGGCATTGTCACTTTCTGGGCCCTTCCATTGCAATAACAAGACTTCTCTTCCCTACACATCTCTCCCCTTCTCTCCCTCTCTCCCTTCTCTCTCTCCTAAGAAGCCTGCATCTAGGCAGGTCCAGTAAGACGCAGTTACAGCACAGCTGCTCCCCGCTGCCAAGTCAGTACCATTTTCCCTCTCAGGGGTACTACCCTTCTGAAAGCACATAATAAATCTCCCATTCCTGTTTGCATAATTGTCCATTCTTCTTCCTCTGAGGGGAGGGACAGTCTCCAAGGAGTGGCTGTGCTTACTGCCTGAAGCACAATCTCTAACTCTGCTATGTCGGCAAAGATTCAAAACTAGCATTCGAACAAGACGGAGTCTGCAGCAAGGCCTTCGGCTAGGGCTGGTCAGATCTCATGGTTTGAGAATGGCCCTGAGCTCTATCAGACAAGTGGACGGGCTCATCTTCAGGAACCGGCCGCTCAGCGGACATGTGAGGGATTCTACAGGGTTTCAAGGTCGGGGTTAAGGAACTGGAAGAGGCTGATGATAGTTCTGAGGCACTAATGAAGAAAGACAGGAGCTACGCAGAAGAAAAGGCCTGGCGACCTGTTTCTGTAAAGATTACGGCCAAGAAAACCCTATGGGGCAGTTCTTCTCTGTCACATGGATCACCATGAGTTCGGGGCCAACGCCACAGCAGCTAGCAACAACAATTGAGAAAGGAAATCAAAGGGGTGGGAGTGAGAGGCGAGAAGAGAAGAAAACAGGGCAGAAAGAAGGCCAGAGGGGTTTCCTCCCTTCCTGTGGAGCTCTGGACGCCACACAAAGCATCTCGGCACTTCAGAAAGGCTCTTCACAGCTCACTGGCTGTCTATTCAGTCCAACAGTGAGATCAGAAACTAATGGTGTTATTGGTGCTACTGAAGGACCCTTGAAGTACTTGGGACCCACTGCCAAAAGACCACCTCAGACATATGAAGAGACCAGTTTATTCGGGCTGGGGTCTCTTAGTAAGATTTGAGTTTAATGCCGCCAGCTGGCTCTGTCTGCACTGAGAGCTTCTCCCACACCTCCGTCGGAGGCCTCTCACACCTACGTTAAAGCTGTTGTGAATTCTCGGCTCAGAACCTCCTCAGCCACTGGTCCCACACAGCTCCTACCCTGGTAGATGTCACCACTTGGCATCCTCTTCCTGTGTTGTCCCATTCATAACTGGTAATTAGGTCCCTAAAGGTACTAAAAACAAAAACCAAACCCGCTGCCATTGCGTTGATTCTGACTCATGGTGCCCGCGTGCGTTACAGAGTAGAACTGCCCCACAGGGTTTTCTTGGCTGCAATCTTTACAGAAGCAGATCGCCAGATCTTTTTCTGCAGCACCGCTGGGTGGTTCAAACTACCAACCTTTAGATTAGTAGTCGATTACAGGCCTGCAATCCCTGTAGAAAACTGACTTGCCTAATCTCCTCCAGGCTCCATTCTCTACTTTCATGAGAAGTTCCCCAAGAAACCAACAGCCAGGCAGGGAGTGTGGATAGAGAGAATGTTCCCTCAGTATAATGGGATTTGGTAATTGGCTACGGGATGGGAAAACATCTGTGGGAATAAGCTTGTACATAAAACTAGAATTCATTTGGACTCCAGTGGTATACAATTGATAGGGCCAAAAACTTAGAGAAATGCATAGGTTAATCATCCTTCATTGGCCTGACATGTAGTGATACTGATTGAAATTAGGAAAACCACATTGACCAATCTGATTAGTAAATAATCATCCTAACTCATGGCCACCTCATGTGTGTCAGAGTAGAACTGTGCTCCATAGGGTTTTTAATGGCTGACTTTTTAGAAGTAGATCACCAGACCTTTCTTCCAAGGCACCTCTAGGTGAACTTGAACCTTCAGCCTTTAGGTTGGTAGCCAAGCATGTTAACCATTTGCACCACCCAGGGACTCCTGATTAGTTAAAAAAAAAAAAAGAAAGAAAGAAAACCGTTGCCATCGAGTTGATATCAACTCATAGTGACCTTGTAGGACAGATGAGAACTGCTCCAAGGAGCAGCTGGTGGATTCAAACTGCCAGCCTTTTGGTTAGCAGTCGAGCTCTTAAGCACTGCACCACCAGGGCAGTGAATGCTAATTAAAAGTTCAGTGAAAAAAAAATTCAGTGTAAATGAACAAAAAATATATAGTTCATTGTAGACTTTATAAAATATATCTGGTCAATTTGGCCAAAATATTTAAGTTCAGTATTCATATGGCCATATTCTAGAAGGATACATTTGGTTCTTCAGTTTGCTATCTCTGCCAATGGGTTTCCAGGTCAGAGAGTTAGTTAGTCTTTCAATTACTCCCATCTTATGGTGAACAGGAATGATGGGAAGATTACAAAAGAAGTTTCTGGAAATTGTGTAAAACTTTGACTTAACTTCCTGAACCATCCATCCTCTTGTTCTTTGCTGACCTAGACGGGAGAGTCAAGTGCACAGCTGTGTTCAGAAGGCCAGCAGGGCTAGGTGCACCCAGAGCCTTGGAGGTGTAAGCGTGGGTGGACCCACTCCTACAGAGCTGAGGCTGAGCTCACTGCCCAGCTGGTTGCAATAACATCTTCCTTCACATAAAAGGAAAAAAGTCTTAAAACAGCCCTCCCATGTACAGTGTTAACCCAGGCAAGCATGGGAAATCAAATCTGAGTCACCTATTTAAATCCAAAGTACTATTTTCAGTTGACAGTGTCAGCTGCTACGTGACACCTTGTGGTGATGTCTGGGCCTCTTGGTCAGAGTTCCAGGCACTTGCTGATCATTAATGGAGTGGGTGAGACATGACTTATTAACAGGGTTCACTTTGAGGCTATGAGTTGGTGGCATAGTAGTTGTGCTCCTTCTCTGTAGAATAATCAAAGTTTAGTAACTAAAAGGCTGTGACCAAACGCGGCTCCCACCCATTTCTTTCTCACCTCCACCCTTCCGGAAATAGGCAGGGTTTTGCCAAAGAACTTTCTTGCTTTGATGCCGCTGTATAAACAGAATTTGGAAAAGGTAACATTTTTAAAAACCAAAACAGTTCAAAAAGAAGTTTTCGTTAAAAAAAAAATAGAAAGTTGGCTTCGCCCTAGTGAGGTGCTTGTATTTTATATTCATGGATCATCACCCAGGCTTTCTGTGGCCCAAGCTTATATATTCCCAGAAATTTGGCAAAATTTGTAGGGGAAACCTCTGGGAAGGTCTACTACCATTGTTTTTAGGATCTCATTTCTCCTCAGGCTATTCAGCAAGATCCTGGAACCTGGGCACCAGGGGATGATCAAGAAGGGGCCAGACATCCAGTTTATCCCTGGGAACCCCCCGGCGCTAGGCAGGAGATGGATGCTGGGGCCTCTCTCCCTGAGGCGAGGTTTATTGTCCTGGGCTGGCTGCCCTGTACGTTTCCACCATGCCTGTTTGTTTATGTAATGGATAAAGCCTCCCTCTCGTTGGTTCTCATATTTCTAGATTCCAGCACAACACGTATGCTGACTGCCGGGAAATGTTTTCATCCCAGGCTGACCAGTCCGGGCAGTAACCACCATCTGGGAATCAGAGAACTCCAACTTCAAGCCTGAAAACAATTAAATTTACTTTAACACATTTTCACAATAAGTGGACAATGTGAAGGCCAGGTCTGCATTACCTAGTACATTGAAAAGATGGGCAAAAACAACAAAACCTGGTTTTTACCCCAGTGTGTGTTATCTAACGCTGTTATAACAGAAATACCACAAGTGGATGGGTTTAACAAACAGAAGTTTATTCTCTCACAGTTCAGGGGCCTAGAAATCCGAATTCAGGGCTCCAGCTCTAGGGGAAGGCTTTCTCTGTCGGTTCTGGGGAAGGTCATTGTCATCAATCTTCCCCTGGCCTAGGAGCATCTCAGCACAGGGACCCTAGGTCCAAAGGATGCACCCCGCTCCCCACACTTCTTTCTTGGTAGCATGAGTTCCCCTATCTCTCTTCTTGCTTTTCTCTCCTTTTATTTCTTGTAAGAGAAAAGGTGATGCAGGCCACACCCCAGGAAAACTCCCCTTGCATCAGATCAGGGCTGTGACCTGAGTATCGATGTTGCATCCCACCCTAATCCTCTTTAACATAACCTAATCTTGCCTCATTAACCACAGGCAGAGATTAGGATTTGCAACACATAGGAAACTTACATCAGATCATAAAATGGAGGACAACCACATAACACTGGGAATCCTGGGCTAGCCAAGCTGACACATACTTTGGGTGGGACACTATTCAATCCATAACAGTGTCAGATGATTACTTCAGGTTTTCCATTTTGTTGTGTTACTCAAGTACATTTGACTAGAGGCAAATGCTTATGTCCTCCCAGTGCTTCACGCTCATCAAACATTTGAGTGACCAGGACAGCTATTTGGTAATACGTGTAAAAGTTATAGAACGTGACTATCTTTGTGCAAGTGATTTTGTTTCTTGAAATTTATTGAAAGGTATCCTCAGGAAATAATCAACCACTGTAAACAAAGGTTTAGATAACCTAACATTCATCAGGCAGCAGAGCAAATGTCCAACAACAGGAGAATTAGGATAAGTCATAGTAACTTATGCTACAGAATACTACGCAGCCACTAAAAACCGGGTGGTGCAAAAAGTTAATGTGCTTGTCTGTTGACCAAAAGGTTGGAAGTTCAAGTCCACACAGAGGTGCTGTGGAAGAAAGGCCTGGCAAAATCATCCATTGAAAGCCCAATGGAACACAGTTCTATTCTGACACACACGGGGCCGTCATGAGTTGGAATCAACACACTGGCAACTGGTTTGTTTGTTTGGTTGGTTGGTTTTTGACAAATATTTAATAGCTTGGGACATTTCCATATTACAATAAGAAAAAAAGTGAGAGAGAGGCACAGGGACAGAAGGGTTGGCGGAAGGGAGGGATGGAAACAAGGGGGAGGAGAATATGTGCAACATGTGGAAGTACAGGGCAGGAGACAAGGTGTGGGGTACCACCCAGGATGTTGAGGTGAGCACGTACAGACTCTTCTGAGGACTTGTCTTATTTGCTCAGTAGGCCAGGGTTGGTAAGCAATTCTAGAGACTGTTATATTTCTAGAAGCAGGTGAAGAAGTGAATATTCCTGAATGGAAATTATGAGCAAATGAAGTCCACATGCTCTCTGCCCAGACCAGGTAAACTCCTCTTTACTTACCAACTAAGGAGCCCTGGTGATGCAATGGTTAAGCAGCCCTCCATTCTTGAAATCTTCTCTAAAACTCTCTTCAAAGACATCATTCTCACCGGGTTCTCGTTTCACTTTTACTATTCCTTCTATTGTCTCCTTTGCTAATGCCTCTTACTAGGCCAGGCCCTTTCCACTAACCTCCTGAAATGCCTTATCTCCTTGTCTTTCAAGATTCAGCTCAAAGTTCACTACTGTCATATATTGAATTGTGTCCCCCCAAAATACGTGTCAACTTGGTTAGGCTGTGATTCCCAGTACTGTGTGGTTATCCTTCATTTTGTGATTGTAATTTTATGTTAAAGAGGATTAGGGTGGGATTGTAACACCCTTACTAAGGTCACATCCCTGATCCAATGTAAAATCAGTTTCCCTGGGTTGTGGCCTGCACACCTTTTATCTTACAAGAGATAAAAGGAAAGGGAAGCAAGCAGAGAAGGGGGACCTCATACCACCAAGAAAGCAGTGCCAGGAGCAGAGCACATCTTTTAGACCTGGGGTCCCTGCGCTGAGAAGCTCCTAGTCCAGGGGAAGATAGATGAGAAGGACCTTACTCCAGAGCCAACGGACAGAAAAAGCCTTCCCTGGACCTGACTCCCTGAATTTGGACTTCTAGCCTACTTTACTGTGAGGAAATAAACTTTTCTTTGTTAAAGCCATCCACTTGTGGTATTTCTGTTATAGCAGCACCAGATGACTAAGACAAATATCACTGTGAAGTCTTTCTTAACCCATTCGATTTACATGCCTGCCTCCCCAGAGGTGGATTTACTTGGAGCTTAATAAAACTTAGGAATCCTTGGGTGGTGCGGACTCAATGCATTAGGCTGCTAACCAAAAGGTTGGAGGTTCAAGATCACCCGGAAGCTTCTCAGAAGAAAGGTCTGCATATCCACTTCCAAAAAATCAGCTATTGAAAAACTTATGGAGCACAGTTCTACTCTGACACAAATGGGGTTGCCATGAGTAGGAACCGACTCAATAGCAACTAGTAGTACAACTTAAGCTTCAGAGCCCTCTGGGCCTTATGTGTTTATGAGATCATAAATCTGGGTAAAATTTTCAGATGTAACATATCTTAAAGGAGCCCTGGTGGCGTGAAAGGTTGGTGGAACCCACCCAGTGGCTCCATGGTAGAAAGACCTGGCAATCTGCTCGCATAAAGATTACAGGCTGGAAAACCCTATGGGGCCGTTCTACTCTGTCACATGGGGCTGCTATAAGTCAGAATCAACTATGCGACACCTAACAACAACAGCATATCTTAATTGTTATCAGCTAAGTCTGCTCTCTCTTTCCATTCTGACTCCCCCTTTGCAGATGTCTCCTCATGTTGGGTGTCCTTGAAGTGGCTAGGGACATTTTCGGGTTTCAGCTCAGGGACAGTTGAATAGGAGATGCATTTATTTGAATTTACTGGAAGCTATTTGTGTGGTTCATAATCACTTCCATGTAAAGGTAAGTTATGCTCGCTGTCCTGGTACAGGAACGGCTTCCAGGAATACTCCTACAGCCCACGGGTGCTGACTCACCCTGCAGAGCGAGACACGGGGGCAGGCGACCAGAGGCAGCCTCACACCCACAAGGCTGGTCACGCCAGCACCGAGACTGTGAGGGGAGCTAGGAGACACCAGGTTCAAAACATACAGAACTCTCTTCTCCTCTTCAGATGTATAAAATTATAAGTGGATGACTCAGCTCTAATCCTAGAAAAAACTATCAATAGCAAAACTAAATCTCGGTTAGTTATGCCAGAGTAAAGACGGAATGATCTTGCTGGTCTCTCTAATGAAAGCAGTATTAAAAAATCATTGCCATATGTAGAGGTGATCAAAAAGGATACAGTCAAAATACAGAGGAAAAAATGTAGTAGAAGTTTGCTACGCAGTTAATTACTAAAAAAAAAAAAAAAAAAGGTTTTTTCTGGATTTTGTGATGCTTGTAGTATTTGTCAGATTTTTAAAATTTGAAATTTGTTGTGATTTCTTTCTTCATGCTAAATAAAGTGTCTCTTTCATTCTTAATTTTGTACTTTTTGTATTTTGTACTTTTTTTTTGCATTCAAAAGTTTATACACAAATTGTTTTTTGACTTTGATTGCAATCCCCGTAATGCGTCAGCACTCTCCCCCTTTCCCTTTCCACCCTGGGTTCCCCGCATCCATTCCTCCAGGTGTCCTGTCCCTTCCTGCCTTCTCGTCTTTGCTTTGTCTCATATACTTGATTGAACTAAGAAGCAAGTTCTTCACGTGTGTTATTGTTTTATAGGCCTGCTAATCTTTGGCTGAAAGATGGACCTTAGGATGTATTTGGTACTTTTATTCTTAAAAAGAAGGTCCGTAGGTGGCACAAGTAGTTTGCGATCATCTGCTAACCTAAAGGTTGGCGCTTTAAACCCACCCAGCGTTTCATGCAAGAAAGCCTCGCTATCTGCATCTGTAAAGATCACAGCCAAGAAAACTCTATGTGGCAGTTCTATTCCGTAACACATGGGGTCGCTATGAGTAGGAATTGACTCCATGCAATGGGTTTTTTTGTTTGTTTCCTCTTAAAAAAGTCCCTCAAGTTACATAAACTTCAGGCTCCACAAACCTGGATACCCCCGGCTCCCCCTGCACACCTCAGAGAGAAGCCTAGGTTCTTTGTCTTGGAGCCCATTGCTCAGCCCAGGTCCAGAGGCCTAGTGCATGCTCGAGAAACATGTGTGGAAAAATAGATCATCCCTAAATCTTATGATGTCTCACAAAGGGTTTATCTCAACGTAACCAGAGAGTGAGGACCACTGGCGTTCGGAATACTAGAAAACCAGTTCTGTTTACTGAGATCACATTCAGCATATGTGCCCCTCTGCCAACATAGTGTTTTCACATATTGTGTTTCATAATGTTCCCAGCTCCTAACAACTGGGGGAGAGAATTGTTGTTGTTAGGTGCCCTCCAGTCAGTTCCGACTCACAGCAACTCTGTGTACAACAGAATGAAATACTGCCCAGTCCTACGCCATCCTCACAATCGTTGCTATTCTTGAGCCCATTGTTGCAACCACTGTGTCAATCCATCTTGTCCAGGGTTTTCCTCTTTTTCACTGACTCTCTGCTTTACCAGGCATGGTGTCCTTCTCCAACAACTGGTCCCTTCTGATAATATGTCCAAAGTATGTGAGACGAAGTCTTGCCATCCTCACTTCTAAGGAACATTCTGGCTGTACTTCTTTCAAGACAAGTTTGTTTGTTCTTCTGGCAGACAATGGTATATTACATATTCTTTCCCAACACCATAATTCAAAGGCATTAATTCTTCTTCAGTCTTCCTTATTCATCGTCCAGCTTTCATCGCATGCGTATGAGATGATTGGAAATACCATGGCTCGGGTCAGGCGCACCTTAGTCCTCAAAGTGACATATTTGCTTTTTAACACTTTAAAGACATCTTTTGCAGCAGATCTGCAATACGTCGTTTGATTTCTTGACTGCTGCTTCCATGGGAATTGACTGTGGATCAGATAAAATGAAATCCTCGACAACTTCACCAATTTTTCCGTTTATCATGATGCTGCTTATTGTTCTAGTTGTATTTTTGTTTTCTTTATGCTGAGGTGTAATCCATACTAAAGGCTGTAGTCTTTGATCTTCATCAACAAGTGCTTCAAGTCTTCATCACTTTCAGCAAGCAAGGGTGTGTCATCTGCATAACGAAGGCGGTTAACGAGTCTTCCTCCAATCCTGATGCCCCGTTCTTCTTCATATAGTCCAGCTTCTTGGATTAACTGTTCAGCATACAGATTGAATAAGTATAGTGAAAGGATACAACCGTGATGCACACCGTTCCTGATTTTAAACCATGCAGTATTCCCTTGTTCTCTTCAAATGATAGCCTCTGAATCTATGCACAGGTTCCTAATGAGCACAATAAAGTTTTCTGGAATTCCCATTCTTCTCAAGGTTATCCATAATTTGGTATGATCCACACAGCTGAATGCCTTTGCATAGTCAATAAAACACAGGTAAACACTTTTCTGGCATTCTCTGCTTTCAGCCAAGATCCATCTGACATCAGCAATGATAACCCTCGTTCTAGGTCCTCTTCTGAGTCAAGCTTGAATTGCAGGCAGTTCCCTGGAGATGTACTGCTGTAACCATTTTTGAATTATCTTCAGCAAATTTTATTTGCATGTGATATTAATGATATTGTTTGATAATTTCCACATTCTGTTGGATTAGCTGTTTTTGGAATGGGTACAAATATGGATCTCTTCCAGTCAGTTGGCCAGGTAGCTCTCTTCCAAATTTCTTGGCATACATGAGTGAGCGCTTCCAGTGTTGCACCCTTTTGTTGCAACATCTCAGTTGGTATTCTGTCACTTCCTGGAGGCTTGTTTTTCACCACTGCCTTCAGTGCAGCTTGGACTTCTTCCTTTGGTACCATTGGTTCCTCATCATATGATATGTCCTGAAATGGTTGAACGTTGACCAATTCTTTTTGGTACAGTCACTGTGTATTCCTTCAATCTTCTTTTGATGCTACCTGCGTCATTCAATACTTAGCCCATAGAATACTTCAGTACTGCAAGTGTCCTCTTCCCTTGTGGTTTTCTAAGTTTAAGACTTTGCATATTTCACTAGAATAATTTGTCTTCGTGAGCTGCCCTTTTAAATCTTCTGTTCAGCTCTTTTCCTTCATCATTTCTTCCATTTGCTTTAGCTACTTGACATTCAACAGCAAGTTTCAGAGTCTCTTCTGACATCCATTTTGATCTTTTCCTTCTTTCCTGTTTTTTTCATGACCTTTTGCTTTCTTCATGTATGATATCCTTGATGTCATTCCAAAACTCATCTGGTCTTCAGTCATTAGTGTTTAGTGTGTCAAATCTATTCTTGAGACGATCTCTAAATTCAGGTTGGTTATACTCAAGGTTGTACTTTGGCTTTTGGGGACTTGTTTTATTTTCTTCAGCTTCAACTTGAACTTGCATATGAGCAATTGATGGTGTGTTCCACAGTTGGCCTCTGGCCTTACTCTGATGATATTAAGCATCTCCACCATCTCTTTCCACAGATATAGTCGGTTTGATTTCTATGTATTCAATCCAGCAAGGTCCACATGTATAGTTGCCATTTGTGTTGTTGACAAAAGGTATTTGCGATGAAGAATTTGTTGGTCTTGCAAAATTCTATCATGGGATCTCTGGAGTCGTTTCTATTACCAAAGCCATATTTTCCAACTACTGATCCGTCTTCGTTTCCATGTTTTGCATTCCAATCACCAGTAATTATCAATGCATCTTGATTGCATGTTTGATCAATTTCAGACAGCAGAAGTTGGTGAAAATCTTTAATTTCTTCATCTTTGGCCTTAGTGGTTGGTGCATAAAATTGAATAATAGTCATATTAACTGGTCTTCCTTGTAGACGTATGGATATTATCCTATCACTGACAGCGTTGCACTTCAGGATAGATCTTGAAATGACATGGATGGAGTAAAGCTTTCAGGACCTTCATTTGCTGATGCGGCACAACTCAAAATGAGAAGAAACAGCTGCAAACGTCCATTAATAATTGGAACATGGAATGTAGGAAATAAGAATCTAGGAAAATTGAAAGTCATCAAAATTGAAATGGAACACATAAAAATCAATATCCTCAGCATTGGCTGGTATTGGCCATTTTGAATTGGACAATCATATGGTCTAAGCCGGGAATGATAAATTGAAGAGGAATGAGAGAGAGAATAAAAGTGAAAATTACATGAACTCCTCTAATTACTGTAGGTGAGTCAGAACATGGAGTGCAGTAAAATGAAGATGAAATTAAAGAACAATAATGAGAAATATCCTCCCAGGACGCATTGAAACAGTAGGCTCCTTTTTCTATAGACACTACCCAGCTGTTAAGAGCAGTCAGAACTTAAAAATCTTGTCTTCAAATATCAAATCCTTTACTTTGTCTCGGAGGCCTCACTGTTCTTGGTGACAAGCTTTACCTATAGAACTAACCAGTCATCCTCGAGTCAACTACACCTCATGGTGACCTCATGTGCATCAGAGTAGAACTATCTCAAAGGATTTTCAATGTCTGATTTTTCAGAAGTAGATCATCAAGCCTTTCTTCAGAGTCACCTCTAGGTTAACTTGAATCTCTAATCTTTCAGTTAGCAGCAGAGCATCTTAACTATTTGCACCACCCAGGGACTCCTCCCAGAGGTCTCAATTATAGGTATTCAGTCATTTGTTTCAGCACTACATCAGACAATGTTCTGCTGCTATCCATAGGGTTTTCAATGGCCTTTTTTTTCTTTTTTTTTTTTTTGAAGTAAATCACCAGGTCCTTCCTCCTAGTCCGTCTTAGTCTGGAAGCTTCACTGAAACCTTTTCACCATGGGTGACTCTTCTGGTATTTGAAATACCAGTGGCATAGCTTCCAGCATCATAGCAACATGCAAGCCACCACAGTACAACAAACTGACAGGCAAGTGGTTGTCTACTATGCTGCAGAGGGCAAACTGAAGAGGAATGACATCACATTCATAGTCAAAAAGGACATTTCAAGATCTTGTTCTGCATCCCAATTTGATGAGTGGTGTCTGGTGTCTTAAAAGCCTATGAGTGGCCATCTATGATGCATCAATTGGTCCCAACCCACTGGAGCAAAGGAGAATGAAGAACACCAAAGACACAAGGAAAATATTAGCCCAAGAAACAAAAAGTTCACAAAAACCAAAGACTTCATCAGCCTGAGACCAGAAGAACTTGATGGTGCCTGGCTACCACCAATGAACAATCTGACAGGGAAAACAACAGAAAGTCCCTGACGGAGCAGGAGAAAAGTGTGGTGCAGAACTCAAATTCACATAAAAAGACCAGACTTAATGGCCTGAGAGAGACTAGAGGAACCCCAGAAGACATGCCCCTGGGCTCTCTGTTAACCCAAAACTAAAATCATTCCCAAAGCTGCCTCTTCGGACAAAGATTAGACTGGACTAGAAAACATAAAAGAATACTCGTGAAGAGTGTGCTTCTTAGTTAAAGTAGAAACATAAGGCTAAATCGGAAGTTCCTGCCCAGAGGCAGGATGAGAAGGCAGAAAGGGATAGGAGCTGGTGGAATGGACACAGGAAATCCAGGGTGGAAAGGGGGAGTGTGCTGTCACATTATAGGGATTGCAACTAGTGTCACGTAACAATATGTGTATAAATTTTTACACGAGAAATTATCTTGAGCTGTAAACTTTCACCTAAAGCACATTAGGGAAAAAAAAAAAAAAGACCTATCCTGAAGTACAAGCTGTCAGTGATAGGATAATATCCATACACCTGTAAGGAAGACTAGTTAATACGACCATTATTCAAATTTACACATGAATCACTAAGGCCAAAGATGGAGAAATTGAAGATTTTTACCAAGTTGTGCAGTCAAATCATGAATCAAGATCAAACATGCAATCAAGACGCATTGATAATTATTGTTGATTGGAACGTGAGATTTGGAAACAAAGAAGAAGGATCTGTAGTTGGAAAATATGACCTTGGTAAGGAGATTGTGTGATAGAATTCTGCCAGATCAATGACTTTTTCATCCGAAATCCTTTTTTCAACAACATAAACACAAACTATACACATGGACCTCACCAGACAGAATAGACAGCAATCAAATCAACCACAACTACGGAAAGAAATGATGGAGAAGCTTAATAACGTCAGTCAGAACAAGGCCAGGAACTGACTGTGGAACAGACCATCAATTGCTCATATGCAAGTTCAAGTTGAAGCTGAAGAAAATGAGCACAAGTCTATGAGAACCAAAGTATGACTTTGAATGTATCCTGCCTAAATTTAGAGATCATCTCAAGAATAGATTTTACACATCGAACAACTAATGACTGAAGACCAGAAGAGTTGTGAGATGACACCACGGACATTATACATGAAAAGAGCAAAAGGTTATTAAAAAGACAAGAAAGAAAGAAAAGACTAAAACCGATGTCAGAAGAGACTCTGAAACTTGCTCTTGAACATACAGTAAGTAGCTAAAGTGAATGGAAGAAATGATCAAGTAAAAGAACTGAACAGAAGATTTCAAAAGGCAGTTCAAGAAGACAAAGTATAATGAAATACGCAAACACCTGGAATTAGAAAACCACAAGGCAAGAGCACACTCAGCATTTTTCAAGCTGAAAGAACTGGAAAAAAATTCAAGCCTCGAGTTGCAGTATTGAAGTATTCTATGGGCTAAGTATTGAATGACGCAGGTAGCATCAAAAGAAGATGGAAGGAATACACAGTGACTGTACCAAAAAGAATTGGTCAACGTTCAACCATTTCAGGAGATATCATATGATCAAGAATGGATGCTACTGAAGGAAGATGTCCAAGCTGCACTGAAGGCATTGGTGAAAAACAAGCCTCCAGGAATTGACAGAATACCAATTGAAACACTTCAACAAATGGACACAATGCTGGAAATGCTCACTTGTCTATGCCAAAAAATTTGGGAGAGAGCCACCTGGTCAACCGACTGGAAGAGATCAACATCTGTACCCATTCCAAAGAAAGGTGATCCAATGGAATGCAAAAATTAGGGAACAATATCATTAATACCACACGCAAGCAAAATTTTGCTGAAGATAATTCAGAAACGGCTACAGCAGTACATCAACAGGGAACTGCCAGGAATTCAAGCTGCATTCAGAAGAGGATGTTTAACAAGGGATATCATTTCTGATGTCAAATGGATCTTGGCCAGGGGCGGATGAACTACAATGTGTGCCGGCTTAGAGTAAGCAAGGTAGGCCGAGTTTAACTGTATTTACTTACTAATCTGTAGTGCACAATTTCACATGGGTTCACCATATCAGAGATTAGGAACTACAGATTAGTAAATTAACTTAATTAATCCTATGCCTACCCTGCTTATTGGGTAATCCATTCCTGATTCTTGGCTGAAATCAGAGAATACCAGAAAGATGTTTACCTGCGTTTTATTGACTATGCAAAGGCATTCGACTGTGTGGATAATGACAAATTCTGGATAACATTGTGAAGAATGGGAATTCCAGAAAACTTAATTGTGCTCATGCAGAACCTGTACATACACCAAGAGGCAGTCATTTGGACAGAACACGGGGATACTGCGTGGTTTAAAATCAGGAAAGGTGTGCGTCAGGGTAGTATCCTTTCACCATACCTATTCAACCTGTACGCAGAGCAAATAGCCCAAGAAGCTGAACTATACAAAGAAGAACGCCACACCAGGATTGGAGGAAGACTCATTAACAACCTGCGATATGCAGATGACATAGCCTTGCTTGCCGAAAGTGAAGAAGACTTGAAGCATTTACTGACAAAGGTGAAAGACTACAGCTTTCAGTATGGATTCCACCTCAACATAAAGAAAACAAAAATACTAACAACTGGATCAATAAGCAACACCATGATAAACGGAGAAAAGATTGAAGTTGTCAAGGATTTCGTTCTACCTGGATCAACAATCAATGCCCATGTAAGCAGTAGTCAAGAAATCAAACGACGTATTGCGTTGGGCAAATCTGCTGCAAAAGACCTCTTTAAAGTATTAAAAAGCAAAGATGTCACTTTGATGACTAAGGTGCCCCTGACCCAAGCCACAGTTTTTTCAGTCTCCTCATACGCATACAAAACGTGAACAATAAAAAGGAAGACAGAAGAAGAATTGATGCATTTGAATTATGGTGTTGGTGAAGAATATTGAATATACCATGGACTGGTAGAAGAATTAACAAATCTATCTTGGAAGAAGTACAGCAGCCAGAATGTTGCATAGAAGAAACGATGATGAGACTTTGTCTGCTTACTTTGGACACATTATCAGGAAGGACCAATCCCTGGAGAAGTACATCATGTTTGGCAAAGTAGAGGGTGAATGAAAAAGAGGAAGACCCTCAATGAGATGGATTGACACAGTGGCTGCAACAATGGGCTTAAACATAGCAATGATTGTGAAGATGGCGCAGGACTGGCAGTGTTTCATTCAGTTGTACATAGGGTCGCTATGAGTCGGAACTGACTTAACGGCACACAACAACAACAACAACAAGCCTTTTGTTGATTATGCAGAGCACACATCCAAGTCTGGATTTTTGTATTTTCAGTCTTCCTCTTGCCCCTTGTTATGGATTGAATTGTGTCCCCCCAAAATATGTGTTGGAATCCCTATACCTGTGGATATAATTCTGTTTGGGAAAAGGGTTTTCTTTGTTATGTTAAAGAGGTTCTATCAGTGTGGGATATTTCCTAAGCCTATTCACTTCTGAGCTATAAAAAGAGTAGATTAGACACAGGAACAAGGACAAATGCGGGAAAGATAGATGCCACGTGGAGATGGCCAAGAAACTGAGGAACCCAGGGGCTACAGATGCTGAAAGAGGCAAGGATCTTCCCCTAGAGCCAACAGAGAGAGTCTTCCCCTAGAACCAGTGACCTGAGTTAGTACTTCTAGCCTCTGTAACTGTGAGAAAATACATTTCTGTTTTTTGTTTGTTTTTTATTGTGCTTTAAGTGAAAATTTACAGTTCAAGTTAGTTTCTCATATAAAAATTTATACACACATTGTTATGTGACCCTAGTTGCACTCCCTACACTGACACCACACTCTTCCTTTCTACCTCAGATTTCCCGTGTCCATTCAACCACCTTCTGTCCCTTTTTGCCTTCTCATCTCGCCTCCAGACAGGAGCTGCCCATCTAGTCTCATGTATCCACTTGAGCTAAGAAGCACTCTCTTGACAAGTATTATTTTTTGTCTTATAGTCCAGTCTAATCTAAGTCTGAAGAGTTGGCTTCTGCAATGGTTTAACTGTTCTGGGCTAAAAGAGAGTCCAGGGGCCATGTCCTCTGGGGTCCTTCCAGTCTCAGTCAGACCATTAAGTCTGGTCTTTTTACTAGAATTTGAATTCTGCTCCCTACTTTTCTCCTGCTCCATCAGGGAGTCTGTTGTATTCCCTGTCAGGGCAGTCATTGAGGGTAGCCTGGCACCATCTAGTTCTTCTGGTCTCAGGCTGATGGAGTCTCTGGTTTATGCGGCTCTTTCTGTCTCCTGGGTTAACATTTTCCTCATGTCTTTGGTGTTCTTCATTCTCCTTTGCTGAAGGTGGGTTGGGACGAATTGACGTATCTTAGATGGCTGCTTGCTAGCTTTTAAGACCTCAGACACCACTCACAAAAATGGGATGCAGAACATTTTCTTAATAAACTTTGTTATGCCAATTGGCCTAGATGTCCCCTGAAATGATGGGCCCCAGACCCCCGCCCCTGCTACTCTGTCCCTCAAAGTGTTCGGTTGTATCCAGGGAACTTCTTAGCTTTTGATTTAGTCCAGTTGTGCTGACTTCTCCTGTATTGTGTGTTATCCTTCCCTTCACCTAAGATAATTCCTAATCTACTATATAGTTGGTGAATACCCCTCTATCTCCCTCCCCACCCTAGTAACCATCAAAGAATGTTTTCTTCTGTGTTTAAACCTTTTCTTGAGTTCATATAATAGTGGTCTCATATAATATTTGTCCTTTTGCGACTGAGTAACTTAACTCAGCATAACGCCTCCAGATTAATCCCTGTGATGAGATGTTTCACAGATTCATCATTGTTCTTTATCGTTGAGTAATATTCCATAGTGTGAATATACCATAATTTGTTTATCCATTCATCCATTGATGGGCACCTAGATTGTTTCCATCTTTTTGCTATTGTGAACAGTACTGCAATGAATATGGGTGTGCATATATTTATTCGTGTGATGGCTCTTATTTTTCTAGAATATATTCCAAGGAACGGGATTGCTGGATCGTATGGTACTTCTATTTCTAGCTTTTTAAGGAAACATCAAATCGATTTCCAAAGCGTTTGCATCATTTTACATTCCCATCAACAGTATATAAGTGTTCCAGTCTCTCCATAACCTCTCCAACATTTATCATTTTGTGTTTTTTGGATTAACCCTAGCCTTGTTGGGGTGAGATGATATCTCACTGTAGTTTTGATTTGCATTTCTCTAATAGCTAATGATCATGAGGATTTCCTTATGTGTTTGTTAGCCGCCTGAATGTCTTCTTTGGTGAAACACCTGTTCATATCCTTTGCCCATATTTTAACTGGGTTATTTGTCTTTTTGTTGTTGAGGTTTTCCAGTATCTTATAGATTTTAGAAATTAGACGCTGATCAAATTTGTCACAGCCAAAAATTTTTTCCCAGTCTGTAAGTTGTCTTTTTACTCTTTTGTTGAACTCTTTTGATGAGCGTAAGTGTTTGATTTTTAGGAGCTCCCAGTTATCTAGTTTCTCTTGTGGTGTTTGTACATTGTTGCTTATAGTTCGTATTCTGTTTATTTCATGTATTAGGGCTTCTAGTGTTGTCCCTATTTTTTCTTCCATGATCTTTACCATTTTAGATTTTATATTTAGGTCTTTGATCCATTTTAAGTTAGTTTTTGTGCATGGTGTGAGGTATAGGTCTTGTTTCAGTTTTTTGCAGATGGATATCCAGTTATGCCAGCACCATTTGCTAAAGAGACTGTCTTTTCCCCTATTAACGGACTTTGAGCCTTTGTGAAATATCAGCTGCTCATAGGTGGATGAATTTATGTCTGGATTCTCAATTCTGATCCACTGGTCTATGTATCTGTTGTCATACCAGTACAGGCTGTCTTGACTACCGTGGCAGTATAATAGGTTCTAAAATCAGGCAGTGTGAGGCCTCCCACTTTGTCCTTCTTGAGTAATGCTTTACTTATCCGGGGTCTGTTCCCTTTCTATATGAAGTTGGTGATTTGTCTCTCCATCTCCCTAAAAAATGCCATTGAAATTTGGATCAGGGTTGCACTATATCTGTAAATTGCTTTGGGTAGAATTGACATTTTCGCAATGTGGAATCTTCCTATCCATGAGCAAGGTATCTTTTTCCACTTATGCAGGTCTCTTTTAGTTTCTTGCAGTAGTGTCTTGTAGTTCTCTTTGTATAGGTCTTTTACATCTCTGGTTAGATTTATTCCTAAGTATTTAATCTTCTTAGGCGCTATTGTAAATGGTAGTGATTTGGTGATTTCCTCTTTGAAGTTCTCTTTGTTGGTGTAGAGGGATCCAAATGATTTTTGTATGTTTATCTTGTTTTTTGATACTTTGCTGAAATCTGCTATTAGTAGTTTTCTTGTAGATTATTTGTGTTGTTCTGTATATAAGACTGTGTCATCTGCAAACAGAGATAGTTTTACTTCTTCCTTACCAATTTGGATGCCCTTTATTTCTTTTTCTAGACTAATTGCTCTGGCTAGGACCTCCAGCACAATGTTAAATAAGAGTAGTGATAAAGGTCACCCTTGTCTGGTTCCCGTTTTCAAGAGGAATGCTTTCAAACTCTCTCCATTTAGGATGATGTTGGCTGTTGGCTTTGTATAAATGCCCTTAATTATTTTGAGGAGTTTCCCTTCTATTCCTATTTTGTTGAGAGTATTTTTTTTATCATGAATAGGTGTTGGACTTTGTCAAATGCCTTTTCTGCATCAATTGATAAGATCATGTAGTTCTTGTCTTTTGTTTTATTTATATGATGGATTACATTGATTGTTTTTCTAATGTTGAACCATCCCTGCATACCTGGTATAAATCCCACTTGGTCATGGTGAATTATTTTTTTGATATGTTGTTAAATTCTATTGGCTAGAATTTTGTTGAGGATTTTTCCATCTATGTTCATGAGGGTTATTGGTCTGTAATTTTCTTTCTTTGTAGTGACTTTACCTCAGAATTTTGTTGAGGATTTTTCCATCTATGTTCATGGGGGATATTGGTCTATAATTTTCTTTGTTTGTAGTGACTTTACCTGGTTTTGGTATCAAGGTTATGCTGGTTTCATAGAACGAGTTTGGGAGTATTCCATCCTTTTCTCTACTCTGAAATACCTTTGGTAGTAGTGGTGTTAACTCTTCTCTGAAAGTTTGGTAGAGTTCACTAGTGAAACCGTCAGGGCCAGGGCTTTTTTTTGTTGGGAGTTTTTTAATTACCTTTTCAATCTCTTCCTTGGTTATGGGTATATTTAGTTGTTCTACCTCTGTTTGTGTTAGTTTAGGTAGATACTGTGTTTCTAGAAATTTGTCCATTTCCTCTAGGCTTTCAAGTTTGTTAGAGTACAATTTTTCATAGTATTCTGTTATGATTCTTTTAATTTCAGTTAGATCTGTTGTGATGTCACTCAACTCATTTCTTATTCGGGTTATTTGCAACCTCTCCTGCTTTTCTTTTGTCAATTTGGCCAATGTTTTATCGATTTTGTTAATCTTTTCAAAGAACCAGCTTTTGGTCATGTTAACTCTTCCAATTATTTTTCTATTTTCTATTTCATTTAATCCTGCTCTAATTCTTATCTTTTCCTTTCTTCTGGAGCCCAAGGGCTTCTTTTGCTGCTCTCTTTTTACTTGTTTCAGTTGTAGGGTTAATGTTTTGATTTTGACCCTTTCTTCTTTTTGGATGTGTGCATTTATTGCTATCAATTGACCTCTGAGCACTGTTTTTGCTGTGTCCCAAAGGTTCTGGTAGGATGTGCTTTCATTCTTATTTGATTCTATGAATTTATTTATTCCATCCTTAATTTTTTGTATAACCCAGTAGTTTTTGAGCAAGATGTTGTTCATTTTCCATGTGTTTGGTTTTTTTCCTTGCTTTTACTGTTACTGATTTCTACTTTTATGGCTTCATAATCAGAAAAGATGCTTTGTAATATATCGATGTTTTGGATTCTGTTAAGGCTTGCTTTATGGCCTAATATGTGGTCTATTCTGGAGACTGTTCCATGTGCATTGGAAAAGAAAGTATACTTGGCTGCTGTTGGGTAGAGTGTTCTGTATATGTCCATGAGATCAGGTTGGTTGATTGTGGCATTTAGATCTTCCGTTTCTTTATTGAGCTTCTTTCTGGATGTTCTATCCTTCACCGAAAGTGGTGTGTCGAAGTCTTCCACCACTATTGTGGAGCTGTCTATCTCTCTTTTCAATCCTGTTAGAGTTTGTTTTACGGGTTTTGGAGCCCTGTCATTGGGTGCATAAATATTATTATGGTTATGTCCTCCAGGTGTATTAACCCTTTAATCATTATATAGTGTCCTTCCTTATCTTTTGTCTTGGATTTTACTTTAAAGTCTATTTTGTCAGAGATTAATATTGCCACTCCTGCTCTTTTTTGAGTGTTGTTTGCTTGACATATTTTTTTCCATCCTTTGAGTTTTAGTTTGTGTCTTTAAGGTGTGTCTCTTGTAGGCAGCACATAGAAGGATCACTTTTTTTATCCCTTCTGCCACTCTCTGTCTCTTTATTGGTACATTTAGTCCATTTACATTCTGCGTAATTATTGATAGGTATGCATTTGTGCTGTCATTTTGATATCTTTTTTGTGTGTTGTTGACAGTTTCTTTGTTCCACTTAATTTTCTGTGCTGAGTCATTTTCTTTATGTATTTGTTTTTCATCTTTTTCATTGTTGATTTTGTATTTTCTGTGTCTTTTATGTTTTTCTTGTTTTTTATTTTGATGTGTAGGATTTTTAGTTTCCTTTGTGATTACCTTAATATTTACCACTATTTTTCTAAGTTTAAACCAATCTCCATATGAAAGATCTGTGACTACATTTTTTTAGTCCCTCTTTTTTGTTTTAATGTTGTCATCTTGTACATACTGACATCTCTGTTTCCGTATTTACAGTGTTTTAGCTTTTTCATTTTTGTGACTTCCCTGTCTGAGTTTATATAAGGTTGCTATGTCCTGTGTTCTAGTCTTGGGTTGTTATCTGATGTTATTGATTTTCTAACTGGAGGACTACCTTTAGTATTTCTTGTAATTTTGGTTTGGTTTTTGCAAATTCCCTAAACTTCTGTTTATCTGGAAATGCCCTAATTTTGCCATCATATCTGAGAGACAGTTTTGTTGGATATATAGTTCTTGGCTGGCCATTGTTTTCCTTAAAGGCTTTATATATGTCATCCCATTGCCTTCTTGCCTCCATGGTTTCTGCTGAGTAGTCCGAGCTTAGTCTTATTAACTCTCCTTTATAGATGACTTTTCATTTATCCATAGCCACTCTTAAAATTCTCTCTTTATCTTTGGTTTTGGCAAGTTTGATTATAATATGTCTTGGTACTTTCTTTTGGGATTTACCTTGTGTGGGGTTCGATGAGCATCTTGGATAGATATCTTCTCATCTTCATGATATCAAGGAAGTTTTCTGCCAACAAATCTTCAACAATTCTCTCTGTATTTTCTGTTATCCCCCCACCCCCACCCCACATTCTGGTACTCCAATCACTCGTAGGTTATTCTTCTTGATAGAGTCCCACATAATTCTTTGGGTTTCTTCTTTTTTAAAAAATTCTTTTATCTGATTTTTCCACAAATAGGTTGGTGTTAAGTGCTTTATCTTCAATCTCACTAATTCTGACTTCCATTGCCTCAATTCTACTCCTGTGATTTTCTATTGAGTTGTCTAATTCTGAAATTTCATTGTTAATCTTCTGCATTTCTGTTTGTTGTCTCTCTATGGTGTCTTGCAACCTGTTAAATTTGTCATTATGCTCTTCTCTAATCTTCTTAAGTTCCTCTATTGCTTTGTCCGTATGTTCCTTGACTTGCTCTGATTTTGAATGATCTCCTTCTTGATATCTCGAAGAGTTCTGTATATTAATCTTTTGTATTCTACCTCTGGTAATTCCAAGAAGTTCTCTTCCTCCAGAAAATTTCTTGATTCTTTGTTTTGGGAGGCTGCTGAAGCCATCACCTTCTGCCTCTTTATGTGATTTGATATTGACTGTTGTCTCCAAGTAATCAATAGTTATTATACTTATTTATTTTATGTTTGCTTACTGTGTCCTAGCTTCTTGTTTTGTTTTGCTTTGATATACCCAAATAGGCTGCTCATGTGAGTTAGTTTGATTATTGGTGACTTTGAAGCTCTAATATCCTGTCAGCAGGTGGTTAGATCTGTTACTAGGTAAGGATTCAGCTCAGGTGTCCAGGTAGTCGATCTCCAAGTGTGTGGTGCAGGCTCTCACCTACAGTGCTAAATGGGCAGGGGTGATTGGAGTAGGCACAGGTATCTGACTGTAGTCGGGGGGTCACATGCTGAGCAAGGAAGGGGGCTGATGGATGCTTCTGAGTGTCTCGGAGGAAAGCATGTCCCTGTTCCCTAGAGTGTGTAGGTGGGTGGGATTTGCAGCCAGGCTATGGGCACCCAATGCTGTTGGCTGTAAGGACTAGGAGGCACCACTTATTCTTGGACCCCTTTGTAGGTGGCTAGGTGGTGTGGGTAGAGCCACCAGTCCTCAAGCCCCTGATATGGGTAGGTGAGGACCCTGCTTAATGGACAGAGCAGTGTCAAGTGCCATGAACCTTCCACTCCATCATATAGCTGATATAGTTGAAGTTAGGCTTCAGGTATATACCCTGTTGTATTGTGCTAAATGAGGGCTTATGCCGTTGAAATGGGCCCACACAGGTCTACACAGGGATAAAAGGCATTCAAAGTCCATGGACCCCTTATGCCTGCGCCTAGACAAAGGAGATGTGCCTGCCTTGAGTTCCTGGCTTAGGGGAGCTAGAAGATTATTTTTTCCTGTTTGTTAATTTGTTCCCTCTCCACAGCCGGGAGAATGGCTCAGGTCACATGACGGGACATACTTCTAGCCCAGGGGACGTGGCCATCATTGAAGCCAGCCCAGAAGAGTGGGGAGGAGGCAGGTAAATGGAAGAGAGTCCCTTCCCAAACAGGGTGTGTTTTGATCCACGCGGTGGGTTAGACACATGTACTTATCTTCTGCCAATTGAGCACCACTTTTCACTAGTTCCGGAGGTCTGAGCAGACTCTCTGCCACTTGGTCTCTCCCAGTGTGGAAAATGTGTCCTGAGCACCACTGCTTGCCTAACTTGGCAAGCCAGCTGATCCAGCCTACAGGGCATCGGTTCCCACTGGGTCAGTTCTGGCAACTCCTCACTGCTTCTGAACCATCTCTCCCTCCCCCTGCCACTCAATCAATCTCCTCAACTTTGCCTTTGATGTTCAAGGCTCCTAGATTGTCGTATATAATTGATTCACTTGTTTTTTCAGGTCTTTGTTGTAAGAGGGACACAGGAAGCGTCTGACTACGCCACCATCTTGGCCACTCCCACATTTCTGTTTTTTAAAGTCTCTCATTTGCGGTATTTGTGTTACAGCAGCAGTAGGAGACTAAGACATCTCTCTTCTGGAGATTCTCTTTTCTGTGAACCTCCAGGTACACTTTCCTTAGCTTGAGTCTAATATTGATCTCCTTCTGAATCTTTGTTAACTAATTTTCTCCATCCTCTGGGTTTTATGCTAAGAACTCTATGACCTCACCTTAACCTCAGACTTCACTAAAGTTCAGGTTATTTCTTTCATTGATGAAAATAATATAGAGGAAAATCATTTTCCCTCTAAAGTTCAGTAACCACGAGACACAGCCATGGAGACACTATTCTCTTATTGTTTACAGTTGTTTATCCTGCATCTTCATCATCAGGCCCTTTACCATAGCATCACCTCTCTGTTCAGACATTGCAAGGAAATTTCCTGGAGAAAATTCATGTTTCTCTGATATCAAGCTCATGTGGTTCAATCCATCTTGTCCCCCATCCTTGCACTTTGTCAGCCAACTTCTAAATCAAGAAAAAACTGGCATCCTCATACTCATGCCTGCAGAAATCCTGTCTCTACACACCAACACACAACTCATAAATAAAGGAGAAACCTGGATAAAACAATTTAGGAAGTCAATAAAATTAAGCATAAGATAATCAGGCTAAATAAAAGAAAGAGAAGGCTTTGAAGCAAATAGTGATGAAGAAGACAGAACTTTCATTCAGTGTTTTAGATTTATTAAAAAAAAAAAAAAGACTTGGAGAACAAAACTAAGAGTGGCCTTCTAGAGGAAAAAAAAAAAAAGAAAGAAAGAAAGAAATCTAATGCCCTGAGGCATAGGACAGATGTTATTTGAAACAAGAGGCAACTCAAAGAAAATGTAGAAGTTTATGTCTCAGTGGCAGGAGAAACATCCCCTTCTGTCTGAAAAGACTGATCATCTGAACTAAGGATGCAATTCCTGGGCCTTAGGAGCCCATATTGGAACAGAATGAAGACAAAAACCCAATCACTGGAGAGTTCTGGCAAAATGGCGCTCTAGGCAGAAGCACCACGCCATCCCTCCACAGCAAAGAGCCGAAAAACTAAGCTGAACAGAGAATATAACAATCCTGAAACCCTAAAATGTCAAATGAAGAGATAAAGAACTCAGCCAAGCACCAAATGGAGTGAGAAAACTGACAGAGAATGGAGAGTGAGGAGAGATTCATGCAGAGGTCCCGTAGCAGCTAACGCAGCACGGATCCGCCAATTTGGACTCCTATCGGAGATCAGCAAATGGGGTATGAGAAAGCAACCTCACGGAGTGTCCAGTATGAGACAAAACAACTGGTAATTTGCGATATACGCTTTCCCACCCCCCACCATTCTTCACCCCACCTCGACCTCCTCTGTTTCCCGTGGCCACAATCTCTTGACCAGGAAACACCGGCTGCTTGGATTCCACACACCCGAACGGGCCGGCTCTCTGAGTGCCATTTGTTGACTGCTATGTTGCTTTTTTTCCACTTCTTTTGATTTCTTCCTTACCTCTCACCACCTCCCCCTCCTTTCACTCAAATACCTGGCTCCATACACCATCTTTGCTTCTTCCTGAGGGGCTGTGGAGCTCCATTTGAGTGTGGAGCTGCTTCCTGGTCTGGGCTGCCGCACTGGTGGGATTCTAAGGCTTTTGTTCGTTTTGAATTGTTTGTTTGTTTTCTTTTCCTTTTCTTGAGTTGGGAGCCCTTTCTGGTCAGTCAGTGCTGCATGGCAAGGAGACGTCCCCCTCGGCTTGCACAGATGTGCAGAGGGATCCCTGAGAGCATTTTTTTTTCCTGTTTTTTTGGGTGCCTTTCTTGTTCTTTTTTTTTTATTTGTTTTGTTTTCTTTTTGGTCTTTTTCCGTTTTTCTCTTTCTTCATTGCTCAGCTTCTCGTCTCTCTATATCTTCCTTCTCTTTCTGTTCCCTGAATACCTGGCAAGGTATACCTCTACACCTTCTAGCCAGGCTGTACTGCAAGAACTGAGAGCAACTTCCCCAGACATCATAGCTGCACCAGTGGGATCCCTGGCAATTTGCAGTTCTTTAACCTTTCTGATTTTTATTTATTCATTATTTTCTTTTCTTCCTCTTCCCCATTCTGTTTTTCTCCATTTCATAGTCTCTCATCTCTCCACTCCAACGGCAAGCTCCTCTAGCATTCTTTTTTGTTTGTTTGTATGTTTTTGGCTCATGTTCCTCTCTCCCATATCCATCTTAGCTCCACACATAACAATCTCTCCGCTGCATCCTGCCTACCTGCACTGTGCGCTTGACATCGCACCACCAAGCAGCACGGGCACAGCCTACTGGAACCTGCCCTGCACTGATTACTGACCCACACTGGTGGCTGTAGTAAGTGCCACAAACAACCCTTCCCAGAAACTCCTCTTCAGCTAGACCTGCCCTGCCGTACCATATCTGAGTGACTGACCCTGCCAATTGGAGAAGGAGGTGAAACGTATTGTGCCAACAGACGAGCCAACAACAAAGAACACACAGTCCACCTGCTCAGACGTAGTGAAATTTTTTTTTAAAAA
>NW_004443980.1:11539821-11564566 GCF_000243295.1 Trichechus manatus latirostris
CAATTGGAAGAGCATAGTCAATGTCACTGAACTGTGCATGTAGAAATTTTTGAAATGGTGTATCTTTGGCTATGTGTATTTTCACCAAAAAAAAAAGGTTGAGAAGTTAGAGGGTTGACATGTTGTGGGGTTATTAACCAACATCATAAAACAATATGTGTACTACTATTTCATGAGAAACTATTTGTTCTGTAAGCCTTCACCTGAAGTACAATAAAAAAAAAAAACCCATCACCAAGACAGCAGACGTTGTAGGCAGATGACCTTTATAGCTCCTAAGAAAATGAACTCCATAGCTCTCCTTTGCGCGCTGCATTTTGAAATCTCATTTTTAAAAGAATAATAGTTAACAAATTAAAATAAAATTTTATTAGCCCAAACAATGTATATTGTTAAAACAAAAAGGGAACACTAAATTAATTCATTTATATGAGAATTCTTTGAAGGTAGATTCAAAGTGTATTCAAGTTGGAAGATGTACAGAAAATATATTTCAAAAGCAGCAAGAATATGTGCTGCTTGTTTTAGAATAAATTTGATATGATTCCAAGAACAAGTTACTCATAATTATAGGTTTTTCAGAATTATTAGTTAAAAACCAGTTAACTGTCAACCTTGATTTCTTTCCAGTTCCTTTAACAAATTAACAAACTGAAAGGGTAATGCAGCAAAGTTGTGTTCTACCTTTTCAGAGGTCTGACATTCCTCCACCATTATATACAGAGGCAAACAGGTTTTTCTACTAATGTTGGCATGCATTTGTGCTCAGAGGTTAGAACATCCCACAGGAGCATCAAACTATGTGAAAATAAAAGGCTGGAAACCGAAATCTACATCATCTGATCTTGAACAAATTTGGAAAATGGTATTTTGCATGTACCAAGAATGCTCCCCTCTGTTTACATTAGAAAGATTTTCCTACTCAATGTCCAGAATAACATATACGTGTTTGAGAAATGAAAGGTTCCATTTGGGAAAATGGGACTCTCTAAGATTTTACCCCTCCCAGGTGGCGTAAATCTTGGTATCTTGGTGTAAAGAAAGACCAATGCCAATATTCACAGAGTAAACACATCTTAACAGAGAATTCTCATCACATACTTGGAATCTCTGAGTGATGCAAATGGCTGATATACTTGGCTGCTAACCAAAGGATTGGAGATTCGAGTCCACCCAGAGGTACCTCAGAAAAAAGGCTTGGTGATCTACTTCTGAAAAATCAGGCACTGAAAACCCTATGGAGCAGAGCTCTACTCTGACATATACGGGGTCGCCATGAGTCGGAGTCAATTCAACCACTACTGGTTGGTTCTACCTCTTTCTAGAACCACAGCATTTCCAAAGACTGGATGCCAGATAAGAAGACTTGGTGGAGCAGTGGTTAAAGTGATCAACTGCTAACTGAAAGGTCGGCGGTTCAAAACCACCAGCAGCTCCACGGGAGAAAGATGTGGTGGTCTGCTTCTGTAGAGATTTACAGCCTCGGAAACCCTATGGGGTTGCTATGAGTCGGAATCAACTCGACGGCAGTGGGTTTGGTTTTGTTTGGTTGGATGCCAGATGTTAATCAAACACAGTGACCAGAAGCTGGTTGCTGTCAGTTCATGAGGGAGCCACCAAAAGTAATCTTAGCAGTAGAGAAACAAGAAGAGTAAAACAAAAATCAACGTTGCCTTCTGTAACATCTTAGATCTACCACCCATCTGTCAGGTTGTCTTACTGTGGTGGCTTGAGTGTTGCTGTGATGATGCTGGAAGCTATGACACTGGCATTTTAAATACCAGCAGGGTCACCTATGGTGGGCAGGTTTCAGCAGACCTTCCAGACTAAGACAGAAAAGGAAGAAAGGCCTGGTGATCTACTTCTAAAAATTAGCCAATACCTAACAGAAGAAGTATGGCCAAAATGTTCCGATGGTAAGATTTTGTCTCACTTACTTTGGACATGTTATCAGGAAGGATCAATCGCTGGAGAAAAATACCATGTTTGGTAAAGTAGTGGGTCAGCAAAAAAAGAGGAAGACCCTCAATGAGATGGACTGACACAGTGGCTACAGCAATGAGCTCATATTTAGCAATGATTGTGAGGATGGTGCAGGACTGGGCAAAGTTTGGTTCTGTTCTACACAAAGTTGCTATGAGTCAAAACCAACTCGATGGTACCTGACAACAAGAACATCTTAGATCACACTGATGCCCAGGTAGAATTTCCCAAATCTACTTACAGCACTGCACAGCAGAAGAATATATACATACCAGGGAGACATGTGAAAATTTTCTGGTGGTTACAAAGAAATTTGCTCCCCCATTCCTCTGCCCCATTATGTCTGTGTGGTATTCCAAACTTTGGCAAACTTCCCTGGCAGGGGAAGCACAGAGGTATGATCTCTGAAAAGATTCTGAAGTCTTTTCCCAGGAGGAGACCCAACCTTACAAAAAGAGTTGTATTTCCTGGGGATGCACTGAATAGCACCACTGTTTTCTCAGGAAGCTGTTTATGTGTTCACTTTGTGCTTAGCCAAGCACACTCCCAAGTAACTCAAGCAAAGAGGTACTGTAAGATTTCACATTTGAATTGCTTCAGATGATTTTTTAGAAAGGCTTGAAGTGTTTCGAGTTAGGGACTATTTCTTCCACAAGAAAGAGTAGGCATCACTGAGCTGACAATTCTTTCAACAATCTCAGCTCTCGCTTCTTTCGCTCCATCAAAGAGTATTATAGTCATGAACCAAATTCTAGATGAATACTATGATGAGGGCCTCCTTGGTCTAAGAGGGTTAGCCAACACAGGTCCCAAAGGGAACTGTTCTATGAAGAATTGGTGCCAAATTACTTGAATCAAATGGAGACGTCTAATATTCTAAGAAGTTTAACTAGTCCTGACAGTCTTACAAAACTGTTATTATTTTCGTTAGTGAAACTTTGTCGATTTGGGCAAGATTCAAGATTAAAGTCATTGTGGCATTTTTAAAACACGGCCCCAAAATTCTTTGATGTTCTTCCTGTCAAGAGGCAAGTCTACACCCTTCAGCCAAAGATTAGACAAGCCCATAAAACAAAATGAGACTAAATGGACACACCAGCCCAGGGGCAAGGACGAGAAGGCAGGAGGAGACAGGATAGCTGGTAATGGGGAAACTGAGGTCGAGAAGGGCAGAGTGTTGACATGTCATGGGGTTGACTACCAATGTCACAAAACAATATGTATATTAATTGTTTAATGACAAGCTAGTTTGCTCTGTAAACCTTCATCTAAAGTACAATTAAAAAAAACAAAAAAAGGCAGGTCTATTTCCCCTTCCCATAAATCTGTGCTTTATGACTGCTTGACTAATACAGAAGAAGAGATGCTGTGCTAGTTTTCAGGCCCAGACTTTATGACTCTAGGTTTTCGCTTCCTGTCTCGGGAGGCTCTCACTTGGAACCCAGCCACCAGGCTGTAAGGAAGCCCAAGCAGCACATGGAGAGATCCACATAAAGAGGAAACAAACCCCTGGCCCATAGCCTCGGTGCCTCCCAGTTGATAGCTAGCACCAAAGCTATCCATGTGAGTGAGCCATCATAAAAATGAATTCTCCAGCCCCTAGTTGAGCTACCCCAGCTGACCCACCCATTGAGTAGACAAGCTGTCCCTGCTGAGCCCTGACAAAATTACAGATTCAAGTCCAAAATCAATCGTTATCTTAACCAATTAAGTTTTAGAGTAGATTATTGTGCAGTAATATATAATAATACAGCCAACTAGCCACAGGTTATTTCTAGAAGCAATCCAAGGATTAAAAATTATTACCACTTAATTTTATATCAATTTTGAAATCTAAGAAAGCAGATTCTTTTTTAGACAGTAGTACTTTGCAACAAACATAAATTTGATGTTAGCTTTTTGCAGCAAGCTATGTTGAGTTAATATAGTCCATGCTTAAAACTGAAAATGATATTATTAATAATGAAAGCACTATTGACCAATTCAACTGATTATGTTCTTCTTAACATAGGAGTCTTATTGTTGTTACCTTTAGCATGTTTGCTTTCAATTGCATCTCTCTCAGTGATGGACTGTTCTAATGCTTTAATTTCTCTGGAACATTGGATTACATGGACAGAATTGTGATTTCATAACCATTAAGATGTTCAACATGGGGCAAAATACACCAACATAAAATCTTTAAAAATTTTAAGTAAATGAAGCACTAGAGGACCTGAGTAGCCCTCCTCGCACCGTGGTTAAGAGATAGGCTGCTAACCAAAAGGTCAGAAGTTCAAATCTACCAGCCTCTCCTTGGAAACCCTATGGGAGCAGTTCTACTAGGTCCTGTAGGGTCACTATGAGTCAGAATTGACTTGACAGCAACAGGTTTGGGCAGAGGACCTGATAAATGTAGACAGTACACCTCAAGTACTTACAACAAAGGTATATTCATCTATTTATGCATTCATTCAACAAATATGCAATGAGCTCCGAATACGTAGCACCTGCTACTGACTAGACATAAAGATGAATAAGAAAGCATGGTGAATAACACTGAATAACAATGATTATCTTCTCAAAAGGAAAACCTTATTCCTTTTTCATCTCAATAGGGTTCAAATACCTTTCTTTCACGCTTGTCTGAAAAGCATTTCTACCTATACACCTGAGGGAACTGGATCTCATGAACCTAAAACCATTTCTCCCTCCCATCTCCAGTGGGGCAGAAGTTGCCTTCTGGAGACCCCTGCCTTTCCACTGGATAAGGGGCTGAACAGCCTGGAAAAGGTAATGCATTGGCCCAGACTCCTTTACATGTTACCGAGGGTGGTGGCATCTGTTATGTTCATCCCTCACTTCTGGTAACAACATCTTGATTTTCCTTTTAGGAACCACTTTCAGTTCTACTGCTCCAGGCCTAGCTGAGGGAGCACATCCTATTTCATGTCCACTGGCCATAATAACTGATTTGGAGTTGGGCAGGAGATACAAGTTAGGAAAATTTGGACTCTCTTTGTAGCTACCAGGAGTGAGAACTTCTGTTCTAGCTGAAGTTGCAAGACTAGGGGGTGTAAGGCTGGAGATGATGGGGGCAACCAGGAGGGGAGCAGAGGAGAGGAGAGCAGAGCAGAGCAGACCTGAGGATATTCCTTAAGCACTGGGGTGGGAGAGGAGTGCATGAGCTAGGAATTCCCATCATTTCAGTGAAGTTCATTTGAATAGGGTTTCTGTCATTTGTAACCGAAAGATTCCTAAAATAGCTAATTAATCTGATGACCCTCTTTTTGGCCAAGAAATGATATATAGAGAGATACGTATTATTTGAGAAAGGAGATTAAGAACGACCCAGAGTCTGGGGTATCCTCAATGAGGATGTTCCAGGTAGCTAAAGACAAACATGAGTGTGATGAAGATACTTGTGGTTTGGCACCAGGGAGCTGATAAAGAGCAGTGGGAACCAAAGGGGTACAGTGACTCCCAGAAATTCTCTTTACTTGTGCACATGGACTCAATAGTTTACAACTACACTGTTATGAATTGAATTGTGTCCCCACAAAATATGTATTGAAGTCCTAACTCCTGTACCTGTGGATTGATCTTGTTTGGAAGTAGGTTTTCTTGTTATGTTAATGGGGTCATACTAGAGTAGTGTGGGCCCTAAACCTAATCAATTTTGTCTTAGTCATCTAGTGCTGCTGTAACAGAAATACCACAAGTGGATGGCTTTAACAAAGAGAAGTTTATTCTTTCACAGTCTAGTAGGCTAGAAATCTGAATTCAGGGTGTCAGCTCCAGGGGAAGGCTTTCTCTCTCTGTCAACTCTGGAGGAAGGTCTTTGTCATCAATCTTCCCCTGGTCTAGGAGCTTCTCTGCACAGGAACCTCAGGTCCAAAGGATGTGCTCTGCTCCTGGCATTGCTTTCTTGGTTGTATGAGGTCCCCAACTCTCTGCTTGCTTTCCTTTCCTTTTATCTCTTGTAAGATAAAAGGTGGTGCAGGCCACACCCCAAGGAAACTCCCTTTACATTGGATCAGGGATGTGACCTGAGCAAAGGTGTTACATCCCACCCTAATCCTCTTCAACATAATCCAATCTTGCCTCATTAACCACAGGCAGAGATCAGGATAATTAGGAAAATTATATCAATCACAAATGGAGGACAACCACACAAAATCGGGAATCATGGCCTAAGCAAGTTGCCACATATTTTGGGGGAATACAATTCAATCAATGGCAACTTCTGAGTTATAAGAAAAACAGAATAGACAGAGATACACACAGGGGTAAGACAGATGCCAAGGAATGCCAAGGATTGATGGCAGTCACCAGAAACTAGGAGAGGAATCGACACAGCCAAGACCTTGGTTTGGAATTTTAGCCTCCAGAACTGTGAGAAAATAAATTTCTTTTTTTTTAAGCCACCCACTTTGTGGTATTTGTGTTATGGCAGCACTAGGTCACTAAGACACATTTAAAACTAGAAGTTAATTTTAAAAAAAAATCTGCGACATAATTTAACGTTTTCAAAAAGCACACGCATAATCATTTCTATTAATCCTCAACCACCCCCATGGGGTATATTATCATCCCCATTTTAAAGATGAAGTAACTGAAGCTCAAAAATCGAAGGAACATGGACTCTATCTGACTCTAAAATTGTGAGGATGGTGCAGGACCAGGCAATGTTTCATTCTGTTGTACATAGTGTTGCTATGAGTCTAAACCTACTCAACAACACCTAACAACAACAACATCTGACTCTAAATCCAGTGATCTTTCCACTACTCCATCCCGTTCTAAGAAAACTTAAGATATTCTATATTGTCATTTTGTTTTCAAAGCATTTGCTTAGCCAAAAACAAAAAGAAAGAAAGAAATATAAGGAATCTGGTAACAATGTTTCATAAAATTGAGTCAAATGAAGATGTAGGAACTAAAGATGGCCTGTTAGAGATGGCAAATTGAAAATTCTCTCCTCTTTTTTATGTCATCAGGATAATCAGTTGCTATCTTAAAAATTGTTACTAGATTTTTTTTCTCCCTCATCTTTCTGAATACCTGAACTTCTTCCCTCATGAGGCCAGACAAGGATGACTGGGCATGGTCCGCATGGTGACAATGGGTTGGTAGGCAGAGAGAATATGAGGATTGTCAAAAGATACCAGTTGCCATGGAACTGATTCCAACTTGTGGTGACCCCATGTGTGTGACAGTAGAACTGTGCTCCATAGGGTTTCTGTTTCTTCTTCTCCATGTACCTCTTCCTTTCCCCCCACCTCACCACCCCCCCACACCCCCACCCCATAAGGTTTTCAAAGGCTAATTTTTTTGAAGTAGATTGTCAAGTATTTCTTCCAAGGCATCTCGGGGTGTGCTTGAACCTCCAACCTTATGATTAGCAGATGAGCCCGTTAACTATTTGCACCAACGAGGGACTCCAGGACGATTGTTAGATAAGGAATAAAAACATGAAGATTTACAAAGGCCTGTTTTGATATTCCAGTGAGAGTTATACAGAAGTAAGTTTGAAAGGCTATCAAAAAGAAAAGATCTAAATGAATCTGGTTTTCATTAATAAAGAAGGATAGGAGGACAAAATCGAGTTTTGAATGAAAGCCTGAGAAGACGGGAGGAGAAGGTCAAAGAAAACCCATCCCCTAGCAGCCCGGAGAGATTGTGGGAGGAGAAGGTGTGCAGGAGAATGGGAAGGAAAGAGTCCAATTCATAACCTGATATCCCTGCCCAGGGAATTCAGAGTGCAGAGCTGGGAGGAGGGTCTCTGGGCAGGCTGAGAGGCACACCAACGCAGAGGGGCTCCTGCCGGCTCTTTTCCCTCATGGGCTGATTCACGCCAGTATGAGGCCCAGCAAGGCTGGGAGAATGAACGCATGGTCAAGCAAAAAAGAGTTTTCATGCCATTCCTAAACCTCCTCTATTTCTGTGTAGCAGGTACACTAGGTTGAAAACCCTTGGACATGCCGTGGTGGGGTTGGGTACAGGGCAAGACCAAGATGGATAACCCTGTAGTACATACAACAGTAACTATAGCCTGGGCCAGGGGCAAGATGGCAGATGTGGGGAGACTCCAAAGAAAGGCCTGGCCATCTACTTCCAAAAGGTCACAGCCATTGGAAGCCCTATAGAGCAGACTTTTACCCTGACACACACAGGGTCGCCATGAGTTGGAATAGACTAGATAGCAACTGGTTTTGTTGTGTTTTTTTGTTTGTTTGTTTTGCTTTTTACTAAGGCCCAAACACAGTTCTAATTATTTTACATGTAGTACTTTATTGAATACTCACAAAACCATCTAAGACAGGTATAATAATCCCCATTTTACAGATGAGGAAACTGAGGCACAAAGAGATTATTTTACTTGTTTAGGGTGACACATGGATTGAAGCACAACTCTTCATGATTGTACTCCTTCTTCTTTAAATGTTTAGGGGTCCAGGTGTTATCACTTTATTATTATGCTTGCACAAAGCCAAAAGAGTAGTTAAATCCTGTCAAAGCCCTTTGTTTTAAGTCATGCAGATAAATTAACAGCCTGGAGGGCTATATTCTGCACTTGGAGCAAGGGCTGCCTTTTCCCTACGTCAAATGTGAATGCGGAAGCTTATATCCCTGTTTTCTAGAGTATTAATCAGTCTTTGGGGGCAAATCCCCGGAATCTGCATTTTCAACAAGCTCACCCAAAATGTTTGAAAAATGCTACATCAGACAGAGCAAGAACCTATGCTCCTACCAGACACAGCCCAGATTCTGGAGAAAATGAAAGTATTTTAGGCAGGTAATTGCTAGTAAAGAAAGAAGAGAAAAACTGTTACGAATTAAATTATGTGCCCCCAGAATACATGCTGGACTCCTAACCCTTGTATCTGTGAATGTAATCCTATTTGGAAATGGCGTTTTCTTTGTTGTGTTCACTACAACATATCTAAGTAGGGTGGGTTCTAAATCTAATCACTTCTGACTTCCAAAAGGAACAGATTAGACACAGAGATATGCACACACACGGGAAGACAGATGCCATGTGAGATTCATGCACAAGCCAAGGAACCAAGGAACACCTGGGACTACCTACAAGGAAGGAACTGGAAGGGCTGAGGCCCTGATTTGGACTTATAGCCTCCAGAACTGCGAGAAAATAAATTTCTGTTCTTAAAAGCCATCCACCTCTGGTATTTGTGTTACAGCAGCGCTAGGAAACTAAGAAGGAGCCCTGGTGGTGCAATGGTTAAGAGGTAACGGAAAGGTCGGCAGTTGAAACCTACCAGCCACTCCATGGGACAGAAGACCAGGCAATCTACTTCTGTAAAGATTACAGCCTAGGAAACCCTATGGGGCATTTCTACTCTGTCCTATAGGGTCACTATGAGTCAGAATTGACTCGATGGCACACAACAAAGATAATGACAGGAAAATAATACAGCCACAAAAAGTGCATGGCTTGAAGCTAGTGAGGAGCAATCTTGTGCTCACGTGGGAAATGCCTTCTCCTCCTGGCACTGAGTCATCAGGGTAAGTCTGGAGAGAGCAAAGCAGCGGCTGCAGAGTGGAATGTAAACTGCTCTAGACACAGCAGGACCCAACCAGACATGGACTCAGTGAACACTCATTGCAACAAGGGGACAGGAGGATGAGTCAGACGTGGTCCCAGAGTCAACAAATCTCTCTTAACTCTGCTTGAGAAGCAACCAAAATGTGATCACAATTCCGGGAGCACAGGGAAGGGACCTACTGCTCCGTCATCAGGGAATCAGGAAGGGTTCTGGAAAGGTAGCATTTGAACCCCGTTCTGAAGAACGAGCAGGCTTTTGTTCTTGGGTTGTTTGTGTTGTTTGTTGTTATGGATATATTGTGTCCCCCCAAAATTTGTGTATCAATTTGGCCAGGCCATGATTCCCAGTATTATGTGATTGTCTACCATTTTGTCATCTGATGTAATTTTCCTATGTGTTGTAAATCCTATCTCTATGATGTTGATGAGATGGGATTAGCAACATTTATGTTAATGAGGTGGGACTCAATCTACAAGACTGGATTGTGTCTTGTGCCAATTTCTTTTGAGATATAAAAGAGAGAAGTGAGCAGAGAGACATGAGGACCTCATACCACCAAGAAAGAAGCACCGGGAACATAGCGCATCCTTTGGGGTCCCTGAGCAAAGAAGCTCCTCAACCAGGGGAAAATTGACAACAAGGACTTTCCTTCAGAGCCGAAAGAGAGAGAAAGCTTTCCCCTGGAGCTGATGCCTTGAATTCGGACTTCTAGCCTGTTAGACTGTGAGAGAATAAACTTCTCTTTGTTAAAGCCACCCACTTGTGGTACTTCTGTTACAGCAGCACTAGACAACTAAGACATTTGTTTTATTTTGTTTTCATATTTTGTGTTGCTGCTAGTTGCAGTTGAGTCAGCTCTGGTTTACAGTGACCTTATGTATAACAAACGTTATCAAAACGTTCCCCCGTACTGAGCCATCTCCAAGATCATTCGTACGTTTTAGTCCATTGTTGCAGCTATTGTGTCAGTCCATCTCACTGAGGGTTTCCCTCGTTTTTGCTGACACTCTACCCAACATGATGTCCTTTTCTAGTGATTGGTCTTTCCTGATGAAGTGGTCAAAGTAAGAGGGCTGAAGTCTCACCATATTCCTTAGGAAGAAGTATTCTGGTTGTATCTCTTCTAAGACTGAATTGTTCCCTTTTCTGGCAATCCACGATATATTCAGTATTCTTTGCTAACCCCACATTTCGAACTCATCAGTTCTTCTTTGGTCTTTCTTTTTCATCGTCCAGCTTTTGCATGCATATGAGGCAATTGAAGAGACCATGGCTTGACTCAGGTGCACCTTAGTCGTCAAAGCGACATCTTTGCTTCATATTTTACCACGTTCCAAAAAGGCTTTGAAGCAATTTTTGAGTTGGGATGTTCCAGGTGGATGAGTGTTTTGGTGGCAGAACAAGCAGCAGGCACTAAGGCGTAAAATAATGAAAATGAATTCAACCGGAGCAGTAAGAAGAAAGGGGAGAGTGATGGCAAAGACAACATCAGGAGGTTATCTCACTGGTCCCGGTGACAGGTAATGAGGGCCTGGCGCAAGGCAGGCTTAGCACACACAGCAAAGAGGGCTCTATGGAGACATGTTAAAAAGCAAAATCTGCGAGACTGGCCAGAAATGGGATGTGGTGTGTTAAAAAAAAAAGGAAGGTAATAGTTAAGAATGCTCTGAAGTTTCTAGTTTTGGTGCTGGGTAAATGGAAACATTATTGCCAAGATGGAAAATACAGGATAAGTGTCATAGCAAAGAAGAGAGACCCCCCTTGCAGGGCTGAAGTAGTCAATTCAGAACCAGTCTGTTCAGACCTAAAAATGCATAGGTTATGTAGGGGAAACATCTCCAGAACAGTTAACAGCTAGAGCTGGAAGCCTAAGCTCCTACATCAAGAAGGGAGCAGAACAAGGTGTATGCAGCTCAGAGCACAAAAGCTTCAAAAAGAAGACGAGAATAGTGTAGGAGCTCAGTAATTTGCACACCTTTAAGATCTAGGGGGAGTCCCTGGGTGGTGCAAATGGTTAACACACTGGGCTGCGAACTGAAAGGTTGGAGGTTTGAATCCACACAGAGGCACCTCAGAAGAAAGGCCTGCCGATCTACTTCCGAAAAATCAGCCATTGAAAACACCCTGTGAAGCAGTCCCTATTCTGACACACAGGAGGTCTCCATGAGTCAGGGTCAACTCAACAGCAACTGGAAAAGATCCAGGGGCTGCTTTTCTCATTACACAGACGCATCATTTTACCTTATGCTTCCTTGAGCTTTGGTGTTATAACTGCTCTGTTTTGTTTGTCTTTGACTAGCAGAAAAATGCTTTGAGAAATGATAGGGTACCAATAAGCTAGGGGACAGCAGTACCAGCCTTGCATTTTTGCTCCAGAGAGGGGCAGAGAAAGGAGACAAACAGTGGAAATCATGAACAAAGGAGTTAATTACTGGAGTCCAAGAGTCAGCTGATGATCCATGGGAACTGGTCCAACCTGGCAAACACCTACAGCTTTACCCAGTGAAAAGACTCAGCCCAACTGCCCCAGCCCAAGTGGATTGCAAGGTCAAGGCCCCCTCCCCAAATACAGCACAAAAACAAACTGTGACCTTGACTGCTGAGCGCATAAGCTCCTTTAGAGAAAAAAGCAGCATTTGGTACAAGAAGCCTGGCAAGCCCTGCGTTGTTGACAATCTGCTGAGAGAGTCGGTTGACGCTCGACCTCACCAAGATTTAACCTATTTGAGTTCCCAGCCGCAAGTCCATATCACCAAGCCTCTGATAATGGAAAATCCCTTTCTTTGCTATGTTCTCCAACTGTCACTTGAACTTACTGGTAAAATTTCAGCAGACAAAAGTGAGATTGTCATGTCAAACAGTAACTCTTTTAGTGATTCCAGCGAGGTCTCTGGGCCTACCTGGATGGCAGGAGCCCAGGCATGGCAAAGGGGATACCAAGAATAAATGGCCACCACTGGAATGAGACATGTCATCAGAAAGGAATTATCCTTTTTGGAAGAAAAAGGGTATCCATGGGTGAGTGTTTTCCTGCTGAATGCAGAATTAAGTCCTGGGTGAAATCTGTAGGGCCAATTACTTCACTGCCTCTGTCCACTGTAATCAGATTATCCAAGAAGCAGAGGCCTAGAGCAGATTCCTGAATGTACAGGAAAAGATAAGAAATTTAGAAATGTTGTAAATAGCAGAATAATGGGAAACTGTTTCAGGATGAGAAACACTTTTAGGGTAAAGGACAACAACACAGTAGTTCATGATCCATTCCTAAAAGACAACCCAAGTTGGGAAGAGTCGGGAGAGGCCCTGGTCAAATGGGGTTTTACTCTTTCTGTCCCCATCTCTGTCAATCCCAAGTTTTAGTGAAGCAGGCAGAGGTGATACGCATACTTAAAACATTTAATAAATAGAATGGCAAGGTTGGATCAATCAGAATAGACGTGGGCCAAGGTGTTAAAGCAGGTGCTGGAAGTCTCCTGCCAGGCTGGGTCGTGGGGAAACCCCAGAAAAGGAGCCAGTAAAGTCAGGCATTAGTGTAGCTATTTAACAACCAGTATTGCTGGTTCAGCAGTAAAATTCTCGCCTCCCATGTGGGAGACTCGGGTTCGATTCCCAGACAATCCATCTCGTGCACAGCCACCACCTGTCCATCAGTGGAGGCTTGTGTGCTTCTGTGACACTGAACAGGTTCAGCAGAGCTTCCAGACTAAGACAGACTAGGAATAAAGGCCTGGAAATCTACTTCCAACAATAAGCCAGTGGCACAGTCCGATGTATAACCGATCACGGGAATGGCGCAGGACCGAGTCCACCAACAGTCTCCTTTGAAGAAAGGTCTGGTGATCTATTTCTGAAAGATCAGTCACTGAAAACCCCATGGAGCACAGTTCTACTCTGACACACGTGAGGTTGTCATGAATTGAGCTGACTCAACAAACTTAACTGGACTGGAAGCCTCACAAGTGAAATATAAAGAGGTTTTAAGTATAATATTATCCCCACTTTATAACTGGATAAACTGAGGCACTCTGTGATTAAGTCATCTGCAGCAGTTAAAAACAAAGCTGCAGCTTGAACACTGGTTGCTGACTGTAAATCCATTACTCTTTCTACTCTGGCAAGTCATTTTATATTTTTATGACAAACTGTCCTTCCGTATGCAACATGTTCTCCAGATAAAAAGAAAGGATTGTGATAGTGATCTTGATTTGAAATATGTCTGTGACAGTTTATACAAGAGAGAGACATAAAAGCAAGATGAATTAGGAAACAGGGAGAAGAAAAAGTATTTATGAAGTGTTTAAAAGGTAGACTTTATTTAAAATGTCCTGTCCTTTCAAGTTTCATACGTAATACTTCAGTATATTTGGTCTGAAGCAGACTACAGGCAACTGCTTCAGGCAAACAACCTCAAAGCACTCCTCTAGGTCCCTAGATTAGAGGTAGGTTCGAGCCACAGGTAGGTTCCACAGGGCACTAGTACTCATTTCATCCCTTTCTGGTCTTGCTCTGTGGTGGTTAGCAGAGGTCACTAACACTTCAGGGAAGGCTGGGCAGAAACAGACAAGAAGCAGGCAACAAAGAGCAATAGGAAGAAACACTGAATCTTTGCCAATGGTGACAGGGACAGAACTCATTCTACTTTGTTTGAAAGGTATTCCTTGATGAGGAAAAATGTAGATATATTGAAAGGGAATCACATCAAGGAGGGATTATCATGTTCTTCCACTACCCGACTTTCAGTATGCTGTGCTGTGGTGGCCTGCGTGTTGCTGTGATGGTGGAAGCTATGCCACCGGTATTTCAAATACCAACAGGGCCACGCATGATGGACAGGCTTGAGCAGAGCTTCCAGACTAAGATTGACCAGAAGCAAAGCCTGATGATCTACTTCCAAAAATTAGCCATTGAAAACCCTGTGGATCACAACAGAATATTAACCAGTATGGTACTGGAAGCTTAACCCTTTATGTCAGAAGGCACTCAGAATACGCAGCAGCCACAACAATGGACTCAAGCATACCAACGATCATGAAGGTGGCACAGGACTGGGCCAACGTTTTGTTCTACATTGTGCATGGGGTTGCCACGAGTCACAGCCAACTCGACTGCAACTGACAACAATGACAACATAATGTTCTTATCTAGATCACTCAGCCTCTAGTTCTTAAAACTCCCCGTGAGCATTGCCAGAAGCCCGAGAGCTGCTTCATAAAAAAGAAAGCGGGGGGCGGGGGAGTAAGGGGGATTGAGATAATTAGGTAGGGACACATTGCAATAAATTTTATCCTCAAAACGCAGGGTGTGAAGAGTTATGTAGGGGGATGAAACACAAGTAAATATGGCTCTTACAACCTCCTTTGAAAATTGGACTCATACTGTTTAAAGTTATTTTAATAATCTTGTGGTTTATACACTAATGTGTTTTCCAAATTGCTCTAGAAAGCCTCAAGGCAAAAGTACGATGGAACCGTTCAACCAAGTTCTTTAAACAACTGATAATGGAAATAAAATAAAAACCAGCTGCTTCTAACTGTGAGCCACATTAAGAGAATCCTTTGCCCTTCTATGCCGTTTGCCTTGATGGGACCAACCTCTGTGTAAGGAGTAGTTAAATCCCACAACTGGAATGAGGGGCAGAATTGCAGGCAAGTGCAACATAATTCTGGTATAAAGTGCATTTTTAACTCTTGGATTGGGTTACACCTGGGTCAGATTCATGGTCTGATGTAAGTGAAAGTATGAAACACATCTTGCACTCTGTAACCCTGAATATTCATAACACAAGGTTATCCTTTGACCAGGAAAACTGATTAGATGAGTGACTCAGGAACATTTTACTTTTGTTCACTTCATCTATCCCCTGCTGCCTCTCTATTCCTACCTAGTCCCCAGATGATGTTCACCTAATCCTACATTGAAAGCATTACAGGATTTGACGAAATGATACAATAATTAATTTCCCAAACTCAACTGCTTCTCATTTCTCCAATCTGTTTCCCATGAAAGAACTGAACAAAATGTCCATGTGCTTGCTGTCAGAGCTACTTCAAGGAAGAGTGAAGAGTCTGGCTTTTCTTCCTGCCTTCAGTACTGAAGTTATGTTTTATTTTTGGAGACTGTACTTTTTTTTTTTATAAAAGATGTAATTAGTTTCCTATTGTAACTGGAAGTCTGCAGGGCATATGTCCTCCAGTAAGTGGACTTTTAACTGAGCCTAAAGCAGGAAATGGCCAAATACATGTCAGATGGTAATGCTAGTACATTAAGACACCACTTGTTATGGCTGGAGTTGTGTCCTTCCAAAAAATATATTGAAGTTCTAACCCCTGGTGCCTGCGGATGTGACTTTGTTTGGAAACAGGGTCTTTGAAGATGTTGTTAGTTAAGTAACATGAGATCATACTGGAGTAGATGGGTCCTAATCCAATATGAATGGTGTCCTTATAAAAAGAGGAGAAGAGACACAGGGAAAAACACAGAGGGGAAGACGGCCATGTGAAGATGGAGGCAGAGATTGCAGCGATGCATCTACAAGCCAAGGAAAGCCAAGGACAGCCAGGAACTGCCAGAAGCTGGAAGAGGCCAGGAAGGATTCTTCCCTAGAGCCTCCAGAGAGAGCATGGCCCTGCTGACACCTTGAATTTGGACTCCTAGCCTCCTGAGCTGTGAGACCATAAATTTCTATTGTTTTAAACCACTCAGCTAGTAGTTCTTTGTTACTGCAGCCCCAGAAAATGAATCCACCACTGTTTTCTCTTACATTTGAATGGGACATTAACACAGAAGACCCTATAGTTCATTTCGGTAACTCTGCGCTTTTCTCCGCCACGCTTCAAGACTTCATGTCTCTCAACTCCTCTCTGGCGAGTTAAACCTGACCTCGCATCTCGTCAGTTGGTTAGATTCCATTAACATCATCCACAATGTGTAGACTATGCTTCTCAATATCATGCATTATCCAAAAAACTTCCTTACCCACCTGAGACAGATCAAACGCCATCCTTTGAAAAGATGACGATGCGCAAATAAGAAACCAAAACCATATACATGACTTGTTACAGCTTCAGACAAGGTCTGGCTCAGCCAACCAAAGCGAAGAGATTTAAAGAGGGGTTTTCCAAAGAGGCCTTAAGGATGCGAGAAAGCTTTAGGACATGTTCTACATGTTAAAACTTAAAGGAATGAAGAGACTATTTCAGTTAGAAAAAGGTATGGCAGGAGCAGGAAAAATTCTTTGGAATGAATGAAAGTATAAGGAGGTGAGTTGTGAGTAAGCAACCATTTGCTTGGCTGGCTCAGATAAAAGTCTAAAATAGATGTGCTTTACCCAAATCCTTTCCAGAGCACTGATAGGCAAATATATCTTTGAAAGACTGTTCTCTTGTTGTGTTACATTTAATGTAGTGCATAACAGATCCTCAGATGCCTCTTCAGACTCAAATGATAAAGCAATAGGTAATATTTCTATACTAAACCCATTGCCATCGAGTCGATTCTGACTTATAGCGACCCTATAGGACAGAGTTGAACTGCCCCATAGGGTTTCCAAGGAACAGCTGGTGGATTCGAACAGCCAACCTTTTGGTTAGCAGCCGACCTCTTAACCACTATGCCACCAGGGCAGTGACCTTTAAAGAAGGAGCCCTGTGGCACAGTGGTTAAGCACTCAGCTGCTAACCAAAAAGTGGGCTGTTCGAACCCACCAGCCACTCCGTGGGAGAAAGATGTGGCAGACTGCTTCACAAAGATTATAGCGTTGAAAATCATATGGGGCATTCCTACTTTGTCCTATAGTGCTGCTATATGAGTGAGAATCAACTCAATGGCAATGGGTTTAAAGAACAACAAGAACAGACACCCTCTTCTAACTTCAGACATAACTCGGTCCAGAATTAGGTCTTAGAGCAGACCACCACAGCCATGTCCTCAGTGGACATGCCCACTGCTCCAACTACACGTATGCAGGTCCACTGGCCTACTCAGACATTAGCTGCAACTGCGGAACGTCCAGGTAAAGGCAGTAAGAACCGGTCAGAGAGCATGAACAAAGCAAAGAGGAGAAATTGGAACAGCAGAAAATGACTGTTCATTTGTTCTGGCTTTTTCTTTTTCCAAAGCGAGAAGATGCATCACTCTCGCTGAGTGGATAGTGACGTGCTTTCTAAAGAGAGTGCCAAACAAGAACAGAACCCAGACCTCCTGCCATGGTTTTGATTTGTTTGAGTTCCCCAGGATCACCTTGAGAGAGGGTCTCTCTTCCCTCTAAATCCCCAGAGGAAGATTAGTTTTAGTTCTAGCTTCTGCATAGCATCTGGTACTAAGTGAGAAGGCCCACTGGAGTTTGCAGCCCAAAAGCAGGTGAAATCTCGAGGGTTCCCCCAAGGAACACAGAATTCACCTGTGTAAAAAAGAAAAGGCTCCACCAAATCAATCCATCGATCTCTCCTGCCCTGCCCCCAACTCCCTCTCACACCACAGATGCTCAATGCTGGCAATGCTGTTACTCTCTGAAGAGACAGAGATGAATATTGAAATCCACAAACCTAACAAAATTAATCCTTCAGGGAAAACAGAGGGTTATATAATATGCTTTGTGAGGCAGAAGAATTCCTAGAAAGAAAAAAAAAATCAATTGACAATGCAAATTAATTGTTATCACTTACTGCCTTTTTTTTTTTTTTTCTTTGCACAGAAGGTAATTAAGATGACACCAAGCAAAACTGCTTTGGCTGTTCACAGCATCAGACTTAACAAGTCAAACAGGTTCCTCCCTTGTAAAACCAGCACTACTTCCCCCTTCTATCTCCCTCCACTACCCCCCCCCACCCCAACATCCAGCAGCTTTCCCGCAGGGCAGGCGAGGTGGAGCTTTTACCATTTAAAGGCGTACTGGCAGGCTTCTGACAGGCAGGGATGACAGACTTTTGAGATTCATTCCCAGCCGTCAGCCTGACAGGCTTCACAGCACTGTAACAGTACTTCCCCAGGGGCTCAGCATTCCAGCCAGGCTAATAGCAGGGGAAAGAACAGACGGCGATTTGGCCAGCATTGCCCTGGATCCTTATCCACTCAGTGCCAAGGCAAATGCGGAAGTGCTCCAGGCTTACTGTTGTAATCTGGAGGATGCTAACCACAGCTCAGTTCATGTGAGTGGGCATGCGCACGTGCACACGGATGCACACACACACATGCACACATGCATACACTAGTTCACACATGCAGACATAGGTGCATACCTGTATACATGTACACATGCGTGCACACGAAGTTGGCTGATATAAAACATTTTACATATTTTTCTTATTTCTTCAACAAAACCAAAGCGAGGGTGAGGGCGGGGGTATACTATCAGTCTCCTTAGATGGAAGTACCTGAGGCACTCAGCAAGCTTTTCCTCTTTCAATCCCAGCACAAAATGAATGAATGATAATAGCATAAAAGTGGTCAGCATAAACGTTTGGGGGAAAACACGTTTTTCTAGTGAATGGGAACAAACAACACAAAATGTGGATGTTCTGTTAAGATGCCCATTCTTACCCGATAGACCCTCTGAAGTTGCCCCTCCCCACCCAACCCTCTATCCTTGAGTTTCAGATTTTCATTCCCACAAAAATCTTCCAGCCAAATTGTTAGGAAGGTGAAAGAATAACACAAAGGTGCAGGTTAAATCTCAGTGGTTTGCTGAAAGGATTGCTATTTGGTAAACTTCAAACTTGATGGAAAAAAAATCATATTTATTAAAGAAACTGCTATAGGAGAATGCCCTTTGCACTACCCAGATGTTACTGATGGAAGCCAAGTCCACTGCTTGACTCTTCAAACTAAACCAAACCAGTTGCCTTCAAGTCAGTTCCAACTCATGGTGACCTCATGTGTGTCACAGCAGAACTCTGCTCCACAGGGTTTTCAGCGGCTGACGTTTTGGACGTAGATCACCAGGCCTTTCTTTTGAGGGGCTTTGGAGTGAACTCAGACCTCCAAACTGTCAACATGTCAGTTAGCAGCCGAGTGTTTAACCATTTGTGCCATCTAGGGCCTCAATTGACGCTTAAAAAACCAAAAACCAAACTCTTTGCTGTCGAGTTGATTCCCAGACATAGCGACACTTTAGGACAGAGTAGAGCTGCCCCATCGAGTTTCCAAGGAGCGCCTGGTGGGTTCAAACTGCTGATCTTTCAGTTGGCAGCTGAGCCCTTAACCACTGCACCACCAGGGTTTCCAATTGACGGTTTTAGCTGCCTCTTATTTTAGGTGCAAAGAGTCTAGGTTCTTTTCTTTAGGAAGGTGAAAGCAGACACTACCAGCTTATATTACGGAATCCTGTGGCTCCTTGATGGTTGGAGTTATCCAGGGTGCGTGTTAAATGCACAGATCACCAATGTTTTTCAGGAAAATTTTTGGTTCAATGAGTGTGTGTTTGAGGCCTCAGGAATCTAAACTTTTCACAGGGTCTCCAGGTGAAGTTAAATAACTTGCCTGGCATCCTAAGGAGCCCTGGAGGTCCAATGGTTAAGTGGTCCACTACTAACCAGAACGTTGGCGGTTCAAACACACCTAGCGGCTTCGTGGGAGAAATACCTGGTGACAGCTTACAACAACAAAGCAACATGTTTTGGTTAGTGGCAAAAACCAAAACCAAACCCGTTGCTGTGTAGTCAATTCTGACTCACACTGACCCTATAGGACAGAGTAGAACTGCCCTGTAGGGTTTCCAAGAAGCCGCTGGTGGATTCGAACTGCCAGCCTTTTGGTTAGCAGGTGAGCTCTTAACCACTGCAAAGCTAGGGCTCCAAAAACCAAACCCAAACCCATTGCTATCGAGTCAATTCCGACTCACGGTGATCCTGTAGGACAGAGTAGAACTGCCCCATAGGGTTTCCAAGGAGCAGCTGGTGGATTCGAACTACCAACCTTTTGGTTAGCAGCAGAACTCTTCTTTTTTTTTTTTTTTAACTTAATAGATGTTTTATTCTAAGGGATTTTTGTTTGTTTGTTTATTGTTGTAGTTTAAGCGAGAGTTTACATTTCAAGTTAGTCTCATATAAAAATTTATACATACATTGTTGTGTGACCCTAATTGCTGTCCCTATACTGTGGCAGCACACTCTTCCTTTCCACCCCGGATTTCCCACGTCCATTCAACCAGCTCCTAATCCTCTCTGCGTTCTCATCTCACCTCCGGACAGAAGCTGCCCATTTAGACTCAAGTATCTACTTGAGCTAAGAGGCACACTCCTCACAAGTACCACTGTATGTCCCACAGTCCAGTCCAACCCCTGTCTGAAGAGTTGGCCTCAGAAATTGTTTTAGTCCTGGGCTGACAGAGAGTCTGGGAGCCACGCTTTCCGGGGTTCCTCCAGTCTCACCAGACCATTAAGTCTGGTCTTTTTACTAGAATTTGAGTTCTGCACCCCACCTTTCTCCTGCTCTATACCGGACTCTCAGTTGTGTTCCCTGTCAGGGCGGTCATTGGTGGTAGCCAGGCACCATCTAGTTCTTCTGGTCTCAGGCTGATGAAGTCTCTGGGTTATGTGTCCCATTCTGTCTCTTGGGCTACTACTTTCCTTGTGTCTTTGGTGTTCTTCCTTCTCCTTTACTCCAGGTGGTTGGGACCAATTGATGCATCTTAGATGGCCACTTACAAGCTTTTAAGATCCCAGACACCACTCACCAAAGTAGGATGCAGAACATTCTCTTAATAAACTTTGTTATGCCAATTGACCCAGATGTCCCCTGAAAGCATGGCCCCCAGACCCCCACCCCTGCTACTCTGTCCCTCGAAGTGTTTGATTGTAGTCAGGAAACTTCTTAGCTTTGGTTTAGTCCAGTTGTGCTGACTTCCCCTGTAGTGTGTAGCAGACGAACTCTTAACCACTATGCCACCAGGGCTCCGGTTAGTGGCAAAGCCAGGGCTAAATTCAGCTTCTTGACTTCTAGACCAGCAAGGATTGACAATTCTGTGCTGGATCCAATACTACTAAGGAAATATAGCAAAATTGTCAGGTAAAGAAATACAGGACATTGTATCCTTTGTTGTTGTTGTCAATTGCCATAGAGTCAGCTCCAATTCACGTGACCCACGTACAGCAGAACTTAACACTGCTCAATCCTGCACCACCCTCATGATCGCTGGTATGCTCAAGTCCATTGTTGCAACCACTGTATTTCAAATATCTTCCAACCTAGGGAGCTCGCCTTTCAGCACTACATCAGACAATATTCTGCTGGGATCCATAGGGTTTTCAGTGGCTAATTTTTGGAGCTAGATCACCAGGCCTTTCTTCCTAGTTTGTCTTAGTCTGGAAGCTCCACTAACCTGTCCACTATGGGTGATCCTGCTGGTATTTGAAATACCAGTGGCAAAGCTTCCAAAATCATAGCAACAAGTAAGCTGCCACAGTACAACAAACCGACAGACAGCTTAGATAATGACTGATAAAGTGTCTCCTTAGCAATGAGTCAGGAGTTATCTCGTGATCTGAGACAGAATTTTCCTGCTCTGGAAGAATATAGAAACAGAAGCTATGGAAGTTTCCTTGCCATTCCGTATATTCTTAAGGCAGCTATATTTATGTGAAAACCAGGTGGCAACAGCACTTGAGGATATTACTGAGTTATCATTCATAGCTCTAGGTTAGAGACCCAAGTGCTTTCCTTCTAATTTTAATGACTATTCTCAGCTTTAAAAGCATTTGATAAAACAAGTAGATGTCCCTTTCCACAGTTTAGGGTGTACATCTCCCCAGAGTACAACAGTTAAGGCCTCCCAGCCCAGCAATAACAAGAAGTTCAGGAACCCAGCCTATCCCACTTTAAACCTTCTGTTACGAGGGTGGGCTCGAACCTCCAAATTGTTGGTGGATAGATGAAGAATATCAGTAATTTTTCCTCTTTATTGCTAAATACTATTCAATTATATAATATAACACAATTTGTTTATAGATTTTTTGGTTGATGGACATTTGAGATATTTTCAGGAGTATTTAAGCTACTATGAATGAAGCTGCCGGGACGGACACTGGTGTACAAGTCTTTCTGTAGACATACTTCTCTATTTCTCAGGAGTATATGTCTAGGAATAGAATTGACTGGTCAGAGAATAGGTATACATAGCACTCTAAGAAAGTGCCAATGAGTTTCCCAGTTACTTGTTTCATTTTACACCTCTTACCAGCACTGTATAAGAGTTCCAGTTGTCTCACATCCTGCTAACATTTGGTGTTGCCATACTTTTATTTTTTCAAATTTCAGTGGATATGAAATAGTATCTCACTGTGGTTTTAATTTGCATTTCTCTGATGAAAGATGATGTTGAGCACAGCTCACCCTTCCTCACTGCTGCCTTTTTGACCTCACCAGTATTTGAGCAGGGAGAAGGTTTGGCTGCAGTTGTAGATATATTTGGTTCACTTTGGGGTCCAATTACCACAAGAGCACAGGTATTGTTATTTCTTTCTGCTTACCATCCTCTTCCTTACTGCTGCCTTCTGGCAAAAGCCAGGTTTGAGAAATTGAGCGAGAATTTTTGGGTCAAATTCTGTTCATCAAGGCTTCCTTGAGTCCACTATTCTTTGCCAGCCCCATAGAAAACTATAGTTTTAATTATGTATGAGGTTTTCTTTTTGTGGACTTAAAAGATGGGAGCAAAAGTCCCTCATATTGTTCTATATTCTAGCTGGAAGCATAAGTCTTTTCTTTCTTACTTTTTCTGTTTTTTGGTTTTGTTTTAGCTTTTTAATTAATTGACAACATCTAAAAATCAGGAAAACTAAAAGAAACATCCAGATTGCCAGCTTCTCTTGAAAGTAGGTTCTCTTGAACCCTCTAGGCCTGGACTCCTTCATGCAGTGATTAGCCAGAGGTAAGCTACTCTGACATGCATGGGGTCGCCATGAGTCAGAGTCGACTCTAAGGCAACTGGTTTGAGCAGTGGCTGCCCCTTTACTCAAGGCGGGCACTCTCCACTTCCACCCAGTCCCCCACGCTCTCCATTATCCAGCCTAAGTCACTCATTTACATTACCTGTGATTTCTGGTCGTTTCAATACTCATCACCAGATCTTTCCATCAGAAGTGAAGCAGAGTCAGACCAAATTCTGATTCATTTAAACCTATAGGCACAAAAAATTAAGTCCATAACACCTTGAGTGACTGATAATCAATTCTTGTACAAGTCTCTGATCACATCTGGCAGATAGTGTGTCTCCACGACAAAGAATCAGGAATACCTGCAAGTAGTTATCTCTTCATCTAGGTTAGAATTTCCCTGCTCTGGGAGAACACAGAAACTCAGGGGCCAGAGAAGCTCCCCTTGAGTTTCCATGCCGTAGGTTGCTAGCCCTGAGGTATTGTCTGATGATACACATAATCTGCCCGATCTTCGACTTTACTTTCTTTCAAAACAACTGTGGTGTAATGAGCTTCTTTGTGTGGCCTTTTGCCTTGGTTCTTTGGAAAAACACCTTGAGACATTTTTCCCCTGAGCCCTGAGGGGTTACCTTTGCCCTTGTTTTCCACCCCAGGAGGTTTGTTACTCTCGTCCAGATTGATTGACATTTCCTGTATAAACTGTAAACAACTTGAGGCTTGATACTTTTTGTCTGGCCCTGGACTGCAGCTTGCCCTATGATTGATCTATTTTATGCACCTTGCAAGGGTTGGTGGATATACTTATGCAAATAAAATTACTATAGCCTACTATGCAAATGAAGTGTCTGTGACCTACTGAGAGGGGATTGTTCAGTTTGTGGCCCTGGTGGGAGGGCCACGCCTTGAAATTGACCAGGAGTTTGCATATATATGCAGCCAAAACCACAGAGGTTGGCAGACAGAAGAAGGAAGAAAGAAGCAGAGAGGAGAAAATGCAACAGAGGCAAGAAGCAGCAGAGAAAAAGGAGGCAAGGAACCTCCTAAAAGAGCTGTAACACAGATCAATGTCTGTAACACTGAAGACAGCAAGAGGCCTGTGGCAGAGTCGGCAGCGACGGCAGAAAACTGCTAGGAATGCAGCTAAGAGAGCTGAACAAAACCGCCACACTGGCTATGAGCTGGCTCGGTTAGCAATGGAGAGGCCAACAGCGGAGGTCAGAAGCACACCTGAGAGTGGGTATGCGTGGCCAAAGTGAGCCTGCCCTGAGGGGGCCAAAGTGAGCCTGCCCTGAGGGGGCCAAGGTGAGCCTGCCCTGAGGGGGCCAAAGTGAGCCTGCCCTGAGG
>NW_004443980.1:11564743-11585513 GCF_000243295.1 Trichechus manatus latirostris
AGCCTGCCCTGAGGGGGCCAAGGTGAGCCTGCCCTGAGGGGGCCAAAGTGAAGCCTGCCCTGAGGGGGCCGAGAGGACGGCTGTCCTCAGGGGGCTGAGAGGAGGGTTGTCCTCACAGGCCGAGAGGAGAGCTGTCCTCAGGGGGCCAAGAGGAGAGCTGCACAGCTGAGACAGGGCTTGCATGGTAGATGTAAGAGCCTGCTTGCAAGGCTGAGAGGAGCTGAAAGAGCTCTCCTGCACTGAAGAAGCGAGGGATATGCTCTTCACTCTGGGGAACCCTTCCAGACTTTGCCTCCATGCTTCCTGATCTTGATCCCGAGCTGCAGTCTGTCACTTCCTCAATAAAACGCTTAACTGTAAGTATGGTCTGTGAGTTCTGTGTGGCCATTGCAATAGATTATCAAACCCAGAAGCGAAGTAGACACTGCTGTGGGAGGATGGCTGGTGTCAGAATTGATAAAAAGGTTGAAGACTGGAGGTATGCCTGACCTCCACCTCATGGGAATCAGCTTTGGGTTGATCCTGGTCAATATCCCCCCTGAAGTTAGACAGGTTCTGATGCTACCACTACCACAGCACAATAACATGCTTATGTTTCTTAGAAACTGCTCAAACTTAGTTTGAAAGTCACCATTATAGAAGCTTCTTACCATAAAATTCCCTAGGTGGCACAAATGGTTTGCGCTTAACTGCTAACATAAAGGTTGGCGAGTCAAACACACCAAGCAGTGCCATGGAAGAAAAGTCTTGGCAATCTGCTTCCATTAAGATTACGGCCAAGAAAACCCTATGGGGCAGTTCTACTCTGCAGCACATGAGGTCACCATGAGTCAGAATGATCTCAATGGCAGCTAACAACATGGCTTCTACTCAATGTCAGTATCAATTTCATGCAAGAAGTCTCACCTTATTTCCAATGTGTATATTCTTTTCCTTGGGATGTTCCCAAACTATGCCCAAGGTTGGCACATTTAAATGAAGTCAAGTAAGATGAATTTTCGAAAAACCTTTTATCCAAAATAGCAGTGAGCCTCAAGTATTGGAAAGTCACCATCAAAGACCTATCAAGAAAATAGAATTTAAAACATATAGTTAGGACTTGAATGATATGTTTTAACCAGCACCAAAAGTTATTTCTTTAACTAAACTATTATTTTGCATGCTTGTTCTGCAGCCAGTCATGTGCTTCTTTGGGACAGGGACTGCACTTTACTCATAATATGTCCTCAGCAACTGGCCCACTGCTTGCCTGATAGTAGAAGCTCAATAAATATTTGTTGAATAAATGGATTGTGAGAAATACTTCTTTCTGAATTATGGAAGTTCAGAAAAAGCCAAGGAGCTCAAAGCACACAGTACTGCTAACCTCTGAAAGTAGCAGTGGATTAAAGTTATACAGTCACATGTTTGTTGTAATGGACCTAGAATGTCCTAGAATATGTTAAGATTGGGGCCCTAGTGAGGATAGGGGTGGGAGGGACTCTTCAAACAGGACTTTTAATAACTATAAAATTCACAGCTCTCCAGGACATAGCTCTCCATTGGTGAAACTCCTCCCAAAGTAGCGCTGGCTTGGGGCATTTACAGCTCAGCCTGTTTTCCAGGAAAGAACAGCAGGGAAACTAACCCTGAGCCAATGGGTGTATTAGGCTCCAGGAATTCTCAGCCCTAACAGACGACTATCTAGGTGACTCAATGGTGGCAGAAACTGTGGGAAATGGACAAGTGGACACAACTAACGTGAGTATTCAGGCAGTATCTCATTTACCTTTATTGGTGACATTCTACAAAGTGTGTTTCTTGCTTGATGTACAGCCACATCTCGGTCACAATGGCCCATTGTTGGATCTGCTTCTCTGCTTCCTGCTCCTAAATTCCAAATGCCTTGGCAAGGCTGGTACATTCTTTACAGATGTTATCCATACACCTTTTCACTGAAGAGTCTGGCATTTCTTAAGTAATGCCTGAGACAAATTAGCTTGAAAGATCTCTCCCATCTATTTTATGCAAAATTTATTTCTATTTGACTAGAAATAGAAAAAAATGAAAAAAGATAACTAAGAAAACCTGTATTTTGAAAATTCTCACATTAAATCAGGGTATAAATGGATAGGAAACTGGGTCGAAGATACACCCTGAGCAAGTTGCTTAGTCTCTTGCTACCTTGGTTGTATCATCTGTCAAAGAGTAAGAGTAGACTCAGTAATTAAATTGTCATTTCAGGAGTGACATTAAAAACCAAAATTTCCTACCAGCCTTAAAAAAAATTTAATGAACTTTTAAAATTAAAATTCCACATATAAAAAGTGCACAAATTATGATTGTCTTGCTTAAAGAATTATCACAAAGAGGACACAACCAGCTATCCACCACCTGGATCAAAAAATCAAACATTACCAGCATTCCAATCCCCCTTATGGCCCGCCCAATCACCACTCCTGCGCAAAAGTAATCACTGTCCTTACTTCTAACAGTACTTCAAATTAGTTTGCTTTTGAATATTATAAAAATGAAATTGTAGAATATGTGTTTTTATGTCTCTCAGCCATCAATTGGTCTATAATTGGGTGTTAACCAAAATTTAGATTTATTAACATAGATGACTAAGACATTAGGCCTTTACTTCAATTAAGACTATTTAGGAGAAAAAAAGTGACTCTATGTATTTTGAGTAGAAAGGTATTTAATATAGAGAATTAGAGGTTCACATCACCGTTGGAAAGGCCAGGAAGGCCACTTTAGGAAACCTGGAGACGCAGAGACCACAGGGAAATCACTGCCAATGATGTCAGCTGCCTGCCCACAGCTGTCACAGGAGAAGATCCAGTTCCTAGTTGCTGTTGAGCCAATTCTAACTCATGGCAGCTTCACGTGTGTCAGAGTAGAACTGCTCCATAGGGTTTTCAATGGCTGATTTCTCAGAAGTAGATCACCAGGCCGTTCTTCTAAGATGCCTCCGGGTGGACTCAAACCTCCAACATTTCAGCTAGTAGCTGAGTGTGTTAACCATTTGCACCACTCAAGGATCCCTAATCAGTTCCCCGTCAAGTCAATTCCAGCTCATGGTGACCCCATGTGTATCAGAGTAGAACTGTGCTCCATAGGATTTTCATTGGCTTGTTTTTCAGAAGTAGATCGTCAGGCTTTTCTTCTGAGGAGCCTCTGGGTGGACTCCAACCTGCAACCTTTTGGTTAGCAGCCAAGTGCATTAACCATTTGCACTACCCAGGGACTTTGCAGGAGTAGACAAATGGCTTCTCTCTCTCTCTTCTGTCTTCCAAATCTCACATAAGTTCCTCTCATTGGCAGATTTAACCCAGAATCCTACTGTGAAAAGGATTCAGGAAAATGTAGCTCTGGGTTTCTTTGCTGTGAGAATACAGAAAGGGACAATGGTGACACTGAGCTAAAATCAGATGATTTGGCAGAGGCTTAGACGGTTCTTTAATTAGCTGATAAAAGAGAATTGGCTTGTCTGCACTGCTGATCTTCTAGCTTCTCCTAAGTCTTCAGAGCCATATTCAACATAAATCCTATAGTGCTCTGCCTAGGGGTACTTGAAAGCTTGCTTCTATGTTACTTATTTAAAGCCAGTGAATTAGAAGACCCTCTCTTTCTTATATTGCATATTGCACAAGGCAGCTTTTAAAGATCAGCAGGCCTGTGGATAATCATCTGAGAGTCCCCAGAACTAGAAGCAATATGAAACTCATCATACTGAACGTGGAGTTTCACTTGTTTTGGCTACTTCCCACTGAGCCTGCTTTTCAGATGGTAAGACCCCCTCTTAGGGGTAGACACAGTTGAAAAGAACTACTATTTACTCTTTACTTCTTTACTCTGCTAACAGAACTCTGCACTCCACCTAGGTTTCCAACCTTAGTGGCTACCCTGTCGTCACAGAAGATTTACCAAGGAGGTTGGAATTTTGTTTGTTTGCTTTTTTGTGCATCAAAATAACCTGGCAATCTAATCTCCAGAGAGTCCCAGGAACTAGGCAACACAAGGAATACTTTGAGAGATCTTCAATCCACTTCCTCCGTGCAAGTCTAGTTCAAAGTAATAACACCAAAGGCCCTGTTGCTTTTAGTCAATTCCAACTCAGGGCAACCCCACGTGTTGCAGAGGAGAACTGCTTCATAGGACTTTCTTGGCTCTAATCTTTATGGAAGTAGACCACCAGGTCTTTCTTCTGTGGCACTGCTGAGTAGGTTCAACCACCAGCCTGTAGGTTAGTAGTCGAGCACAAACTGCACCATCCAGGGACCTTAATACTAAAGGCAGAGCTGCAAAAATTTGAACTGGATCTTTATACTACAAGCAGATAACTGCCCCAACCTTGTTATTACTGATCAGAAATTCTGAGATAAGTGTTTAAAAAAAAAATAGAACAACAAAATTCACACAAGGATAAGGTCAAAGCCAGTTCCCTGTTTTCCTTACAGAAAAAAAAAAAAAAAAAATGGAACTAGGTAGTTTTTTTCTGGTGACTGTTTATTTTAACCTAGATGCTTTCTCCATTTGTAATTTAATCTCACTTATGTTTTCAGAAGCATTGCCAATTCTGATGGGTCTCTTGGGCAGAAACTAAGAGACAAGGTTAAACACAGCTGTTCTGGGGCCTGAAATCCTTGAGAGTCCAGCAGGCCTTGAGTTAGTAAAATAAACTCAAAGAGTCTGGACCAGGGCTTTCAGAGACAAGATGCATATAAATGAGCACGGAGTGAGCAGACGTCCTGGGCCAAGGTCAGAGGCAATCCCAGGACGTGAATTTACAGTGGAAGAGCACCGGCCTTAGTACATTTGCTATGACACAGAACAGAATTGACATTCTGGCCTTTGATCATCAGGCTGTCCCAAGAAAATTTCATCCAGATTAGCATTGTCCCTGCCAGCACTTTCTGTAATAAAATGCTTAATTTACTAGGAGTTTTGCTATTAGGTTGCAGGAATAGAAATGATACTCAAATGCAAGGTCAAACCACAGCATTTATGTTGGTGGTGGTGGTGGTTACCATCGAGTTGGCCCTGACTTGTTCCAACCTTATACGTAATAGAACAAAAAGTTGCCCAGTCCTGTACCATCTTCGTAATTGTTGGTATATTTGAGTCCATTGGGAGCCCTGGTGGTGCAGTGGTTAAGAGCTCAGCTGCTCACCAAAAGGTCAGCAGTTCAAATCCCCCAGCTGTTCCTTGGAAACCCTATGGGGAAGTTCTACTCTATCCTATAGGGTTGCTATGAGTCAGAATTGACTCGATGGCAACGGGTTTGGTTTGGTTTTGAGTCCACTGTTGCAGCTATTGTCTCAATCCGTCTCAACGAGGGTTTCCCTTGTTTTCCCTGACCCTCTACTTTACCAGACATGATATCCTTTTCTAGCTATTGCTCTTTCCTGATGATGTGTCCCAAGTAAGCCGGTCGAAGTCTTGCCATCCTCACTTCTAAGAAATATTCTGGTTGTATTTCTTCTAAGACTGATTTGTTTGTTCTTCTGGTGGTCCCTCCTATTAGCTGAAACACACAGTCCTATTATCCAGGTGAGGAGGGTAATTGTTTTCCCAAATGGTGCCTCAATTATTAGTGATTTACAAAGTTTTTTTTTTTTTTAATATTATTGTGTTCTAGGTGAAAGTTTACAGCACAAATTAGTTTTTCCTTCAAAAATTTTATACACAAATTGTTTTGTGACATTAATTGCAACCTTTGCAATGTGTCAGCACTCTTCCCGTTTCACCTTCCACCCTGGGTTCTCCAGGTCCATTCATCCAGTTTTCCTGTCCCTTCCTGCCTTCTTGTCTTTGCTTTTGGGCAGGTGTTGGCCATTTGGTCGTGTATACTTGATGGAACTGAGAAGCATGTTCTTCACATGTGTTATTGTTTGTTTTATAGTCCTGTCTAAGCTTTAGTTGAAAGGTGGACTTTGGGAGTGGCTTCAGTTCTGAGCAGGGTGTCCAGGGGCCATAGTCTAGGAGGTTCTTCCAGTCACCATTAGACCAGTAAGTCTGGTCTTCTTTGTGAATTTGAATTTTGTTTTACATTTTTTCCCAGTCTGTGGGTTCTCTTTTTACTCTTATGGTGAAGACTTTTGATGAACATAAGTGTTTAATTTTAAGGAGCTCCCAGTTACCTAGCTTCTCTTCTGTGTTTGTGCATTGTTAGTTAGGGTTTGTATTCTGTCTATGCCATGTATTAGGGCTCCTAGTGCTGTTCCTATTTTTTCTTCCATGATCTTTATCATTATAGGTTTTACATTTGGGTCTTTGATCCATTTCGAGTTAGTTTTTGTGTGTGGAAACCTGTTTCTTTTTTTTTACAAATGGACATCCAGTTTTGCCAGCACCATTTGTTAAAGAGACTGCCTTTTCCCCATTTAATGGACTTTAATCTTTTGTCAAAGATTAGTCGACCATAGGTGAATGGATTTGCATCTGGGTTCTCAATTCTGTTCCATTCATCTATGTGTCTGTCCTTGTACCAGTACCAGACTGTTTGGCTACTGTGGCTGTATTGTAGGTTCTGAGATCCGATAGTAAGAGGTCTCCTACTTTGTTCTTTTTCTGCAATAATGCTTTGCTTACCCAGGGCTCTTTTTTTCCATATAAAGTTGGTGATTAGTTTTTCCATCTTGTTAAAGAATGCTGTTGGTATTTAGATCAGGATTGCAGTAATCTGTAGATTGCTTTGGGTAGGATTGACATTTTCACAATGTTGAGTCTTGCAGTCCATGAGTATGGTATGTTTTTCCATTTATGTGGGTCTCTTTTGGTGTCTTGCAATATTGTTTTGTAGTTTTCTTTGTTTAGGTTTTTATGTCGCTGGTTAGATTTATTCCAAGAATTTTATCTTTTAAGGGATTATTATAAAAGGCACTGTTTTCCTGATTTCCTGTTTGAAGTTCTTTGTCGGTGTTTAGGAATCCAACTGATTTTTGTATGTTTTTCTTGTATCCTGCTGAATCTTTCTATTAGTTCCAGCAGTTTTCTTGTGGAATCTTTGAGGTTCTGTACATATCATCTACAAATAGGTATAGTTTTACTTCTTCCTTTCCAATTTGAATCCCCTGTATTTCCTTCTTTTGCCTTACTGCTCTAGCTGGGACTTCTAGCACAATATTACATAGGAGTTATGATAAAGGGCATCGTTGTCTTCTCCCCATTTTCAGGGGGAATACTTTCAGCCTCTCTCCATTGAGAATGATGTTGGCTGTTGGTTTTGTATAGATGCCCTTTATTATGGTGAGGAATTTCCCTTCTATTCCTATTTTATTGAGAGTTTTTATCAGGAATGAATGTTGGACTTTACCAAATGCCTTTTCTCCATCTATGGAGATGATCATGTGATTCTTTTGTTCTATTTATGTGGTGGATTATGTTGATTGATTTTCTAATGTTGAACCATTCTTGCATATCTGGTATGAATCCTACTTGATTGTGGTGTATTATTTTTTTGATATGATGCTGAATTCTATTGGCTAGAATTTTGTTGAGAATTTTTGCATCTGTATTCATGAAAGATATTGGTCTCTAATTTTCTTTTTCTTTTTTTTTTTTTTTGTGGTGTCTTTGCCTGGCTTTAGGCAACCTGGTGGCACAGTGGTAAAGAGCTCAGCTGCTAATCAAAAGGTCAGCAGTTCAAATCCACCAGCCACTCCTTGGCAACCCTATGGGGCAGTTCTGCTCTGTCCTGTAGGGTCATCATGAGTCGGAACTGACTTGATGGCAATGGGTTTGGATTTTTTTGTTTTGTCTGGCTTTGGTATTAGGGTTATGCTGGCTTCATAGAATTAATTCGGGAATATTCCTTCTTTTTCTATGCTCTGAAATAGTTTGAGTAGTACTGGTGTGAGTTCTTCTCTGAATGTTTTATAGAATTCTCCAGTGAAGCAGTCCAGACTGGGGATTTTTTTTGTTGTTGGGAGTTTTTTGTTTTTTAATTATTATTACTTCTTCAGTCTCTTCTCTTGTTATGAGTCTGTTCAGATTTTCTATCTCAGCTTGTGTTACTTTTAGGTAGATAGTATATTTCTAGAAATTTGTCCATTTCCTCTAGGTTCTCAAATTTGTTGGAGTACAATTTTTCATAGTATTCTGTTATGATCCTTTTTTATTTCAGTTGGGTCTGTTGTAATATCCCCCATCTCATTTCTTATTTGTTTATTTTCTTCCTCTCCTGTTTTTCTTTTGTCAGTTTGGCCAATGGTTTGTCGATTTTATTGATCTTTTCAAAGAACCAACTTTTGGTCTTGTTGATTCTTTCTATTGTTTTTCTGTTATCTGTTTCTTTATTTCTGCTCTAAGCCATTGAAAACCTATAACTGTCGAGTCACTTCTGACCCATGGTGACCCTATAGGACACAGTAGAATGCCCCATAGGGTTTCCAAGGAGCAGCCAGTGGCTTCAAACTGCCAACCTTTTGGTTAGTAGCCAAGGTCTTAACCACTGCACCACCAGGGCTCCATGTTTGCTCTAGTCTTTATTATTTACGTTCTTCTGGTGGCTGTGGGCTTCTTTTGCTATTCTCTTTCTATTTGTTCAAGTTGTGGGGTTAACATTTTTTTTTAACCCACCCTTCTTTTTTGATGTGTGTGTTTATTGCTATAAATTGACCTCTGAGCACTGCTTTTGCTGTGTCCCAAAGGCTTTGGTATGATGTGTTTTCATTCTCATTTAACTCTAGGAAATTTTTTATTCCCACTATGATTTCTTCTATTACCCAATTGTTTTTAAGCAAGGTGTTATTCAGTTTCCATGTATTTGACTTTTCTTCCTTGCTCTTCCTGATATTGATTTCTACTTTTATGGCATTCTGATCAGAGAGAATGCTTTCTATTATTTTGATGTTTTGGATTTTATTGAGGGTTGCTTTGTGGCCTAAAATATGGTCCATTCTGGAGAATGTTCCATGTGTGTTGGAAAAGAATGTTGCTGCTGTTGGGTGGAGTGTTCTATATATGTTTATGAAGTCAAGTTGTTGATTTTTGCCTTTAGATCTTCTGTATCTTTGTTGTGTTTCTTTCTAGATGTTCTGTCCTTTCCCAGGAGTGGTGTGTTGAAGTCTCCTACTATTATTGTACTGTCTGTTTCTCTTGTCAGTGCTGTTAGAGTTTGTTTTATGTATTTTGGAGCCCTGTTGTTGGGTGCATAGATACTTACTATAGTTATGTCTTCTTGGCAGATTGTCCCTTTAATCATTATATAATGTCCTTCCTTGTCTTTTTATGGTTGATTTTGTCTTAAAGTCTATTTTGTCTGAGATTGATATTGCCACTTCTGCCCTTTTTTGGTTACTATTTGCTTGATATATTTTTTTCTATCCTTTGATTTTTAATACATTTACATCTATGTGTCTAAGGTGTGTCTCCTATAGACAGCATATTGATGGGTCATGCTTTTTTATCCATTCTGCCACTCTCTGTCTCTTTTCAGACACATATAAGTTATTACATTCAGTGTGGTTATTGATAGGTATGAGTTTATTGCTGTCATATTGTTGTGCTTTCTTTTGCGGTGCTGAAGTTTTCTTTGTTCCTCTTATTTTCTTGTGGTGAATTCCTTTTATTTGTGGTTTTATTTTCTTTCATTATTATAAATTATGTGTTTAATGAGACTTTATGTTTTTCTTTTTTATTCTGATGAGTAAATTTGTTGACTTCATTGTGGTTACCTTGAAATTCACCCTCATCTTCCTAAGTTTGAACCAGTCTTTTATTACTTGATATCACCTTGTCTTCCTCTCCATTTGAAAGTTCTATACCTACACCATTTATTCCTCCTTTTATTGTTTTGACTTTGTCATCATTTACAGATTGATGTCTCTGTTTTCCTGTTTCAAGTCTTTTAGCTTTGTTTTGTTATTGAGAGTTCTTTACCTAGGGTTGTATCTGGCTGATTTGTTCTGTGTCTTTTACTCTGGTTGTTGTTTGATGTTGTTGGTTCTCTAACCAAAGGACTCCCTCTAATATTCCTGGTAAGTTTGATTTGATTTTTACAAATTCTCTTAATTTCTGTTTATCTGGAAATGTCATAATTTTGCCATTACATTTGAGAGAGAGTTTTTCAGGATGTATTATTCTTGGTTGGCAGCTTTTTTCTTTCAAGGTTTTGTATATGTCATCTCATTGCCTTCTTGCCTGCTTAGTTTCTGCCAAGTAATTAGAGCTTAACCTTATTGTTTCCCCTTTGTAAGTGAATTTTCGTTTTCTTGAGGTGCTCTCAGGATTCTTTTTGTTTTTGGCAAGTGTGATTATGATATGTTTTGGTGACTTTCTTTTGGGGTCTATCCTGTATGGAGTTTGTGGAGCTTCTTGGAGGGTCATCTTTTTGTTTTTCATGATATTTGGGAAGTTTTCTGCCAGCTAATCTTCAACAATCTTCTCTGTATTTTTCATTTTCTCTCCCTGTTCTGGAACTCCAATCACACACAGATTTTTGCTCTTGATTATGTTCCACATAATTCTTACATTTTCTTCTTCCTTTTCTCTGATTTTTCCTCAAAAAAAGTGACAGCTATGGATTTGTCTTCCATCTCCCTGATTCTGTCTTCCGTTGTTTCAAATTTGCTCCTAAAACCTTCTATTGAATTGTCCATTTCTGAAATCTTCTTGTTTATCTTTTGGATTTCTAGTTGCTGTTTTTGTATGATTCTAATTATTTATTTTAACATTTTAGTCTTGCATTATTTCCCAGAATTCTTCTACTGCTTTGTCTGTGTGTTCCTTGATTTTGGCTGTTTTTGTTGGTTTTGTCTATGTTTTCCATGATTTTGTTTATTTTTCCATTGGTTTTGTCTGTGTTTTTCTTGATTTCTTTCCTAATCTCTCGTAGAGCCCTAAATATTAGTCTTCTGTGTTCCATATCGAGTAGTTCCACTGCTTTTTCTTCTACTGGACTGTCATTTGAATCTTTATTTTGACCACTTGCTGGAGCTATCTTGTCCTGCTTTTTTATGTTTTGATATTGCCTGCTGTCTCCAAGACATTAAGGTATTATTGTCTTTATTTACTGATTGTATGTTCATTTGTTTCATTCTACTTCTTTATTTTGTTTTGATATGTCAGGGTAGGCGGGCCAAGCATGCTTTCCTGCTTGCTCGTCTGTGGACCTGATAGCTCTCACCACCTTGTCTGGGTGGGTAGGGCAGCAGCAGGCAGGGTAAGCTCATTTCACTGTACACTGGTTTGGCGAGGTAGCTGAAGGTGGACTGGGCAGGTGCTGTCTGCCTCCTGATGTTGGTCCAGCAGCGTGGGAGTATTCACCGTCCCTCACCAGATCGGCAGGGGGCGTCAGATGGAGAGTGGTATGGGCTCATTTCTGTCTGTTCAGCAGCTGGTTGAGTGGTAGAAGTGGAGGTGTGGTGCAGGCCTGAGCCAGTGACACTCTAGCCGTGGCAGCATGGCAAGGGCCAGCAGGATGGTGAGGTGGGGCTCAGGGCCACGTGGGGGAACAAAGAGAAGTCAAGAGATAGAAAGAAAAAAAAGAGGGGTACTTGGTAGGTCGGGGCAGGGCAGACCTCGAGGCCGGCAGAAAGGAGGGAGAGGTGGCATACAGAGCTAGATGGGGGGCAGAAAGTGACAGGTAGGTGGCTTTCTAGCCACAGATGTGGCGTGGCCCAGGGGAAGTGGGGGAGGTGGCTTATGGGGCTAGGTGGAAGGGAAAGAAAAAAGAAATAAAATTAAAATAAAAAATGGTGTGACAGGGGCTGGCGGGTGTGGGCAGGTGGGGGCAGGTATGACCTGGTGTGGCGGTGGGCTGGTAGCTCTCTACCCTCAGTGGTGCAGTGAGGCTCAGCAGGGAGGGTTAGAGACGGCATACAAGCTTATGTGGGAGGGAGAAGGAAAAGGTAGAAAGGGGAAAAAGAAAGAAATACAAAGCCTGACAGGAGCCTTTGGGTGGGGGTAGGGTGGACCTGGGGTGATGGTGGGCTGGTGACTCTCTAGTCAGTGTAGCACAATGAGGCCCTGTAGGAATGGGTAGAAGTGGAGTACAGGGCTAAGTGGGAGCGAGAAAGAAAAGGAAGAAAGGGAAAAATTAATATAAATAAATAAATAATGAAATGGTGTGACAGGAGCCAGCTGGTGGTGGCAGGGGGACCCAGGTTAGCGGTAGGCTGGTAGCTCTTTACCCATGGCAGGCCTGGTGGGTAGGGGTAGAGGTGATGTACAGGCTAGGTGGGAGGGAGAAAGAAAAAGAGGAGAGGAGAAAAAAAAATGGTGTGGCAGGAGCTGGCAGATGGGGTAAAGCAGACCTGGACTGGCAGCAGAGAGGTAGCTCTCCAGCCAAGTCATCCGGCGTGGTCTGTTGGGAGAGGTGGAGGTGGTGTATGGAGCAGAAGGGCAAGAGGTGGGAAAGTGTGTTTCTCTGGTTACTAGATGTTCTGTCTCCTGTTGGGAGCTCACCCAGAGGCCCCTCAGAAGAAAGGCCTGGCAATCTTCTGAAAAATCAGCCATTGAAAACCTAGTGGAGCACAGTTCTACTCTTACACACATGGGGTGGTCATGAGTTGGAATTGACTCAGTGGCAACTGGTGGTCATAGTGGTAAATGTCCTTTAACATGGGACTAGTTTAAAAAGAAATGGTACCTTCATGCAAGAGAATCTATGCATCCATTAAATTGAATAATGTAAATTTATATTTGTTGACTTGAGTAGAAATTCCATGACGTATTGGTTTTGAAGAAAAGGAATTACAAAACAGTATGGTTGGTATAATCCTGTTTTTGTGTAAATCAGATCAATCCCAGATGTCTCTGTGGCCCAGTCTCAACAACAGTGTCACGTTCAGGAAAGCAGCCCAGCTACCAAAAGTCATTGCCAAATAATTTCAGGCTTTACTCTCATCTTTCAGAAAACATAAAAGAACATACGATTCCTAACCTGCAGCGTCACATCTTCGAATCTCCTCTGGTACCTCATTTCTTTCATCTTGTTCTCTAACTCACACTGTAACAGCTCCTGAGACTCTCTTTCCCCAACACCCTTTTTCATTCTCAATCCAAAATTTCTTTCTGGTAACCAAATTGATCAACCACTTCTCTTTTGCCCCTCTTTTTTTGGTTCTCTCTACACTTACTACAATCATCTGAATAATCAGGTGGAAAGAAAAGAAAACACTAAGTGGAAAAAATATCTTTCCCAGGAAGGAGGAACAAAAGACATTGTGACTATGCATATACTACAATGTAGCAAATGCAAAATTATTACACTGATATCTACTGTATACAGTCATAGAAGTGTCTGCAAAGATGTCAACAGAATTCTTAACAATGATTATCTCAGTTGGGATTGCCCCATGAATTTTGCTTTTAACTGTGTATCACTCCTTATATCTCTGAATTATTCACAATGAGCGTGTTTTGTTTATAATCAGAAATGAGAAATTAACTCTTATCAGCATATAAAAAAGAGATCACAACAATGCTCACAAGAAATACTGGATGTGAAAAAGTGCACAATTTAAGTACAAAATATACTTATTTTAAATAAATACAGTTGGATCATCTCTTCCTGTTTTTGACATTAATAAACTCCATTATTTTGAAATTATTTTAATTACTCCTGCATGTGAGCTAATAAAGTACAGTTGGAGTGGGTCACTTACTTAACAGCTGGATACTCCCCTATATTGTTTAATTGGTTATTTTGTTACCAATCAACCTTGCTTAATTTGTGAGTCCACTGGGATGTGACATGTACAGCATTTAAGGACTTACAAAAAGCATTAAACATTTCTAATTAATTGTGATGTTTTTCATTCATTTGCCCCAGCAGCTAATATTTGTAGGGTTTTCTTGGTGAATAGGCAGTTAGTGTGTATACATTTGTATTCATTTTAATTTCTTCACACCTACACATCCTTGTATGTGTTTATAAATACAGGTTAATTGTTGTTCTTGTTAGTTACCATTGAGTTGACTCCAACTCATAGGGACTTTATGTCCAACAGAATGAAATGTTGCCTGGACCTATGTCATTCCCACAATTGTGGGCGTGTTTATTCCAGCCCGTTGTTGTGGCTATTGTGCCAATCCAGCTCACCAAGAGTCTCCCACACCCTCACTGCTCTCAGCTTCACTGAACATGATGTCCCCTCCAGTGAATGGTCTTTCCTGATGATATGTTCAATGCGAGTGAGTTAGACAACATTCTATTGTGATCCATAAGGTTTTCATTGGCTAATTTTCAGAAGTAGATCACCAGGCCTTTCTTCCTAATCTGTCTTAATCTGAAAATTCCACTGAAACCTGTCCTTCACAGGTGTCCCTGCTGGTATTTGAAATACCGGTGGCACATCTTCCAGCATCACAGTAACATGGAAGCCCCTACAGTATGACAAACGGACAGCATAGTTATATATATACATTTGTTTATTTTTATGATTTGTGAGCCAGACAAATTTCCCTGAAAATCAAGGTGCCTGTCTATGCAGTGCCCAGGATTCTGACTCATGGGTCTTTTCGCCAGGGGAATTCTGAAAAGAAGTTTGCAACACATTGTTGACGGGGCACTGTCACTACAGCTGCTGGCAACTAGTGCCAGACATCCCGAGCTCTGGGTTCCTGAGAAGGGAGCTCATTAGTCAGACTCTCTAGCTAGAAATACCAAATGGTTCCCTGGCTTATGTCTGGAGGTTCCAGCCTGGGAATTCCAGAAAGCATAATTTGTCAGCTGAGAGCTGTATTTGACTCTCAAATTTCCTTCAAGTTTATAATTAAATAACGGAATCAGTTCTAGTCATATTCAACTTAAAACAGGTGTCTGTAAGAAGCAAAGGAGTAACAGCTGACTAGAACCCCAAAGGACCACACTAAATTGGAAAAGTGATTGGAAACAGGCTTTAACAGGCTGGCTAGGACAGAACATTCAGAGGGGAAGAAAAAAAAAAAACATGAAAGTAATCAGAAGGTGGCTGATGGTTCTGACGGTCTGGTTCCAACGATTCGTGAAGAGATAATTCACTTCAGTGGTAGTCTATAAACAGAAAGCAACCATTTTATAAAAATGGCAGAGTACAAGGGGTGCAGAGGATAACAAAATATCCAAAATAATGTTAACGTGAATACAGAAAGAGATGGGGCCAGTAGACTGGCCCTGATTTTGAGTCAAAAACAGAAAAGGGGGTAGTTATTTGATTTTTATAATGTAACAGCCATTGGAACTGGTCTTCAGTCATCCTTCCTGGGAAGGCTTATACCTAGGAATTGGCTGAGTGTATAATGAAAGAAATAGTCTGTATGAATGATAACAATGCAGGCTTCAGAGTTTAAAGGTTGAAGCTATTTAAACTGAAAAATGGACAGAAGTGAGCTTCCGTCAAGGGATTTCTGAGGTTGAGAAGGGACTCTGTCAAAGCAGAGGATGTCACAGCCCCACTGCCATGTTCTCTCGCATTGTGCAGTGTTTAGCAACAGGAGTAGGCAATGCAGACTCATCTTACACAAATGGTGCTTCACCTCCCCACCTGCCTCTTCCTCTGCTGGAGGGACTTACTGGGTTTCAGGGTCACCTCACCCCACATGAGGTGCTTCAAATCCAGTGGTTGGAACACCATTGGACTCTCACCCACCTTATTCCCACATAGTGCTTTTCATCTGAACCTTCCCTAGGTGAGATTGTCACCCTCTGAAAGTCATCAGTGAAGGAATAGAAATAGATATAACTCAAAGGGACCTGGTCAGTTTGGCTGGAAGCCTGGGCCACTGAGTACAACCCAGACTTCCCTCCAGTGACAACCTCCAGGCTGCTGGCCAACGCCCTTGACTGCTCTAGGAAGAGGGAACTTCTATCTTTGTATTTCCAGCAAGGTCAAATTCTGCTCAAGGTTTTCCACCCCCCCAGTGCTGTTGATCCCCATATGGCTCAGAACTGGGCTGCATTCCCCTCTTGCCAGGACACCTGAAGTGGATGCCAGGATACAAGATGAGAATACCATTAGAGCCTGAAGGAGGAGAGACTGACTGTCTGGACTTTCTGCTTTTATAGCCACGTGGGGACCTGAGCCCCGTACCCAAGGAACTTCCGGTGCAGGTTACTTCTCCCCAAAACTAGGCAGAAGACTATACTTGTTACATACATAAAGACTAAACGCCAACTAATTCGTTAAAATCAAGCCACCTCTCACCAGTGCCACCTACATTTCTCAATTATATCTGTTATCTTGCAAAAATATAGACTGACTCATGTCTCCCTTCTGATGAAAAGTCCCCCTGTGATTCTCTTTCTGTACAAAATCAAATCCAAAATCTCTTTACACCCTTGTCTCAAGCCCCTCCATACATCCTTGAATTCGTGTGTTAGCCATACCAATCTTTATATTTTTCTTCATTTTAAGTATAAAAAGTACATACTCAAAAAATTCAAACAATATAAAGCATATGAAGAAAAAATAATGTATTCCTTTAGTTTATCTTCACCTTTTCCCATTCAGAAGTAAACTGTTAATACTTTGGTGTGTATACTTCGGACCTTTGCCTATATATACACATTTATGTAGTGGACTTGCATCGTAAGTTACAAAACCAACCAATGTACTCATAAAAATTACTTACAAAGAAACAGAGAGAGAGATTTTGGTGAGCTGAGTGGTAGCTTCCCAAAGATATTTAATCCCCAGAACCTGTGAATGTTATTTTGGAGCCCTGGTGGTGCAGTGGTTAAGAGTTGGGCTGCTAACCAAAAAGGCTGGCAGTTCAAGTTCACCAGCTGCTCCTTGGAAACCCTATGGGACAGTTCTACTCTGTCCTATAGGGTTCCTATGACTTGAAATCAAAAGCAACAGATTTGTCTTTAAGGAGCCCTGGTGGTGCAGTGGTTAAAAGAATTGACTACTAACCAAAAGGTCAGCAGTTTGAAACCACCAGTGGCTCCACAGGAGAAAGATTTGACAGTCTTCTTCCGTAGAGATTTACAGTCTCAGAAACCCTATGGGGTCTTTATGAGTCGGAATTGACTTGACAGCAGTAGGTATATATAAAGTCTTTGCACATATGATTGAATTAAGGCTCCTGAGATGAGGAGATAATTCTGGATTATTTTCGTGGTCCCTAAATGCCATCACAAGTGTCCGTATAAGGCAGAGGCAGGGGAAGCTTTGACAGACACATAGAGGAGAAGGTCATGTGAAGAGGGAGTAGAGAGATGCAGTCACAAACTAAGGAATGCCAGCAGCCGCCAGAAGCTGAAAGAGCCAAGGAACGATTCTCCCTAGAGCCTCCAGAGGGAGCATGACCCTGTCTAGACCTTGATTTTGAACAGTAAATATCTGTTGCTGTAAGCCATGATGTTTGTAGTAATTTGTTACAGCAGCCACAGGAAACTAATACAGAAACATACAAAGAAAACAATGTAAATAGAGCAGAAACCCTGGCCACCATGGTACTCAGTGAGCACAAGTGCCTGGGTGACCTGGGATGCTGTGAATCTGCTCTCCCTGAGAAGGCATTGGTGGCTGTGCCTGTGCAGGAAGAACAGCTCACAGAGCTGAGTGTGTTTCTAGTGCTTACAGAGGCATGTTTTATTTTGTTTTTGTCTTTTTTTTAAATTTTGATGAAAATATACACAGCAGAACATGTACCCATTCATCAGTTTCTACATGTACAATTCAATAACATTGACTACATTCTTCACATTGTTGCTATCTCTACACATATTGTTTTATCACCATTAACTTAGACTCACTACTCCATGAAATTCTCATCTATGCTTTAGAGTTACTGTTGACAACTTAATCTCATATAGATAATTCTTTAAAAAGAATGCAATGCTCACGGCGAACATTCTTTACTAATTTAGCTAGACAGTTATTTAGTTTAAAGATGACTTCAGGGGATAATTTCAATTCATGGTTTGAAGATTTTCTCAGAGCAATAGTTTGGAGGTTCCTCCAGTCTCAATAGATCCAGTAAGTCTGGATTTTATAAGGATTTTCAATTCTGTTGCACATTTCCCCCCTTTTTGATCAGAATTTATTTATTGATTCCTTGATCAAAACCTTCAGTAACAGTAGCTGGGCACCATCCAGTTCTTCTGGTCTCATGGGTAAGGAGGCAGTAGTTCATGGTGGCAGTTAGACCTGCAGTCCAGTTCCTTCTTTGATTCCTGGGTCTCTTTCCTCTGTTGCTCCAGGAGAGTGGAGACAAATTGTTATATCTTGAATGATGACTTACAAGCTTTTAAGACCCCAGGTACTACTCACCAAACTCGGCAGTGGAACAGTAACTCTAAAAACAGTATTAGGCCAACTGGGCAGTCCCACAAAACCATGACTCTGACCATTCAAACCAACAGAACTAATCTCATGAGACATTTGTTTGTATGTAGTACTTAAGTAGTATCAGCAACGTTAGCTGCTGCTGCTGCTTCTTTTTTTTTTCTTGGTTGCTGATGTTGTTATAAAATTACATATAACACAGTATTTGCCATTTCACCCTTTTTCTGATGTACTACTTAGTGATACTAGTTACACTAATCAAGTTATGCAACCATTACCCTTAATCGACGTCAATTTTCCCGTTATTGTAAACATAAACTCACTACTTCGCTAGAGGCATGTTTTGACTGTAATTGATTTCACCTTATGAATTTGCTTAGGATCAAATCTCTCATTGGATGTGATTCCATTGTATATACGAATATACTTTTGTTATTATTATGAGAGCATAATACATTGCTTCGCAACCATGCACATTTTTTTCAAGTTTTTATTTATCTCATTATTTTTAACCACTGCCTGATATGCCATGTTTTAGATGAACCACAATTAATTTAACCTGTTTCCTGTTGATGGGCATTTCCCCCAGGTTTTCACTACTGTAGGTAACATACAAAACATCCTTTTACATAAATCCTTGTGTTCTTATTTAAGAATACTGGTGAGATAGGGAAACCCTCATGGCATAGTGGTTAAGAGCTATGGCTGCTAACCAAAAGGTCTGCAGTTCAAATCCACCAACCATTCCTTGGAAACCGTATGAGGCCGTTCTACTCTGTCCTATAGCGTCACTATGAGTCAGAATCAACTTGACGGCAGCGGGTATGGTTTTGGTGGGATACATCTCTGGAAGTATTTGAACAAAAGGTAGGAATTTAAAAATTTTTTTAAATTGTACTTTAGATGAAGGTTTACAGAACAAACTAGCTTCTTATTAGACAGTACACATATTATTTTATGACCTTGGTTAACAACCCCATGACATGTCAATACTCTCCCTTCTCGACCTTGGGTTCCCTCTTACCAGTTTTCCTGTCTTTTAGTCCTTGCCTCTCGGCTGGTGTGCCCTTTTAGTCTCATTTTGCTTTATCAGCCAGTTTAATCTTTGGATGAAGAGTGAACCTCAGGCGTGACTTCATTACTGACCTAAAAGGGTGTCCGAGAGCCATACTCTTGGGGTTTCTCCAGTCTCTGTCAGGCCAGTAAGTCTGGTCTTTTTTTGTGAGTTAGAATTTTGTTCTACATTTTTCTCCAGTTCTGTCCGGGACCCTCTATTGTGATCCCTGTCAGAGCAGTCAGTGGTGGTAGCTGGGTACCATTTAGTTGTACTGGACTCCATGGTGGAGGTCATGGTAGTTGTGGTCCGTTAGTCCTTTGGACTAATCTTTCCCTTGTATCTTTGGTTTTCTTCATTCTCCCTTGCTCCCAAAGGGGTGAGACCACTGGAGTATCTTAGATGGCTGCTTACAGGCTTTTAAGACCCCAGATGCTACTCACCAAAGTAGAATGTAGAACATTTTATTTATAAACTATGTTATGCCAAACTATTTATAAACTATGTTATGTTCCCCAAAACCATGGTCCCCACAGGCTTCAGCTCAGCAATTCGGCCCCTCAGGGAGTTTGGATGTGTCTACAGAGCTTCCATGACCTTGCCTTGTACAAATTGTGCTGGCTTCCTGGCATTTAAAATTTTTTTATAAATATTATCAAGTGGTTACATAAAATGTACACACACTTACAGTGTCCTCCAAAGTTTTCTAAAAAACTTTTTACTTATTTTTTTTAAAGTATGAAGAAAAAAATAGTCCCATAACACTCACTGAAATTCACAATATAGAACTTAAGTATATAAGTATTTAAAAAAATCTACCTTTCCAGAGACTTCTGGCAAAATGGTGCTCTAGACAGAAGCACCACGCTGTCCCTCCACAGCAAAGATATGAAAAACTAAGCTGAACAGAGAAAACAACAGTCCTGAAACCCTAAAACATCAAATGAAGAGATAAAGAACTCAGCCAAGCACCAAATGGAGTGAGAAAACTGACAGAGAATGGAGAGCGAGGAGAGATTCATGCAGAGGTGCCCTACCAGCTAACGCAGCGTGGATCCACCATCTTGGACTCTTATCGGAGACCAGCAAACAGGGGGTACAAGAAAGCAGCTTCACGGAGTTTCCAGCAGGAGACAAAACAACTGTTTCTCATCTCTCTATATCTTCCTTCTCTTTCTGTTCCCTGAATACATGGCGTTGTATACCTCTACACCTTCTAGCCAGGCTGTACTGCAACACCTGAGAGCCACTTCCCCAGACCTCATAGCTGCACCGGTGGGATCCCTGGGAATTTGCGGTTCTTTAACCTTTCCGATTTTTATTTATTCATTCTTCTCTTTTCTTTTCTTCCTCTTCCCCTTTCTGTTTTTCTCCATTTCATAGTCTCTCATCTCTCCACTCCAACAGCAAGCTCCCCTAGCATTCTTTTTTGTTTGTTTGTATTTTTTTGGCTCCTGTTCCTCTCTCCTCTATCCCATAGCCATCTTAGCTCCACACATAACAATCTCCC
>NW_004443980.1:11586627-11612599 GCF_000243295.1 Trichechus manatus latirostris
AACCAATGTCATAAAACAATACGTGTACTACTGTTTCATGAGAAACTATTTGTTCTGTAAGCCTTCACCTGAAGTACAATAAAAAAAAAAAAAGTACCTTTCCACAATCCCTGCCAGAGGCATCCACCTTGTGTTTCCTTTCAATAATTTTGTACGTGTGTAATACCATTCTTATATACATAAAAACATATATGTATGTACATATCTCCTTTTAATAAGAAAAGGATTATTATATATATGAAATTTTTCACTGTGCTTTTCTTTCCTTTGAATAATATATCTTTGAGGTTTTTTCCATATCAACATGTACAACTCTACTTAATTCCTATAACTGCATACTATTCTATTTTATTGATATTTTGTAATGTATTTAACCAGTCACTTACTGATAGACGTTTATGATATTTGTTTCTATTTTTATGTTATTACAAATGATTCTGAATACACTCATTCTTAAAAAAAGACATTCATACTCTAACACACTAATTCTCAAAATTTAACATTGTTATCTTTATTCATATTTTGTTAAATTTTTTAAAATATAGGTGTATTGTGATTACCTACAATATGTTTCTCCCCGATACACTGTGAGCTTCTGGAAGAGAAAGGGCATTCCCTCCTATCTGATAAATCCCCAGGACTTAGAACATTGTTACATTATAGGAGTTTCAAAAACGTTATATAAATGAATAAAGAAATGCGCAATGAATGCTACTGGAAAATGTTCCTCTTTTCCTTAGTTTCAATGTGTACATATGTACAAGAGACACTTGGTAAGCATTTACGATATACTAGACATTGTGGCCCCTGTGGCCAAGAATTGGGGCAGATACACAAATACCGATGATAAAAAGGAGTTAAGGGCCACAGGAAAGACACAACAGAAGGGCTATAAGCAATCAGAGGCAGCCAGAGACCATTTCTAGAAAGTAGCATATGCTTAAAAGCAGACAGTGGCATGCTGGTAAACTAGCTCTTTGGGAAAAAAAAAAAAAGACTGATGTGTAGCACAGTAGTATCACTAGCAGGGTGACACTGTCAGGGGGTGACACAAAATGACCCCAGGGTCTGCGGCAACAGCTGCGGCGGGAGGCGGCCAGGCCAGCGTCACGAGGGAGGAGCTGCCAAGGCAGTGTCATCGCTAGGGTTAGTATCACCCATCACCCAGCGCAGTAACTCGTTATTCCCCACGCCCACCCCGCGCCCTTCCCCCGTCACCCACCAGTCAGGGTGCAGGCAGCCTGCCATTGGACAGAGAGGAGGGTCTCTGCCTTGGGCAGTAGGAGATGGGAGGAGCTGCCGGGAGTCACAGGGAGCGAGGTCAGGAGGCCGGCCCCGTGGCATGACAATCGGCCCTGTTGGGGGCTGGGTGGGGTAAGGCTGCTCTGCCCACGGAGGTGGCGGGGTGGGGGGGCGCTCACCAGCCGACCCCACCCACCCCAGGCGGCGGTGGGGTGAGATGTGACACCATGAGTTACCTAGGTGACACCAATGGTCAGTTCGAGCCACCGATCTATTTAACAATCAGCTCTCTTGAGCCATCTCCATTACAACACTGAATCAGGGCACACCAGCCAGCCTTTTCTGTCCTAGCACCGTGACCTCTCACCATCACCTCATCTCAGCTATTGGCACCCTCCACCTACTCTAACGTCAGACAAAGGGTTCTTTGGAGAGGTGAGCAAGCAGAGATTGGAAGCAGTAGAGATGACTTCTAGACTTAATTAAGCAAACAAAACTTCTCTGTCCAGTTGCACATGCTTCATGTCTAATCTTGCTGGTCCTCAAGGGGTTCATTCCTTCCTTAAGGCCTCTTTTCCCTTTTGCATTACCTAAGTGGCTTAGTTCTTCACCAACACTTCCAGCTCAGTTCTGTTGATGGATTAGAAATCTGTTAGTAACATAAGAAAATAAATGGAGATTGCATATTCTACGTAAGGTTCAATGCTAACCAAGCTCACATCCCTTGGGACTTCAAAGTGTGTATTTAGATATCAAATTTACTGCAGGAATATGGGATCTGGCATTTGGGAAATGAGTCAGAGTATATTTTAAGATGTGTTTGACACATGTTAAGATTATATTTTTCCTTGGAGCCAGGAAACAAAGTGTGTCAGCTATGACATAAGAAGGTAAAATTTCAAGATCCTGATTTTCTTGCCTGAGTGAAAAATAATATTCATACAAGTTTCTAGAAGAGAGACTTTATAAGAATTAATCAATCTTAGTCCAAAGGGTTTATAATAGGATTATTCGGCTTTGGACTCCACTGTTTATCAGAAATCTTGAAAAATAAAATAAAAACAAACAACAAAAAAGCATACCCATCTCTCTGGGGGTTTTGAATGTATTTTTCCAAGCAGCACTTCAACTTACAATAGTCTTATTCATCAGATTCAGACTTGCAAACCAGTGTTAGATGCTAGTTTTATACTCAAAATAAACTGCGAAAACTAGTTATGTCAGAAGAGGTCCTTGGAGAATTAAATAGTGTCTTTGATGATCAAAATAAAGGGGTGGGGAACCAACCCAACCCAGTTAAAATCATAATAAAATTGTATTTTTTTTCTTGTTTAAATTAAGAACCTTGATGCACTATCCCTGAAAATTGGCAATATATGCTTTCCACTTTTTCTATAGGAGATTTTGGACATGGAGAATTGTTTAAAGCTAATTACTAGCAAGAAAAAAAATGCTGTTTGAAGATCAAATATAATGCATCAAGAAGTCCCTGGGGGGTGCAAATGGTTAAGTGCTTGGGCAAGAGGTTGGTAGTTCAAACCCACCCAGAGGTGTGTGGGTAGAAAGACCTGGCGATCTACTTCCAAAAGATCACAGCCATTGAAAACTTTATGGAACGCGATTTTACTCTGACACACATGGGGTTGTCTTGAGTCAGAATCGACTTGACAGCAACTGATTTGGTTTTTTTGGTTGTAATGCATCAAAAACCAAAGGCTGAAGCAGGAAAGAAATTGACACAAGAAAAGGACCCAAACAACAATGGGAGCTAAGGAGAATGACGAGAACAGGATACAAGGAAAAGATTAGTCCGAAGGACTAATTGTCCACAGCTACCAAGGCCTCCACCGGACTGAGTCCAGTACAGCTAGATGGTGCCCGGCTACCACCACTGACTGCTCTGACCAGGATCACAACAGAGGGTTCTGGTCAGAGCTGATGACCTAAGTGGCTTAGTTCTTCACCAACACTTCCAGCTCAGTTCTGTTGATGGATTAGAAATCTGTTAGTAACATAAGAAAATAAATGGAGATTGCATATTCTAAGTGAGGTTCAATGCTAACCAAGCTCACATCCCTTGGGACTTCAATGTGTGTATTTAGATATCAAATTTACAGCAGGACCTATCATAAATACTACATAAATAGTACACATATTGTTTTATGACATTTGTTAACAACCCCACAACATGGCAACCCCTCTAACTTCTCAACCTTTCTTTTTTGGTGAAAATACACATAGCCAAAGATACACCATTTCAAAAATTTCTACATGCACAGTTCAGTGACATTGACTACGCTCTTCCAGTTGTGATGCTATGTATGTGTGTAATACCATTCTTATATACATAAAAACATATACGTATGTACATATCACAAAAGGACAAATATTGGATACTGGGCTCGATAACCTTTAACACACTCCCAGCCATTGCAATCTCACAGGGCCCTACACGGGGAAGGACCCTACACTTGGAGTTCATTGCTTGTGATCGTCTTGAAATTCTTAATAATTTATCGTTGAATTTGTGTTTTTAAAGCGAACCAGTGAGACAATGGAGCCCACACTGGCAGCTTGGGCTCACAGAAGGCCCGTCTCCTTCTGCCTCCCTGGGAAAGGTTACCCACTCCTCCACTCCCTGGTGTCCTAGGCCACGCCCAGCCTCCCTTTCCTACTGCTGCCCTCCAGCCCCACTGGAGACTGGGTGCAGGGAGGGTTGGAGTTGGGTTCATGCATCCCCCAGCATCTAAGCTGTGGCAGGGTGGCGGCTAACCCCACCCTTGTCTGGTAGTGCCACAGTGTATGAGGTGGGTGACTTAGCAAGGTGAGCCTCCCCCATCCTTGGTTCAGGTACTGACTGCATCCCAGCACAGAGGCTGCAACCCTTTGGGGTCACCTGTCTATCAGCTATGGGTTGGGACAGCTATTCTGTGATAAGGGAGACTGACTTCCTGTTCCCAGCTGAGCACACGTCAGTCTGATGGCTGGACACTGATACATAATTAGTGACTTTTATATGTTTTACTTTTTCTTCGCTTAATTATCTCTCTACATTTATATTTCCCCCCATGCAGTCATGTTTTTGTTATTGTATTCTCTAACTCTCAGCTGCAGCCCTCTGTCCAGATTCTCAGTCTCTTGACCCAGACCAGGAATCAGCAAATGCCCAATGAGAAACGCAGACGCAGAATGTCAGCTCACTTCTCTGCTGGTCCCTTTCTCTTGGATCTTAGCCCATACGTCCTGGTTGCTTTGGCAGATCTCTGATGCCTTTGAAGAGATTTTGTTTTTTACTTTGCATGGCTTCTTATTTTTCAAAAGGAGTGTAGGCATGCCACAGCTATTCCATCCTAGTTAGAAACTGATGAGACAAGGTTGTGTCGGAAACTACGCAACTGTTCTTACTGACATTTGACACAAAGAATGAGTGAAGACCAACCTTTCTAGAATCCTAGCTATCATTGTGAGCTCAAAGATTGCAACTTGTAATCAGTTTTTATTAAACAATGCATTACATTACTTCTTTAAATTAGACTGTATCTTTGTTTTTTCTGTTGTTGTTGTATTTTTTTTAATGGTCACTATGGGTGATCAAAGAGGTTAAGAGCTATGGCTCCTAACCAAAAGGCTGGCAGTTTGAATCTACCAGCCGCTCCTTGGAAACCTTACAGGGCAGTTCTACTCTGTCCTATAGGGTTGCTATGAGTTGGAACCTATTTGACAGCAAAGGGATTTTTGTTGTTGTTGTTGTTGTTGTTTTTTAATGAGTGCTTAATATCATCTAATTGTAACATTTTCCAGGCTAAAATGTTTGTGGGCATGTGTTATATACCATAATACTTTGGGGCCTCAATCGCCCACTTCTCTGTGTGATTATGTGAACACATAACTCTCTGAGGAAAATCTTGGCCCTGCAAAGGCACATCCTCTACCCAACCTCTGATGAAGGTGGGGCTGTCTCCTTACTGTACGTAAAATTCCCATAACAATTAGATTTTTTGTTATCCATAGAATTTCATAAGAGGATCTGTCCTTCTTTCAGTATATTAAAAAAAAAAAAATTATGTAGGGAGTTTTATTTGTAAGCTGGAGATTGGGTTCTAAATAGAGAATATACGGTGAAGTTTTTTGTGGGACTTTTTTTTTTAATGATCAAAAGCTTAATTGTAAGAAATATTCAAGGAAGAGTACCATAAGGCTGTACAATACGCTTCTTTCTTTTGAATCTAAAATAGCTAAAGAGAAAAAAAAACAATTGGCTTAGATTTAATTGCTTTGGTCCCTCATATACTGCCTATGCTTTGGCATTATGCCTTTAACTTGCATACAGGGAGGTAACCAGAGGAAGTCATTCTAAACTTGCCATTTTATTTATGGCAGAAATATTGTTGAGGATGTTGATCTCCATGGGAATTCACAGGAGCTGTTTCTCTCAGCTCTCAATATCAGGAAGAACTATGCATCTTTGGGGAAAAAAAACAAAAAAAGTTTGTTTTTATTTTGGGGCACTTTAAACATTGTAATCAATCGTGTTTCCTTTTTGCTTGGCCGCTAGAAAGTTCACAGCTAAATCTGTAGTCCACCTCAGGAAATTCATTTCAAATATTTTGTGTATTAATTTTACCTGTGGTTTTATTTTTATTTTCCTTATTGTTCCTTCCCTCTGATTTCCTCAATTATCCTGTGGCATTGTGGCAATGTTTTCATATTCAACTGTAAATAATTTTTGGAATAAAACAAGGTAAAAATAATATGCAAATAAATGACCTTGAGAGTGGAGCTGGGTTGCCCTTGAGCCTCCGATGTTTTATCTTTTTGATCTGTCCTCCAGGCATGGGCAGAGCAGACCTTGCATCACCTTTAAAGCAGTGATTTCCTGGGAGGGTCCCAGTTGGCAGTGCCAGGAAAGTGAGGTGAGAGGAACATGGCAGCAGGTCCAGCTTGTGATCAACAAGGTCAGTCAGCCATGACTGATGGGTTAGAGATCTGTTTAAATGTTGTGAAAGTCCCATTCAGTTCTAAAATTCTATGATTCTGTAATTCCATGAGCTGTCATTCAACCTACAGATTAAAATTTAAGTTTTGTAAATTCTAAACCCACCACACATCTGTCAGTTTGTCGTATGGTGGCTTGCACGTTGCTGTGATGTTGGAAGCTATGCCACTGGTATTTCAAATACCAACAAGGTCACTGGTTACAGCAGAGCTTCCAGACTAAAACAGATTAGGAAGAAAGGCCTGGCAGTCTGCTTCCAAAAAAATCAGTCAGTGAAAGCCCTATGAATCACAGTGGTCTGATTCCATTGTGCATGAGGTTGCCGTGGTTCCGGCAACAACAACAAGAACACTCTGCCTGTCACATCAGGTGGTCAAGGTTTATATCACCAGTGGTGGGATGGGTCAGCATGCTGGTGCCTCCTGATGTGACACATGAAAAGAATGTATGGCCTGAGTCTGGACATGAGGAAACACTGAACAGACCAAGGTTGAGAAGCATTATACAGAATGAAGGCCCTGTACGCTTTAATAATGTCAAGTCCATGAAAGACAGGATAAGAGTGGGGAACTGTTCCAGACTGAAGAAGATTCAAGAGATATGACAACGAAATGCAGCACGTGATTCTAGATTGGGCCCTGGATCAGAAAGAGGTAGCTGAGGAAATCTGAACTGGGTCTGTGGGTTGGAGGGTAGTGTTGCATCGGTGTTAATTTCCTGACTGAGAAGGTTGTCTGGTAGAAATGTAGGAAAGCACCCTGGTTTGCAGGGAAATGCATACTATTTAGAGATGATGGAGCATCATGTTTGCAACTTTCTCTCAAATGAATCAGAAAAAGATTAATGATAATGGAGATATATGGATATACATGTGTGCATATATATGTGTGTGTGTATATGTGTGTATCTATGTGCATATTATGTGTATGTGTGTACGTATATATTAATCTGCGTGTGTCTGTGTGTGTGTATATATAGACACAGAGTGAGAATAAGGTGCAAATATAGTAAAATGTCAATACAAAGAAATTTGGATATGGCATTCGTTGCCCTATTCTTACAACTTTAAGTTTGAAATTATTTCAAAATAAATTATAAAAAATGATGTAGGATTTACGTTTATTGAAATGAAAAATTCCATGATTTTATTATGTAGATCATTCCATATGTGACTGTTCCATATATTTATGTTTACAGGAGTGACTTTTTGATCATAGAATTATAGGTGATTGTTAACTTTCTCTTTCTACTTGTCTAGATTGCTGGACATTTTTATGAACTTTTGAACTTTTCTAATCAGAAGAAAATAAAAAGTATTTCCATTTTTAAGCCTGTCTTTTAAAAACTCCATAATTACAACTTCTGCAAAGCTTTTTAAGTCACTTTGTTCTTCACAAATGCCAGAATTAAAATTATGCTATTAAGAAAAAAAACATTGCGGTCAAATCAATTCTGACTTACAGTGACCTACAGGATAGAGTAGAACTGCCCCATAGGGCTTCCATTATGCTATACTTACAAATAAACCTATGCATACAAAGTACTCATACTTACTAAAGACACAGATATATAGACATAAAATCATCACTTATTTTAAAGTATGCATTTCAATAATTTCTAAGCAATGACCTAAAACTGTCATTTTATATACTCAATACGTAATTACTCAATTGCATTAATAATCAGCCCTGTAAACCAGCAGCTCAGAAAGTTAAAATTAAACAAGTGACATTTACACAACCTTTTATAATTAACAAAGTAATATAATTAAATCTTCAAAATCCCATTGTGTGGCTGGCATTGTTATTACACAAGAAGCAATTTGTGCCTAACCTAAGACCTTTCCTCCTCATGAGACAAGAGCCAACAAAGGCCTCCTGTCACTTGAGGAAGCTTGGTGAGAGTATATGAGCCGTCAAACAAATCAGAAAACCACTGAATTGAACCATCTTGGAATTGAAAGAGATTTTATCAATCAACTATTCACCTAATTCAGAAATGCCTTTTAAATCACACATATGGTCATGTCATCCTCTTTCATAAATCCTTTCAGTGCCGCCTTCCTCCACAGTGTATGTTATGGGGTAGCATTCAACTTCCTTAAAGTATCAAGTTGTTTTTAGGTGCTGTCAAGTTGATTGTGACTCATAGCAACCCTGTGTACAACAGAATGAAACACTGCCCTGTCCCACGCCATCCTCACAATCGTTGGCTATGTTTGAGCCCACTGCTGCAGTCACTGTGTCAATCCATCTCATTGGCTGTCTTCCTCTTTTTGCTGACCCTCTGCTTTACCAAGTATGATATCCTTCTTCAGGGACTGGTCCCTCCTGATAACATGTCCAAAGTACGTGATACAAAGTCTCGCCATCCTTGCTTCTAAGGAGCATTCTGGCTGTACTTATTCCAAAACAGATTTGTTCGTTCTTCTGACAGTCCATGGCATATCCAGTATTCTTTGCCAACACCATAATTCAGATGCATCAATTCTTCTTCAGTCTTCCTTATTCATTGTCCAGCTTTTGCATAAAGCATCATAAAAGGCCTAGATTGTCCCTTCTTAACTCATCAGACTCACCTCCCAACATTTCTCTATGTACTCAAACCAAAACCAAAACCCATTGCCATCTAGTCGATTCTGACTTACAACAACTCTATAGGACAGAAAAGAACTGCCCCATAGGGTTTCCAAGGAGCAGCTGGTGGACTTAAACTGCCAACCTTTTGGTTAGCAGCTGAACACTTTCTCTATGTACAGATGGAACCTTCATAAGGGAGTAAAACAAAAACGATTCTTAAGACTAGGCAAAGGTGAGAAGACAGGAGAACATCTTACACCGGGGGATCTCTATGTACAAAGCCCCCAATATGAGATGTTCTCTTGTCTTCTCACCTTTGCCTAGTCTTAAGAATTGTTCATCATTTGTTTTACAAGCCCTTATAAAGGCTTCATCCATGGTTTTAGAACAAGTTTTCCTTTGAACATTTTGAAATATGCTTTACTAACACTCAAGTAGTTGTTCTACTAATGACTCCCTGGGGCCTGTCTCCTTTCATCTTCTCCAAGTGCACTCGGCATTATCTGTTGTCTCAAGTCTGTGGTTCTCTCTTTTGATAGCCATGGCCATCACGTGGAGACTTCTTCCTCTTCTATTATATCTGCTTATTTGATTCAAGATAAGCCATTACACCTCTGTCTTGTCGTCACAAGTCTCATCTCACGAAATCTCAGTGATAACCATGAGCTTATTTATTCATTCAACAAAATATTTATTGTGTATTTACTATTATTGAATGTTTACTATTATTGAGTGTTGTTATTATTGAGTGAGACACATTGCTAGATGCTAAGGATACCGTAGTGAGCCAGGCAGATTCAGCCCCTGAGTTCATGAATTTCATACTCTAGTAAAAGAGCCACACATTATACAAATTATACAGATATACTGCTGTTGTTGTTGTTGGCTGCTGTTGAGTCAACCCCAACTCATGGCAAGCCAATGCACAACAGAACAAAACACTGCCCGGTTCTGTGCCATCCCATGATCAGCTACAGATTGGTTCCACTGTGATCCATAGGATTTTCATTGGATGATTTTGAAAAGTAAATTGCCAGCCCTTTCTTCCTACTGTATCTTAGTCTGGGAGCACCACTGAAACCTATTCAACATCATAAGCAACACATAAGTCTCCAATGACAGATGGGCGGTGGCTATGCATGAGTTGCACTAGCCGGGAGTTGAAGCTTGGTCTCCTGCATGAGAAGAGTGGTAATTCTACCATTGAACCACCAGTGCCTCATACAGGTGTATACAGATAGTTGTAAGTAAGTGCTGTAAATGAGAAATATATGCTGCTATAAAATCTGATAACAAAAATTACTACATAGTCTGAGGGGAGAAAGGAAAATCTCCAAGCAAGTAACCAGTGGAGGCAGCATTTCAAGCAGAGAAAAAAGCACACGCAAAGACCCTAGGGTAGGACCATGGAATGTTCAAGTGATTGACAGATTAGAGTGCCTGGAGCACAGCAAGGGAGAGTAGGGTACTAGATGAAGTTTAAGAAGTAGTCAGGGGAAGGCGGAGCAAGACGGGGAAGTGAGTGGATGCTCCCATCTACTCCCCCAGCAACTAACACACTGAACAACGAATAATAACAAGCACAAACTGAGATCTCAGAACTCTGGACAGCAGCTGAGGAGTAGGAGAATCAGGGTGAGTCCAGAAGCAGAGGAGAGGAGGAACGGGGTCTGCAAAAAAACTGAGATCGTATCCGCTAACATGGGGAGCACAAGCTCATCACAGCCATTTTGGGACAGGACTGTGTAACACCCCAAGCAGGAAACACAGAAAGGGAGCTTATTTAAGGAAGGTCTAGTCAGATTTTTTTAAGGCAGCACAAATTAGCAGTGGGAGTTAGCAGGCCACACAACTGAGAGAGGCGTGAAGGAAGACCTTAACACAGCGTGAGAGTACTATGGAACCTCACTGAGGCCTGAAACTAATGGGCACTAGGACCGGGAAAAGCTGCAAGGGCAACAGGGCCAGGGGATCAGTCCACACTGACAGGCAAGCAGGAGGCCACCCCAGTAGGACACTATGGGTAGTGGGTATGCCAGTACAGGGGCACTGGTGAGGCAAAAGCTTAAAAAATAACCCTCACCACCACCGCAGCAAAGTCGATCCTCGTCGCGTACAGCAGAGGCATCCAGCGAAACCCCCCGGTTCCGCGTGTATGTATTGAATCCCAGAGACCAAGCATACAGATCTCTTGAATTTTCTCACAATAACAGAAAAAAAAGATTAAAGAAGAGAGAACAAAATGGCTCAAGTTCAACAAAAACTAGTAAAAAACACAAAGGCACAAGAGAAGGAGGAACACTCAAAAGCAAAACATGAAGAAGAGGAAATTGCTCCTACAGAGGCCAGAATAATGCAAAGAAGTGATAATTTTTCAGACTATGCCATGCTAAATATGTTTAAAGAAAGCAAAAAACCACAAAAAAAACTAGCAGATTTCAGAAAGCAAGTGCAGGAACAAAATGAAAGCTTCAACAAGGAATTTGAAAACATTTTAAAAAAAAAGAGAACTACTGGAACTGAAGAATAAAATATCTGAATTAAAAAAAAAAAAAACAAGAGAAACACTCAACAATAGAATCGGACAAGCAGAGGATAAAATATCTGAATTAGAAGACAAAATATCAGAACTTATCAAGTCCCCAATCGGAAGAAACACAAAAAGATCAACTCCACGACATAGCCTAATAAAATTCTTGAAAACCAAAGACAAGGAGAGATTTTTGAAAGCAGCAAGAGAAAAACACAATTTAACATACCAAGGATCTTTCATAAAAATCAGTGTGGATTTCTCCCCAGAAACTCTAGAGGCTGGAAGATGCATATAAAATACTGAACCAAAACAATTGCCAACCAAGAATACTTTACCCAGCAAAATCATCATTCAAAAACAAGGGGTAACCAAGACATTCCCAAACAAACAGAAGCTCTGGGACTTTGCCACCAGCAGGCCAGCTTTCCAAGTATTACTCAAGGGAGTAATCCAAATGGAAAGGCAAGAAAGTTAAGAAATAAGCACAAACTAAACCTATTGAATACAGGTTGTATATTGATGTTGCTGGAGACACACTAACAGAAATGAGGGAGGGAGGGAGGAGCATATCAAGAATAGATTCATTATGTTAAGGTTGTATGTTAACAGTTATTCATATGCTAGATGCTGTAGTTATTGTTAAGTCATGTCATGTAACATATGTGGTAACCACTAAGAAGAAACACTCAGGAGAAAAGAAGCAAGTTAACAAAAAGTCTCATCACAAGAAAGCACCCAAATACAAACAAAACCAGAAAAATCAGTATAATAAACAAACAAGATACGAAACACTCAAAAAACAAATAACAAAATGAGTGAGGTAGACAATTAGTTTTCAGTAATAACCTTAAATGTAAATGGCCTAAATGCCCCAAGCAAAAGACAGAGAGTTGCAGAATGGATTAAAAATAACATGATCCATCTTTTGCTGTCTACAAGAACCCCACCTCAGACACAAGGACACAACAGACTGAAAATAAAAAGATGGAGAAAAATATTCCATGCTGCCAGTAAACAAAAAACAGCAGGGTGGCCACACGGATATCAGATAAAATAGATCTTAAATCAAAATCTATTACAAGAGATAAAGAAAGGCATTGCATAATAATAAAAGGGCCAATTCAACAAGAAGACATAAAAATTATAAATATATATGCGTCTAACAGCAGTGTACCAAAATACATGAAACAAATTCTGACTTATATGAAAGGAGAAATTGACAACTCCAAAATAATAGTAGGGGACTTCTGCTCATCAATAGACATTATCAAAAGAGTAAAAAGAGAACCTACCTACAGACTGAAAAAAAATTTCATAAAAGACGTATCAGATAAGGGTCTAACCTCCAAAATTCATAGAAAACTTCAACAACATAGCAACAAAAAGACAAACAACCCAATTATAAAATGGCAAAGACATGAACAGAACCTTGACCAAAGAAGACATCCAAGCAGCCAACAAAGACATGAAAAGATGCTCACAATCATTAGTCATTAGAGAGATGCAAATCAGAACTACAACGAGATACCATCTCACTCCTACTAAAGTGGCACTGATTTTAAAAAAAGAAAACAACAAATGTTGGTGAGGATGTGGGGAGATTGGAACCCTTATTCATTGCTGGCAGGACTGTAAAATGGTACAACCACTATGGAAAACAGTTCGATGCTTTCTCAAAAAACTAGAAATAGAGCTACCTTACGATCCAACAATCCCACTCCTAGGAATATACCGTAGACCTAAAACTACTGACATGACCAGACATATGCACTCTTGTGTTCATTGCAGCTTTATTCACTGTAGCAAAACAATGGAAACAACTGAAGTGCCTATCAACCCATGAATGGATAAGCAAATTGTGGTACATAACACACAATGGAATACCGCACAACCATAAAGAACAATGATGAGTCTGCGAAACAAATTATAACATGGATGGACCTGAAGGGCATAAATGCTAAGTGAAATAAGTCAAGAATATAAGGATAAATATTGTATGATCCCTCTTTTATAAAAAGACAAGTACAAGTTAAATATAGAGAGACCAATATTCATTGGTGGTTACAGGGGGGGAGGGGTAAGTACGATTTAGAACTTAGAGACTTGTTACTTTTGGTGATGGGAAATGTGGCTCCAAGTGTGGAAGTAGTGAGCACAGCAGAATCATAGTAAAGACAAGTGTTTGAACACAAATAGAAGGGTATAGACACAATTAAAGAGAATGCCGACAAATTGTGATAAATGTAACTGTCAATGAACTATATGGAAATTTGAAAAAAACAATTATTGAAGGATATAGAATTTTGCAACAATTATAATAACAACTAAAAATATGTGTTTGGTTACATAGATATATAAGTGTGCATAAATATGTACAGGAAGGCATATATGAATAACTATAGGCATAAGTATATACACATTTATGTGTCCTGCATATATTTTCAAGTATAAAATAAAGCACATAGGGAGCATAGTTATAGATACTTGCTAGATACAACCAAACACCTCATAGGATTGGTCTACTGGGTTTGAGGGCTTAGAACCATAGACTTATGGAGCAACTCAACTGGCATGACATAGTCGATAAAGACAACGTTCTACATCCTAGTTTGGTGAGTAGCGTCTGGGGTCTTAAAAGCTTGCAAGTGGCCATCTAAGATAAAACAATTGGCCTCTACTCTTCTGGAGCTAAAGAGAAAGAAGGAAAATGAAGACTCAGAGAAGAAACTAGTCTACAGAACCAATAGTCTATACAAACAACAATATCACCTACCTTGAGACCAGAAGAACTAGATGATGCCTGGCTACCACTACTGACCATTCTGACCAGGGATCCAATAGATGGTCCTGGATAGAATGCGAAAAAATGTAGAACAAAATTCCTTAAAAAAGGCCAGACTTACTGGACTGGTAGAGACTACATGAACCCCCAAGGCTGTCACCCTGAGATATTCTTTAAACTTGAAACTCAAACCACTCCCCGAGGTCACCTTTCAGCCAAATGATAGATTGACCCATAAAATAAATAATACCACTCATGAGTACTGTTCTCCTTAAAACAATTGTCTAGATGAAAACAAATGGTTACCATTTACCCTAGACCAAAGATGAGAAGGCTAACGGGGACAGGAAGCTAGATTAATGGAAACAGAACAACCAAAATGGAAATAACGAGAATGCTGATATATTGTGAAGAATATAACCAACGTCACTGAACAATATGTATAGAAATTGTTAAATGAGAACCTAATGTTCTGTGTAAACTTTCACCAAAAACACAATAAAATATTTTTTTAAAAAAAGAAGTAGGCAGGGGCCAGACTGCAAAGAGCCCACATGGGCTGTGTCAAGATTTAAGTCTTCATCCTAAAAGCAAATAAAAGTCATTGAAGAATTTTAATCAAGGAGTTAGAGGTGACTTGTAAAATTTGTTTTTTAAAATGATCTCTCTGGCTGCTGTGCGAAAGCAGACTGGAAAGGATTAGGAGAGGGTACAGGGAGGTCAGCTAGAAGGCTGTTGCAGCCATCCAGGTGAGAGATAATGACGACGTAGACAGATGGCAGTGGGGATGACGAGAAGAGGCACAGATTTGGGAGACACGAGGAATTAAATTTTATGGCAATCATATTTGAAGCCAGGTGAGAGAGGTGCCACAGTTCCAGTCGTTAACCACCTTAGAGCATGTTCAGGCAGTGGCTGAGGATACAGCAAATCAGGTCTACCATGAACATTGGTAAGATGTCAGAGTGACAGAAAAGCAGAGTAGGGATGCCTGTGAGCTCTCCAACCTGGCAAGGACTACCGTGATAAGGAAGACACCCAGAGCAGAAACTACTTATGTGGATGGGACTGGGTGGTGCAAATGGCTAACATGCTCGGGTGGTAACCAATAGGTTGGAGGTTCGTGTCCAACCAGGGGTGCCTCAGAAGAAAAGCCTGGCAATCTATTTCCCAAAAATCAGCCATTGAAAGCACTATGGAACACGGTTCTACTCTGACACTCATGAGGTTGCCAAGAGTTGGAATCAACTGGACGGCAACTGGTTTTAAGGTTCTGGGGGCAGGGAAAAGCTTCCCCTTAGTGAGAGCCCTGAGCTTGGGTTAGGCAGGCATAGAAGCTTTCTTTGTGAGATGGAATTTTTTTTTAACTTTTTTTTTATTGTGGTAAAAAACATATGTATATATAACAAAACATTTCCCATTTCCAAATTTTTTACATGTTCATTCAAGTGACATTAATGACATTCATTGTGTCGTGTGACCATCACTACTATCTGTTTCTAAATTTTTGTGAGAGGAAGATTTTTACTTTATTTACAGTGGGTGTTTTAACATCTGATGATTAAGCTATTCTAAACAAGAAAGTGGTCAGAAATCTAAATTCTTGGGTATGAGACATGGGAGAACAATATGAGGGTTTGATGGAATTTCACCTATTCCAACAGGAAGTACAAGCATCATGTCTATATACAATTTGTGTAAAAAGGAATTTGTGGTCATGCTTATTTGGGATACTTATACACCATCTGGTCTTTGGCTGGGCCCATGTGTACATTTCAGAACCCTCGTTTATCCTTCTTATTGGATATGTGTCTCTGGTCATCTTGTTTTGAAGTTATTTCATCCGCTTAGTCACGCACCAGTACAGTTTGCAGAAGGAATTTTATCTTTTGCATATATGACTCTTGTCTTGTTTGGTGGACTTTCAGCAGCCTTCATCTATTGGTTTCTCTGTTCATGTCATGGTTTTTCATTGGTTGCGCTAGATGTGCCCCACTGCTGAGAGAATTTAGCAGGGATCTATAACTGTCACCAAAGGGGAAGGTAAGGGAGATGGCACAGCATTTGAAGATAGTGGTGAGAGCAGAAAAAGTTGTTTACAATTGTACAGGCTGGAACTTGGATGAAGACAGCACTCTGGAATGCTCTGCAGATGAAAGGGGAGAAATAGACATGACAGAAAAGGGGTAAATATTCAGGAACGGGCAGACAGGGAGTAAAAAAGCTAAGCACCAGAGAGACAAAAAGAGAGACAACCGAGATCAAGAAGAGAGACTTGAGAGAAGAAATACATTTACTGGAGATATTTCAGCAGAAACTGTCTTCTGTGTATACAGTGTAAACCACCCCCTTTACCTCTCCTTCATGTCTCCCACAAAAATCCTAATCCTAAATTGTTTACAAATAGAATTTTGTTTTTGAGAAGAGGACAGACAAACATAATGAAATAGGCTGTTTAATTTTTCACAGAAAGTCAGTTTCTCCCCACCCCAACAACAATAACAAAAAATGTTGAATACATTTTTTGTTTAAATACTGGTTTGAAAGAGTACTAAAGCATTGGCCTCCCCCCATGTCTCAATCCAGCCCTGGGAGTGGAGCGTTCCTAGGTTGTCTTACATGTCGGTACATGGACTTCCACGAATTGTTGCAGATCTGGTACACGCTGTATAGCCTAGAAAGGCCATGGGTTGCACCGTGCAGAAACGGTGAAATCTGAAAATGTTCTTTGTTTTTTTTTTTGATTGCGTCTTTTTTTTTATTATTATTATACTTTAGATGAAGGTTTACAGAACAAATAGTTTCTCGTTAAACAGTACATGTATTGTTTTATGACAATGGTTAACAACCCCAGGACATGTCAACACTGTCCCTTCTCAACCTTGGGTTCCCTATTACCGGCTTTCCTGCCCCCTCCTGCCTTCTAGTCCTTGTCCCTGGACTGTTGTGCCCCATTAGTCTCGTTTTGTTTTATGGGGCTGTCTAATCTTTGGCTGAAGGGTGAACCTCAGGAATGACTTCATTACTGAGCTAAAAGGGTGTTCGGGGGCCATACTCTCAGGGTTTCTCCAGTCTCTGTGAGGCCAGTAAGTCTGCTCTTTTTTTGTGAGTTAGAATTTTGTTCTACATTTTTCTCCAGCTCTGTCCAGAACCCTCTGTTGTGATCTCAGAGCAGTCAGTGGTGGTAGCCGGGCACCATCTAGTTGTACTGGACTCAGTCTGGTGGAGTCCGTGGTAGTTGTGGTCCATTAGTCCTTTGGACTAATCTTTTCCTTGTATCTTGTTTTCTTCATTCTCCCTTGCGCCTGATAAAATGTTCAAGTTCTGATTATCGCTTTACTTCTCTATTTCCTACCTTCTCTTCAAACTTTCTTTGGGCTAAAAAAACAAAATAGAATTTTTTTCTGAGTTTCTGTCTACCCCATCTAGCCTAAACACTTCACATTTTTCTTCCTGTGTTGGCTTTTTCTTCATGAGGAATTTTACACACTTAAGATATTCTGAGGGTAAAACAACCTCTTTACTCATCTTCCAACTTCAACTCATGTTCTATTCTTCTTCACATTCTTCACATAGAAGCCAAAATGCTATTTTAAAGACATAAAATCAGACCATTAACTCCCTTGTCTAAAATACTCCCTTCGCTTTCTACCACATTTAGAATCAAACCCGAATTCCTGACCGCGGCCCCCAAAGACCTGTATGATATGGCCCTTGATACTGCCCTAGCCCCATGTCATGTCACTTTTTCCTTCACTCACCATCTTCCAACCTCCCTCACTACTCTCAGCCTCTTAAATGTACCTGTTCTGAAAGAATTATTCTAACCAAACAAATTATTCTCACAGGGAAACAACTTGTAAGACTCTGCTCTTCCAGAAGCCCCTGGAAGAGCTGAGATGCCAGTGAGTAAGGAAGGTTTTATCCTGGGAGACAGACCCTTGTGACATCAACACCTGATAGTCTACTGTCAATATGTGAGAAAACCAAGAGGGCAACTGTCTAATTTCCCCTGGCTCTGAGTGCCGTGGGAACCCCATCCCCACTCAGATAAGAATAGAAAAGCTAGCACCAGGCTCCAGACAGTATACAGAGTGTTATGGTTAAGAGCACAAGTCTGATGTTAAACAAAATTGGGTTTGAAACCTGGCATTACCACTTATTGGCTGTTAATCTTACTGAGGCGCAATTCTATCTTCAATTTTACTGAGCCTCCATTTTCTACCCTGTAATGAGGTAATAATTTAACTTCGTAGAAGTCAAATGAGAAAAATTATATAAAACCCTTTCTCAGAGCAAGCACTCAACCACTGCTAAATCCTGAGCAGTAACTAACAGAACTGTAGTCTTGGCATTTATTTTTGCTTTCACACACACGATAGGTGCAAAAGTGAAAAGATTGCTTAAGCAGGGAAAGAGCCAGAAAGGCAGTCAACTTCTTGTTGATCGTGATTATGTTAGACTTCACCTGAATCCTCTGTAGTACCTGGTGCAGTGATGGGTACATGGTGGGGCAATGTTTCTCAGGTGAGGCAGGCAAACCCTCTGCATCAGAATGCCTGGTCTGATGCATATTCCTGAGTTCCAGCTAAGACTTCTTATCCAGAATCCCTGGGGTTAAGGACAGGAAGAGGAATTTTAAACAAGTTCTCTAGGTGACTCTTATGCACACATGAGTTGAGAACATGTAACTGGCACACAAAACAAAACTGATTGATTTACTGAGCAATAAAACCTAAAATTCTGTTCCCACAAGCAAACAATCTCCATTTAACTTTGCGTCTTTAAAAAAAATCGTCCCCAAAACATAAGCAAATATTTTATAATTTTCTTGAAAAGAAAAGCAATGAACAAAAGGTCAACTGTTGCTGGGGTATTTATATCAAAGCCCTAGAGATAGCCTCTTTGACATTCCAAAAGCCCTCACTGGGCCTGTAAATTGAACACTATAAAATTAAAATCCAGTGACCTGCTTCCCACAGCACAGGTTCTATCAGAAAGAGGAGTATAGTTCATTTATGATATTAACATGGCACCCTAATTCAGCACTCATCACTCTCACCACTCTGTATGTGTGTAATAAAGAGTCTGACTCCTTCTTTTGTATTTGACTGTTGACAGCTATCAAGTCATGTAATTCCCTTTTTTCTTCTGCTCCACATTTGGACAAGAAAAGAAAGCCTAGATGCTTCCTCCTTTGGCACCAATGGGAAAGTTGAAACCATGTAAGCCCCAGTCCATATGGGGTACCTTTGCTCCAGCCTTCCCCTCTAACCACCATGAAAATTCAAGCCAGTTACCCCCATCCCAAGTCATTTTTGGACCTGCTTGGGAGTCTGCCCTGCTCTCTCCAGAAAGCCTCGTTATGAGAGTAACAAGCCTTTCCATACCCTCTTAGTGTGTGTAGAATCATCATTCTAGATATCTGCACCAAATTTTGGGTGGAGGTCCATCCCGTCTTCCTGGGGTGACTACAATAATCTGAAAAATGGCAGAAGATCAAAACTTCAGAAGTCTCTTAACCCGTCTCAGTATCTGAAGTGTCTCTGTCCAGTTCAACACAGCTGATAGGTTCATCTCCCCAGCGTGCTCCTGTGATTTTGTCACTTCTCCACTTACATTTAAGATTGAAATTTTTCAGTGGTTTTCCTACCAAATCAAATTCCAAAACCTTAACCTGGCATCTAAGGCCCATAATTTTAGCCAGATTTCTCTCTCTAGGCTTCTCTCCTCTGCTATTTTTCAAAAACCCTGTTCTGCAGCCAAATGGCAGACCTACTGCTTCCCAAAGGAATTTTAATGTATGACTTGTATTGATAATTGGCCTTGTATGATCTCTTCCATTGTTGTTTTAAAGTATTGTTTAAATCTTATGATGTTATTTAACATTTAGTTCTTAACAGTTTTCTTCTACCTGAGTTTAAGGAGCCAGAAACCTTCTTTGTTCCCTCCCACAGGACTTAGGACAAAGCCTGGCACATCACATGTACTTAATGAATATTTATTATTCTGATTTGATTTTATAAAGAGTCTAAAACCTACTCCAGGATTTCTCAAGGGAGAGAAATTAAAACAAAGGATAATATTTATGTGGATTTTTTAGTGAAATTTTATGTTTAATCATGTATGACTTATGGAATTGGATTTGGGAAATATTATGTAAAATATAAAAATGAAATAGATCTGTCCTTGAACTTTTCTTACAATTGTAACTTATCAAGGAGAAAACTTGCTTATGCCAAATTATTAAATCAATTGATTTGTTTCAGATGTACTGATTTTTGCAGGAATTTGGAAGAAATGTTTCCAAATTATATGCTCTTAGCACAAATTTTAACCATTTAATTGGCACCAATAGGCACCATATTGCTGAAAAGTGCAACATGGTAGGTAATGTTTTTTCCATTGGAGTGGTGTTCACATGGGTACACACAACAGGGGTTTGTGGCTCTTGCAAAAAAACAATTTATCTTCCTTAAGCCCTCCATCTACTATCCTTCCTGGGCAGATGATAACTCAAATTGGAGGCCCAGGGGCATTATAGCTCCCTCAGTAATAACTCTAGTCATGCCAATAAAGCCTCTGTCAGAAAGACACAGGACATTCCATGGCAACTGGTAGAATTCTCAACTATTTCCAAGACACGTTAAGTGGCTCACCTTTCCCGTATACTTGGTTAAATGCAAAATAAAGGAACTCCAGCAGAAAGCCTTCTGCAATCTAGAAGCTACGTGAAAATTATTTGTACAAATACATCTTAAAAAGGCTATTAATATATCCAAATATAGATTATTGTTTATTAGATAACTTACTCAGTAAAGACAGTTGAGCCAATAGACCTGTACACATAACCCTCTTGGAGCTTGGTGTTGAAGATTAGAAAGGAAGAGAAATTTCGATAAGAAATGTTTTGGGTCATTTAGTTGGACTCCCTCAAATATTTTTGAGAGCCATATTAAAACTTGGATTGTCTGTTTGTGCTGTGATTTTGTAAATGTGACACTGCTTAGGGACTGGACCACATGGGTCATAGCTTTATAAGTATTACATCAGCTCTGAACTCTAAATTCTGCAGCATTTCTTCAGTTCTTCTGCCAAAATTATAGCTGCCATTCACTAAAAAGCTCATTATTCGTACACAGCACTCAAGACCTTCTCGGATGTCTATTCTGTTCCCCATCTCATTCAACACTCTGTATATGTCTCTTTTCCTCTAATTGAGTGTACCTTTCTTTTTTTGGAAATAAGGCGCCCATGTAAATAACACGTCCACACATAAAGCACATGGGAATGATGAAATTAAGTAAAACAATTCTGACATAGCTTGCCCATGCATGTTCCATGCATGTCTTGTGGCATTTCCAGAAGTGAATTTTGACCTCATTCACCCATCCTTCCATATTACGGGTAAATCATATTATTCTGTTCATTTTCTTTAAACTCTTGCTTAGGTGTGCAGGCAGTCCCCACGAACAAGATCCGTTCCTGAGTGTGTCTTTAAGAATTTGAAGGTAAGTTGAACAGGTGCATATTGTTCTTATTTAGCCTTACCCTGGTGGCATAGTGGTTAAGAGGTATGGCTGCTACCCAAAAGGTCAGCAGTTTGAATCCACCAGGCACTCCTTGGAAACTGTGACGCAGTTCTACTCTGTCCTATAGGGTAGCTATGAGTCGGAATTGACTCGACGGCAGTGGGTTTGGTTTTGGTTTTAGTGCAAGAAAAAACTTGAAGCTTTTTCAGTGATTTAAAAACTGTACATGCAGCGAGTGAAGGTGATTGCGATGAAGAATTTGTTGAGAGTAGGGGTTGCTTCGGGGACCTGGTGGTGCAGTGGTTAAGAGCCTGGCTGCTAACCAAACAGTTGGCAGTTCAAATCCACCAGCTGCTCCTTTGAAACCTATGGGGCAATTCTACTCTGTCCTGTAGGGTCACTATGAGTCGGAATTGACTCTACAGCTATGAATTTGGTTTTGGTTTAGGGATTGGTTCAGTCGTTTCAAAGTGAGGGCAAATTGACATAATGTCAAAGGGCAAGTACAAGTTGTCCAGAAGTCAGATGTTTGTAACCCGGGGACTTACTGCATAAAAATGTTACTTTTGTTGATGACTGTATAACAAAGGTATAAGCTAAGGTCAAGAAGTCATGGATTGACTTTGGTAGTCCCCTAGTAATCAGAAAATAAACAATCACAATTGTGCATTTGTTTCTATTTGTTAATTATAGCACATTAGCTCAACAGTTGGATGTGAAAACCTTATCAGATTGTGTTAAGTGAAACCATTAGGTTATGTTAGGTCTACTTATTTCATAGTTTAATAATATTTTCTCAGTGTCAGTTGAAATCGGCAACATGTTCAAAAAAATGGACATAGCGCAATTACGAACATAGCGTGGGGGAGTAGGGTTGCAGTTGGCAAAAAAAAACGTAGAACACACACGTTATTTGCAAAAAAAATATGGTAAGTCCCCATCCTCTTTTCTCAGTTCGAACTCGAGCATACAGCTTCAACTGTTTGAAATAACTTTCATTCAGCCAGTCTCCACATTTCTCCCCTTTAAGTGCTCCATGTATTTGGATAATCTGAAAAAATCTCAAAATTTCTGAAGTCTCCTTAGAGGAGTTTTATATCTGCCCCTATTAGTTTGCTGCTCTCACACATACTTTCCCATATTTTCTCCCTATATGGCACTTTCTAGCTATGTAACATTGGTCGTGACAGAACATCTACCCCTGGGCTTTGATAGACTATCCACTATTTTTGGGGGGGAAGGGGGGTTGGCTGAAATCTTTTTTTTTTAGTGTATTTTAGATGAGGGTTTACAGAGCAAATTAGTTTCTCATTAAACAGTTAATACACATATTGTTTTGTGACATTGGTTGCCAACACCATGACATGTCAACACTCTCCCCTTCTTGACTTCAGGTTCCCTGTTACCAGCTTTCCTGTCCCCTCCTGCCTTCTCGTCCTTGCCTCTGTGCCGATATGCGCATTAGTCTCATTTTGTTTATGGGACTGTCTAATCTTTGGCTGAAGGGTTAACCTCAGAAGTGACTTCAGTACTGAGTTAAAAGGGAGTCCGGGTGCCATACTCTAGGGATTTCTCTAGTCTCTGTCAGACCAGTAAGTCTGATCTTTTTTTGTGTGTGTGTGAGTTGAATTTTATTCTACATTTTTCTCCAACTCTGTCCAGGACCCTCTATTGTGACCTGGCAGAGCAGTGGGTGACAGTAGCTGGGCACCATCTAGTTGTACTGGACTCAGTCTGGTGGAGGCTGTGGTAGTTGTGGTCCATTAGTCCTCTGGACTAATTCTTTCCCTTGTGTCTTTGGTTTTCTTCATTCTCTCTTGCTCAAGACGGGGTGAGGCCAGTGGAGTATCTTAGATAGCCACTTGTAATCTTTTAAGAACCTAGACGTTACTCACTAAAGTAAAATGTAGAACACTTTCTTTATAAACTATGTCATGCCAATTGAGCTAGATGTTCCTGGAGACCATGGTCCCCACAACCTTCAGCACAGTAATTCATTCTCTAAGGGAGTTTGGATTTGTCCATGGCACTTCCATCACCTTACCCCGAACAAGTTGTGCTGGCTTCCCCAGTATTGGGTACTATCTTACTCTTCACCATAGTTACCACTTATCTATTGTCTACCTATTTTTTTCCCTCCCCACAACTCCCCTCCCTCATAACCATCAAAGATTGTTTATTTTTGTGTGTAAAGATTTTCATGAGTTTTTATAATAGTGGTCTCATACAATGTTTGTCCTTTTGTGATTGACTTATTTCACTCAGCATAATGCCCTCCAGATTCATCCATGTTGTGAGATGTTTTGCAGATTCCTCATTGTTCTTTGTCGTTGTGTAGTGTTCCATTTTGTGTGTGTATCATAGTTTGTTTAACCATTCATCTATTGGCAGGCATTTAGGTTCTTTCCACCTTTTTGCTATTGTGACTAATGCTGCAATGAACATGGGTGTGCATATGTCTATTCCTGTGATGGCTGTTATTTCTTGTCATGGATTGAGTTGTATCCTCCAAAAATATCTGTAAACTTGGCTACCATTTTGTCATCTGAAGTGATTTCCCTATGTTTTATAAATCCTATTACTATGATGTAATCAGATGGATTAGTGACAGTTATATTGATGAGATCTACAAGATTAGATAGTGTCTTAAGTCAATGTCTTTTGAGATATAAAAGAGAGAAGGGAGCAGAGAGACAGGGGGACCTCATACAACCAAGAAAGCAGCACCGGGAGCAGAGCAGATCGTTTGGACCTGAGGTTCCTGTGATGAGATGCTCCCAGACCAAGGGAAGATTGATAACAAGAATCTTCCTCCAGAGCTGATGGGGAGAGAAAGCCTTCCCCTGGAGCTGACGCCCTGCATTTGGACTTTGAGAGAATATGTTTCTCTTTGATAAAGCCATCCATTTGTGGTATTTCTGTTGTAGCAGCACTAGATGACTAAGACATTTCTCTGGGATATATTCCTGGGTGTGGGATTGCTGGATCATTTGGTATTTCTATTTCTAGCTTTCTAGGGAAGCACCGTATCGTTTTCCCAAATGGTTATATCCTTTTGCATGCCCACCAGCAGTGCACAAGTGTTGCAATCTCCCCACAGCCTCTCCAACATTTGTTATTTTCTTTCTTAACTCATGCCAGTAATGTTGGGGTGAGATGGATTCTCATTGTGGTTTTGATTTGCATTTCTCTGATGATTAATGATCTCAAGCATTTCCTCATGTGTCTGTTAGCTGGCCAAATGTCTTCTTTGGTGAAGTGTCTTTTCCATATCCTTTGCCCATTTTTTAATTGGATTATTTGTTTTTTCTTGTAGAAGTGTTGGATTTTCCTGTACATTTTAGAGTTTAGAACTTTGTCAGATTTGTCATAGCCAAAAATTTTTTCCCAGTCTTCAGGTTCTCATTTTACTCTTTTGGTGAAGACTTCTGATGACCATGAGTGTTTAATTTTTAGAAGATCCCAGTTATCTAGCTTATCTTCTGGTGTTTGTGTATTGTTAGTTATTGTTTGTATCCTGTTTATGCCACGTATTAGGGCCTCTAGCATTGACCCTATTTTTTCTTCAATAACCTTTATAGTTTTTGGTTTTATATTTAGGTGTTTGATCCATTTTGAATTAGTTTTTGTGTGTGGTGTGAGGTATGGGTCCTGTTTCATTTTTTTGCGGATGGACATCCAGTTTTGCCAGCACCATTTGTTAAAAATACTGTCTTTTCCCTATCTGATGGACTTTGGGCCTTTGTTGAAGATCAGATGACCATAGGTGGATGGGTATATCTCTGTTCCATTGGTCAATGTGTCTATTGTTGTACCAATACCAGGCTGTTTGAATACCATAGCTGTATAGTAGGTTCTGAGGTCAGGTAATGCGAGTCCTCCTACTTTATTATTCTACTTCAGTAGTGCTTTACTTATCCGGGGCCTCTTCCCTTTCAATATAAAGGTAATGATTAGTTTATTCATCTCTTTAAAGAATGCTGTTGGTATTTGGTTTGGGATTGTGTTATACTTATAGATTGCTTTGGGTAGAATTGACATTTTCACAATGTTGAGTCTGTCTATCCATGAGCATGGTATGTTTTTCCATTTATGTAGGTTTCTTTTGGTTTCTTGCAGTAATGTTTTGTAGTTTTCTTTGTATAGGTCTTTTACATCACTGCTTAGATTTACTCCTAAGTATTTTATTGTTTTAGGGACTATTATAAATGGTATTGTTTTCCTGATTTCCTTTTCGTCATTTGCTTTATGGGTGTATAGGAATCCAACCGATTTTTGTATGTTTATCTTGTATCCTGCTGCTCTGCT
>NW_004443980.1:11613091-11625216 GCF_000243295.1 Trichechus manatus latirostris
AGAATTTTTGCATCTATATTCATGAGAGATATTGGTCTGTAATTTTCTTTTTTTGTGGCATCTTTGCCTGGTTTTGGTATAAGCATTATGCTGGCTTCATAGGATGAATTTGGAAGTATCCCTTCCTTTTCTATGTTCTGAAATAGTTTGAGTAATACTGGTGTAAGCTCTTCTCTGAATGTTTGGTAGAATTCTCCAGTGAAGCCATCTGGGCCACGGCTTTTTTGTTGTTGTTGAGAGTTGTTTTTTTTTTTTTTTAATCTTTTTAATCTCTTCTCTTTTTATAGGTCTGTTCTGATTTTCAACTTCAGTTTGTATTAGTTTGGGTAGGTAGCGTGTTTCTAGAAATTTGTCCATTTCCTCTAGGTTTTCAAATTTGTTGGAATATAGTTTTTGACAGTACTCTGTTCTGATCTTTTTTATTTCAGTTGAGTCTGTTGTAATGTTCTCCATTTCATTTCTTTTTTTGGTTATTTGCATCCTCTCCTGTTTTTTCTTTTGTCATTTTGGCCAGTTATTGGTCGATTTTGTTGATCCTTTCAAAGAACCATCTTTTGGCTTTGTTGATTCTATCTACTGTTTTGCTCTCCTCTATTTCATTTATTTCTGCTCTGATCTTTATTATTTCCTTTCTTTTGGTGGCCGTGTGCTTCTTTTGCAGTTCTCTTTCTATTTGTTTGAGTTGTGTAGTTAATGTTTTGGTTTTGTCCCTTTCTTCTTCTTTGTTGTGTGCATCTCTTGCTATAAATTGACCTCTGAGCACTACCTTTGCTGTGTTCCAAAGGTTTTGATATGTGTTTTCATCCTCATTTGATTCTAGAAATTTTTTTAATCCATCTTTGATTTCTTCTATTACCCAGTGGTTTTTAAGCAGGGTTTTATTCAGTTTCCATGTGTTTGATTTTTTTTTCCTTGCACTTCCTGTTATTAATTTTAACTTTGATGGTGTTGTGGTCAGCGAAGATACTTTGTATTACCTCTGTGTTTTGGATTTTGTTGAGGGTTGCTTTGTGGACTAAGATGTGTTCTAATCTGGAGACTGTTCCATGTGCATTGGAAAAGAATGTGTACTTTGCTGCTTTTGGGTGAAGTGTTCTATACATGTCTATAAGGTCAATTTGGTTGATTGTGGCCTTTAGATGTTCTGTATCTTTGTTGAGTTTCTTTTTATATGTTCTGTCCTTTACCAAGAGTGGTGTGTTGAAGTCTTCTACAATTATTGTGGAACTGTCAATTTCTCTTTTCAGTGCTGTTAGAGTTTTTTTTAATGTATTTCGGAGCCCTGTCATTGGGTGCATAGATATTTATAATGGTTATGTCTTCATGGTGCACTGTCCCATCAATCATTATATAATGTCCTTCTTTGTCTTTTATGGTGGATTTTATTTTAAAGTCTATTTTTTCTGAGATTAGTATTGCCACTCCTGCACTTTTTTGGTAGCTGTTTGCTTGATATTTTTTTTCCATCCTTTAATTTTTAATATATTTATGCCTTTGTTTTTCACATGTGTCTCCTGTAGACAGCATATTGATGGGTCCTGTTTTTTTATCCATTCTGTCACTCTCTGTCTCTTTATGGGTAAATTTAATCCATTTACATTCAGTGTGATTATTGATAGGTGTGAGTTTATTGCTGTCTTTTTGTGGTACTTTTTTTTGTGGTGCTGACATTTTCTTTGTTTCTCTTACTCTCCCTGTGCTGAATTTTTTTTGTTTGTGGATTTTTTTTTCATTTCTTTCATTTTTGTAGTTCTTCTGTTTACTGAGACTTTATGCTTTTCTTCTTTATTTTGATGAGTAGGTCTGTTACTTTCTTAGTGGTTACCTTGAAATATACCCTTATCTTCCTAAGTTTGAACCAGTCTTTTATTGCTTGATATCACCATGACTTCCTCTCCATTTGAAAGTTCTATACCTATACCATTTATTCCCTGTTTTATTGTTCTGATGTTGTGGTCATTTACAGATTAACTTCTCTGGTTCCCTGTTGTGAATTTTTTAGTTTTGTTTTATCCTTGAGAGTTCATTACCTAGGTTGGTACCTGGCTGATACAGTCTTGCATCCTAGATTCAGGCTGTTGTCTGATGTTGTTGGTTCTCTAAGCAAAGGACTCCCTTTAATAATTTTTGTAAGTTTGGTTTGGTTTTTACATATTCCCTTAATTTCTGTTTATCTGGATATGTACTAATTTCACCATCATATCTGAGTAAGAATTTTTCAGGATATATTATTCTTGGTTGGCAATCTTTTTCTTTCAAGGTTTTATATATGTCATCCCATTGCCTTCTTGCTTGAATGTCTTCTGAGAAGTAATCAGAGCTTAGTCTTATTGTTTCCCCCTCTATATGTGACTTTTTGTTTTTCTCGATCTGCTGTCAGGATTCTTTCTTTGTCTTTGGTTTTAGCAAGTGTGATTATGATATGTCATGGTGTTTTTCTTTTGGGGTCTATCCTATATGGTGTTGAGCTTCTTGGATGGTCAGCTTTTCATCTTACATGATATTAGGGAAGTTTTCTGTCAATAAATCTTCAATGATCTCTGTGTTTTCCGTTTTCTCCCCCTGTTCTGGAACTCAGATCACACACAGATTTTTGCTTTTGATTGTATCCCACAGTGTTCTCAGGGTTTCTTCATTTTTCTTCATTCTTTTCTGTGATTTTTCCTCAAAGTGGTATCCAAAGATTTGTCTTCCATTTTGCTGATCCTGTCTTCCATTGTTTCAAATTTGCTCCTAAAACCCTCTATGGCACTGTCCATTTCTGAAATCTTGTTGTTTTATCTTTTGGATTTCTACTTGCTGTTTTTGTATGATTTCTAGTTGTTTGTTTATTTTGACATTTTATTCCTGTATTATTTTCTTGAAATATTGTTTTGTCTGTCTTTTTATGATTTTGTCTGTATTTTCCATGATTATGTCTTTTTCTTTTCCTTATTTTTGGCTGCATTTTCCTTCATCTCTTGGAGAGCCCTGAACATTAGAGTTTTGAATTCACTATTAGGTAGTTCCAATACCTTTTCTTCTACTGGAAGGTCATCTAGTTTTCTTTTTTTTTTTTTTTTTTTATGCTTTCTGGAACCATCCTATCCTGTTTTTTATATGTTTTGAGATTGTGTGCTGTCTTCGGGACATTCAGGAATTAGTTTCTTCATTTATTGATTGTAGATTTGTTTCGTCCTGCTTTTTTATTTTATTCGGTTATGTCTGGGCTGGTGGGCTGGACGTTCTTTGTTGTTTACTTTCTGTGGGTAGGATACCTCTCACCACCTTGTCCAGGTGGGCAGGGCCAGTTTTTCAGCTACGGTACAGCAGGGCAGGTCCAGCAGAGGGATGGGATAGGGATGGGTCGTTTGTGGCACATAATGGGGCTGACAGGGTGGGGCCGGAGGGCAGTGCAGGGCAGGGTCCAGTGGCCCACACTTGTGCTGCTAAGGAGTGGGGTGCTCATCGAGCAGTGCATTTAGGCAGAAGGGATGGGTGAGGATGTGATATGTGCAGCTTACTGGGTGGGGGAAAGAAGAGAGAGAAGAGATCAAAACAGAAGCCAAAAAAAAGAAAATGAATAAATAAAATAAAAGTAAAATTAAGAGAAAACTGCCTTGAGAGAACCAACTGGCATGGTGGTGCTCACCGGGGAAGCCATGTGCTGGCAGCTCCCCAGACAAGTGGTGTGTCACAGCCCATCACAAAGCATCAGGGATGGCACATACAGCCATGTAGTCAGGAGAAAGGAAAAGAAGGAAGGTAGAGAGAGACAAGAAACTAAGAAAGAAATAAAATTTTAAATTAAAAAAAAAAATCCTGAAGGAGCCCACCAGCATGGCAGCGTGGACTGGTGAAGCTGTGTGCCTGAGACTCCCCAGCTGAGCAGTGTGGCACAGCCCATCGAAAAGCTGCGGAGACAGAACATGCGAACAGGTGATTGGGAGAAAGGAAAGGACAGAAGGTAGTGAGAGTCAAGAAAATGAGGGGAAAAAAATGCCCTGAGGGAGCCCATCGGCATGGCAGCATGGGTGGGGGAAGCAGCTTCCCAGCCGAGTGGCAAGGCACAGCCTATCAGAAAGTGGTGGCAATGGCACACAGAGCCAGCTAGATGGGAGAAAGGAAAGGAAGGAGATGAGAGAGAGATGAAACAAAAAGAAGTCAAAAAACAAAACAAGGCACTGAAGGAACCAGCTGGTGGGGACCGTGTGAATCCAAGCATCAAAGAGCCAACATCTCTCTGGCCGAGCGACCAACCACCCGCCAGAAAACAGTGGAGGCCACACGGAAGGAAGAAGGGTGGGGGGTGGGAAAGCATGTATCCCTGGTTACCGGGTGCTCTGTATCCTGCTGGGAGCTCTGTGAAGTTGCCTTCCTGCACTCCCTGTCTGTCTGCTGTTCTTGGTGGCTGAATGGTCCAAGATGCATATCTGTGCCACCTTAGCTGGTAGGGGCTCTACTCCGTAGCTCTCATCATTCTTTGTTCGCTGTCAGTTTCTTACTCTATTCCATGCTTGGTTGAGTTCTTTATTCCTTCATTTGATGCTTAGGGTTCCAGGATTTACAATAGTAACTGTTTTATTTAGTTTTTCAGGTCTTTGCTGTAGAGGGACGGCGTGGCGCTTTTGTCTATAGTGCCATGTTGGCTCTGCCCCGCCAAAAATTGACTGTCCACTATTAAGGCTATATAAATCTTAATTCATAATAATGGAGGGTAATAAAGCAGTCATTTTGAATAAAGCTGTGCAAGTTACTAACAATGGTATCTGAGCCATGTGTCAATGAGCACCCTCAACTGCCAGAATTTATTTTATTCTTAAAAAAAAATGCAGCCTAGTTTTCCAGCTGCACAAAGCAAAATGGAAAAATAAAATATCATCACAAATTGGTGTCAGGTTTCTAAATGTGTATTTTTGGAATATCCAGAACCATGACCTGAGACTGTTTGTAACACAAGTGACATTGATGTGTAAAACGTGGAAATAATTCCATGGAGACTAAAAGCTTAAGTAGAAAATATTTAAAATATGCTCACATACTTAAAGGATTTCTGGTCAATCTAAATGTTTTATTGATTTCTCAAATTAGTCAACACTTGGTCTGTCTTTGCATCAAATGAATAAAATAATCATTCCTAAATAATGTTCAATAATGATTATATTCTGTTGTTTCTTTATTTAAAAAAAATTGTTGTCAAGTCAATTCAGACTTATGGTGACCACATGTGTCACAGAGTAGAACTGAGAACCCCTCTATAGGGTCTGCTTGGCTGTAATCTTTGCAGAAGCAGATCTCCAGGTCTTTCTCCCATAGAGCTGTTGGGTGGGTTTGAACCATGTCAACCTTCCAGTTAGCAGCCCAGCACTTAACCTTTGTGCCACCAATTTTTCTTTTTAGGTTAGTAGTGAAGTGCAAACTGTTTGCACCACCCAAACCAAACCCACTGCTGTCAAGTCAATTACAGCCTTGGAACATCTTTCTCGTGTGGAACAGCTGGTGGGTTCAATCCACCAATCTTTCAGTTAGCAGCTGAGTACTTTAACCACTGTGCCGCCAGGGCTCCTCTGCACCACCCTTAAACCAAACCCATTACCATCCTGTAATAATCAAGCAAACAAAACCAGAATAGCAGTTTTATATTATAATGTTGGCACCTCTTTGTGGGGATTTGAACTTAAATATGACCAGAAATCCATTCCTAAATTGTCTCCTTGGCAATGATCCACACTTCTTGACTCCCATCCCTTTCTCTCCCATCCCCCATATGGAAATGGTAAAGAGGTGCACTTTTCTTTATCATTCAATAGCAGTGGAAAAGGTAGCAATTCTGACTTCTGTTTCTGAGATATCTATCAAGAGCTGGTCACCCTATTTTCAAGCAAGAGTGGTCTTCAAATTCCTAAATATTGGCTACATAGCTTCCAGGTAAAATGCAGGTTGCAAACAAGTATTTACTACTTTTCCTCCAGAAACCTCACTAAGAAGACAATAAAGGTGTTGTTCTTGTTATTACGTGCAGTCAAGTCAGTTCTGACTTATACCGACCTTATAGGACACAGTAGAACTGTCCCATAGGGTTTCCAAGCCTGCAATCTTTTATGAGAGGAGACTGCCACATCTTTCTCCTGTGAAGATGCTGGTGGGTTTAAATTGCTGACCTTTCGGTTAGCAGCCAAGCACTTAACCATTGCACCGTGCCACCAGGGCATCTAATAAAGATATTAAAATATATAAATCCACAAGTACAAACAGAACAGGAAAAGAAATAACAATACAATTTTGAAATCTGGCAATCAGAAGGATGAGAGGTTACTAACTTTGGAAACTAGAAGCCTGGAAGAAGTTTGGGGTGGGGATGCTTCGAGGTAAGTCTAGAAAGAGGCAAATGCCTGCCACAAAACCACAGAGAGCCTCGGTAATTGGGGATATCAATTACCTCTGAAACGGGGGGTTTCAATGTGAGGTTGAAAGCCAAAAGCTTAGTTGAAATCTGTGTAAGATGCAGTTATACCCACAGATTTCCTCCCCTACCTTGCTCAGCTAAATGCCCACCTCTTCCCCCACACTGAGAGAAAACAAGAGGTTTATTCACTGGAGAGATTGAGCCAGAGAGATGATGGCCTCAGGGATACAACACAAAATATAGTACAGGAGAACAGCCCTAAAAACAGGCAGAACATGCCAAAAGTGAAACTTCTGAAAGGTGAACCCTCCCCACCCTAGCCCCGGCCCCTTCCCTGACTCAGTCCCAGAATGCTGGCAGGAACTCAAAACCCTCAGGCGTGAAACTGGAGAAGTCACCTCTAGGGAAATTGACCAGCCCAGAAAAAACAAAAAAAAATTCACTTGCTTTCCAGTGGACTCCAACTCATGGCGACCCCATGTGTGTCAGAGCAGAATTGTGCTCTACAGGAAAAAGATCTACAGATATTGCCAAGCTGGGGTTTCTCTAAGGAAACATCTTAGCCAGATTATTTTAGTGTAAAGCCCACTATTCAGCAAGGCCCATCCACTCACACAGAGTTTATAAGCAGCATCTTTCATACCTCAAATATTATAGACAGCCAGTAGTAACACTGAATGTGAGAAATATCTGTGACATGAAGGATATAGACCAAAACAAACAAACAAAAACAGAAAAAAAGATTCAAAGAAAAGAGAGGCACTGCATAAAGCAGAAGAAATGGTCAAACAGACAAAAATAGTAACTGATCCTCATAATCCTCAGAGAAATGAAAATAATATAGCATCCATTAACAAGAAACGGAGGCTATAAAGAAGGAAATTAAAAAAAATTTTTTACTGTGTCTTAGGTGAAAGTTAATAGCGCAAATTAGTTTCCCATTTAAAAATTTATACACAAATTGTTTTGAGAGATTGGTTGCAATGCCCGCAATGTGTCAGCACTCTTCCCGTTTCCCTTTCCACCCTAGGTTCTCCGTGTCCATTCGTCCAGCTTTCCTGTCCCTTCCTGCCTTCTCATCTTTGCTTGGGCAGGTGTTGCCCATTTGGTCTCCTACACTTGACTGAACTAAGAAGCACGTTCCTCATCTGTGTTTTGTTTGTTTTATACTCTGGTCTGGTCTTTTTTTGTGAATTTGAATTTGAATTTGGTTCTACAATTTTCTCCCACTCTGTCCAGGACCCTCTATTGTGATCCCTGTCAAAGCCGTTGGTGGTGGTAGCCAGCACCATCTAGTTCTTCTGGCCTCAGGCTGGTGGAAGCTGTGGTTCACGTGGTCCGTTAGTCTTTTGGACAAATATTTTCCTTGTGTCTTTGGTTTTCTTCATTCTCCTTTGCTCTGGACTGAATGGGACCAATAGATGTATTTGAGACAGCTGCTCGCAAGCTTTTAAAACCTCAGAAGCTACTCACCAAAGTAGGATATAGAGCATTTTCTTTATGAATTATGTTATACCAACTGACCTAGGTGTCCCTTGAGACCATGGTCCCCAACCTTCAGCCCCAGTAACTTGGTCCTTCGAGATATTTGGGTGTGTTTAGGAAGCTTCTATGGCTTTGCCTTGGTCAAATTGTGCTGATTTCCTGTATATTGTGTATTGTCTTTCCCTTCACCGAAGTTAACATTTGTCTACTATGTAGTTAGTGATTTCCTCTCCCCATCCCTCCCCTCCCTTGTAACCATCAAAGATTGTTTTATTCTATGTGTAAACCTTTTCTTGGGCTTTTATAATAATAGTCTCAGGCAGTATTTGTCCTTTTGTGATTGGCTTATTTTACTCGGCATAATGCCCTCCAGAATCATCCATGTTGTGAGACGTTTCACGGATTCATCATTGTTCTTTATCATTGGGTAGTATTCCATTGTGTGTATGTGCCATAATTTGTTTATCCATCCATCTGTTGATGGTCATTTACATTGTTTCTATCTTTTTGCTATTGTGAGTAATGCTGCGATGAACACAGGTGTGCATATGTCTATTTGTATGATGGCTCTTGTTTCTCTAGGGTATATTCCTAGCAGTGGGATTGCTGGATTGTATGGTATTTCTATTTCTAGCTTTTTAATGAGGTTCCATATCATTGTCTATAGTGGTTGTACCATTTTACATTCCCACCAGCAGTGCAAAGAGTTCCAGTCTCCTTGCAACCTCTCCAACATTTGTTATTTTCTGTTTTGGTTTTTTTTTAATTAGTGCCAGTAATGTTGGCTTGAGATGGTATCTCGTTTTAGTTTTGATTTGCATTAAAGAAGGGAAATTTAATGAACAAAAACAAACTATTGGGAATTAGGAAAAAACAGCAGAAATGAAATTTTAACAGAAGGGCTAAAAGATAACATTTAGGAAGTCAAAGAGAAAGTATGACAGGTAGTTTAAGAGCTAGAAAATACAAGAGAAGGATAAGAAAATTAGAGGATAAATCTAGAGGTACAACATCATTTTAATAGAATCTTAAGAAGGAGAGAAAGAAAACAGAGGGGTAGAAATAATTAGAGAAATAATTTGGAAGTGTATACGGATTTAAAAAATCGGCTTCCAAATGGAAGAACCCACAAAATGCCTAGCACGATGCATGACCACAGATCCACATCAGTTCATATAAGCATGAAATTTTAGAAGCTGAAGGACAAAGAGGAAATCCTAAAACTGTCCAAGGGATGAAAAACAGGTCACATACCAAGAATCAAGTATCAAACTAACATTAAATGCAGCATGTTATTATAACAATTGCCAAATAACAGACTGCAACACCAAGAGCTAGAAGATAATAGAGAGATATCTTCAAAATTCCAAGGGAAAATTTTTAATCTAACAATCTAGTCAAAAAAATCAATTAACTCAAGATTAGAATAAACACAGCAAGGTCTCAAAAAATTTACCTTCTGTAAATTCTTTCCTAGGAAGTTACTACAAGATGTGCTGAATCAAAACAGTAGAATAAACCAAGAAAGAGGGAGACATGGGAGGCAAGGGAGATAACACAGGAGAGAAAGGGAATCACAAAGATGGTGACAAAGGAAGATTCCACGGCAACGTCTGCGAGATAGACTTAGAGATCAGTCAGTCCAGATTGGAGTGAGAATCAAGGGTTATAAGAGAGATATCTTTAAGGAAAAAACAATGATGTGATAGACTATCTGATATAATATATTCACAGGGGATTTGTATTTCTGGCAGAGAGTTCAAAAACAATTAGTATGGTGTTGTTAGTTGCCTTCCAGTTGATTGCAACTCATGGTGACCCCATGGGAGCAGAATAGAGCTGCTCCATCGGGTTTTCAAGGCTGTGACCTTTTGGAAGCAGATTGCTAGGCCTGTCTTCCGAGGTGCTTCTGGTTGTGTTTGTACCATCAATCTTTTGCCTATTAGTCAAGCGTTTAACAGTCTGTGCCACCCAAAGACTCCTTAGCTAGTGATAGTAAATAGTAAATAATAATAAACAAATGAAGAAAAGGAGGTGAATATTAACTGTAGGGAAAACAAAAAGGTACAAAAGAATGCTATGAGTAATATTTATAAGGAAATAATGCAAATAATGCATACTGAGTTCATGAAAGTTATCTATGTTGAGAAAATGTAAGAGAACGAAACTATCTTCCACAGTACAAAGTTAATAGATAATAACTAAAGCTGAAAATCAAGAAATAAAATTATATTATTGAGTAATATGATTCTAAATACCAGAAGAAACAGCTAAAAGACCAGAAAGGGGTTACTTCATGAAATGGGATTTAGGGCTAAAAAGGGGTGGAGTAAGATAAACCACTGTTTTTCATTTCGAGCTTCATAGAACTATTTGACTATTTAATCTATGTGCATATATAGCTTTGATTAAAAGTAAAATTAAATGTAAAATATTAGAAAATATGTTAGCTACAACTTACTGATATGTGTGTGTGTGTGCTCTAGACTCTTCATGATTCCCACTGTCAAACACTCTTATCAAAAGTTCTCCTGGCCAGACTTCCAGGCAACATGGCGCTATAGTCAGAAACACCACACCCTCCCTCCACAGCAAAGATCTGAAAAACTAAGTCAAACAGAGTCACACATCAATCCTGAAACCCTAAGCATCCAATGAAAAGATAAAGAACTCAGCCAAGCACTGAATGGAATAAGAAACTGACTGAGAACAGAGAGCAAGGAGAGATACATGCAGAGGTCCCCTATCAGCTACCACAGCACAGATTCACCATCTTGGACTCCTATCAGAGATTGGCAAATAGGGGGTACAAGAAAGCAGCTTCACGGAGCTTCCAGCAGGACACAGAACAACTGGTAACCAACGATATACGCTTTCTCACCCACAACCCTTCTTCACCCCCACTCAACCACCTCTGCTTCCCGAGGACACAGTCTCTTGGCCGGGAAGCACCAGCTTCACCCTGGTGTTGCTTGGATTCCACCAACCCATACTGGCCAGCTCCCTGAGTGCCATTTGTTGGCTGCTGGTGTTGCTTTTTTCCACTTCATTAGATTTCTTCCTTACCTCTCAACACCTCCCCCTCCTTTTTCTAAAATACCTGGCTATGTGGCCATCTTTGCTTCTTCCTAAGGGGCTGCGAGGCACTGCTCCACTGTGGAACTGCTTCCTGGCCTGGGCCACTGAGCTGGTGGGACCCCTGGGATTTCTTTTTTTTTTTTTGGTTTGCTCTGATCTGTTGTGTTTTGATTTGTTTGTTGGTTTTATTTTTCTTTTCTCTGCTTGGGAGCCCCTTCTGGCCAGGCAGTGCCATGCAGCTTGGGAGATATTCCCTTACTCTGCACAGAGGCAAAGTGACATCCCTGGGGACATTTCTTTTTTCAACTTTTTTTTTGGGGGGTTGGTTTTTTTGTTTTTTTTTTTTTTGTTTCTTATTTGTTTTCTTCTCTCTCTTTTTCGCTTTTTGTCTTTCTTCATTTCCAGTTTCTCAGTTTATTCATTTTCTTTCTTTACCCTTTTTATTTTTTTTCATTTTTTGTTTTTCTCCATTTGTCAGTCTCTCTTCTCTCCACTCCAATAGCAAGCTCCCTTAGACTCTTTTTTGTTTGTGTGTATGTTTTGGCTCCTGTTCTTCTCTCCTTTCTCTCCTCTTTCCCATACCCATCTTAGCTCCATGCATCACAGTCTCCCCACTCCTTCCTGCCTACCTGCACTGTGTGCTGAACATCACACCCCCAAGCAGCACAGGCATGGCCTACTGGAACCTGCCCTGCACTGATTCCCGGCCTGCCCTGTCAGCCCTAATACGTACCACAAACAACCCATCACAGCAACTCCACTTCAGCTGGTCCTGCCCTGCTGTACTGTACCAGAGTGACTGACCCTGCTTATTGGAGAAGGAGGTGAAAAGTATCGTGCCCACAAAAAACCAAACAACACAGAACGCACAGCCCACCTGTTAAGACATAACAAAATAAAACAAAAAAGCAGAATGAAGCAAACAAATCTACAATCAGTAACTGAGGAAAATAACTACTGAATGCCCCAGAGACAGCAGGCAATATCGAAACATTTACAAAAACAGGACAGGATGGTTCCAGTAGCCGTACAAAATAAAATACCAGATGACTTTCCAGTAGGAAAAAAGGCACTAGAACCACCTGATAGGGAATTCAAATCTCTAATACTCACAATTATCCAAGAGTTGAAGCAAAAAGCAGACAAAAATGAGGAAAAAATAGACAAATTCATGGAA
>NW_004443980.1:11629950-11653305 GCF_000243295.1 Trichechus manatus latirostris
AGAAAGAACAATGATGAATCTGTGAAGCATCTCATAACATGGATGAAACTGGAGGACATTATGCTGAGTGAAATAAGTCAATCACAAAAGGACAAATATTATATGAGACTTCTATTGCAAAAACCCATGAAAAAGTTTACAGACAAAAAGTAACAATCTTCGTAGGGTACCAGGGATGGGAGGGGTGTGTGTGGGGGAACTAAATAGGCAACAGATAAGTGGTATCTTTGGTGAAAGGTGAGACAGTATGCAAAGCAAAACTTGTACAAGGAAAGGTCATGGAAGCTCCATAGACACATCCCAACTCTCTGAGGGACTGAATTGTTGGGCGGAGGGCTGTGGGGACCATGGTCTCAGGAAACATCTGGCTCAATTGGCATAACACAGTTTATAAAGACAATGGTCTACATTCTACCTTGGTGAGTAGCGTATGCAGTCTTAAAAGCCTGTGAGCAGCCATCTAAGATACTCCACTGGTCTCATCCCTTTGGGAGCAAAGGAGAATGAAGAGAAAGGATACAAGGAAAAGATTAGTCCAAAGGACTAATGGACCACAGCTAGCAAGTCCTCCACCAGACTGAGTCCAGTACAGCTAGATGGTGCCCTGCTACCACCACTGACTGCTCTGACCAGGATCACAACAGTGGGTCCTGGACAGAGTTGTAGAAGGATGTAGGACAAAACTCTAACTCACAAAAAAAGACCAGATTTACTGGCTTGAGAAACTGGAGAATCCCTGAGAGTATGGCCCCCAGACACCCTTTTAGCTCAGAGGTGAAGTCATTCTCGAGGTTCACCGTTCAGCCGGGGATTGGACAGCCCCATAAAACAAAACAGGACTAATGAGGCACAGCAGTCCAGGGAAAAGGACTAGAAAGCAGGAGGGGACAAGAAAACTGGTGATATGGAACCCAAGGTTGAGAAGGGACAGTGCTGACATGTCATGGGGTTGTTAACCATTGTCCTAAGGCAATATGTGTACTAAGTGTTTAATGAGAAACTATTTGTTCCATAAACCTTCATCTTAAGTACAAAAAAAAAAAAAAAAAAAGAGAGAGAGAATTACCTATGTGAGATCAAAGTGACAACAGCAGCTCAAAAGGCTTGATGGGAAGCCTAGGGGCCAGTGAGTTGAAGATAATGATGAATTTGAATGATTTGAATAATTTGGAAAAGGATAGTTAGAATATCAGCACAACTGGAAGAATGTAATCCATGTCACTAATTGTACATATAGAAATTTTTGAAATGGTGTATCTTTGGCTATGTATATTTTCACCAAAAAAAAGAAAAGTTCCTCCAAGGTCGAAAAGGGAGAGTATTGACATGTCATAGGGTTGTTAACCAATGTCATAACACAATATGTGTACTGACTGTTTATTGAGAAATTATTTGTTCTGTATACCTTCACCTAAAGTACAATAAAAAAAATTTAGGAAAAAAATTAAGTCTTTCTGATTTATGCGGTTCTACTGCAAATCAGGGGGCAATACTTTTAATATCTTAAGGACTTTCCTAGTTTTGGGGATGTCTGGGGCATCATAAGTTCCTCGTAAATGTTTATTAGGTTGTTTTGTAAATAGTTGCTACTCAGATGTGTGCTCTCTAGCTGCTTAAATGCTCAAAGATGCAGAACTACTATGTTTATCAGGAATTTAAGTACAACGAGGACAAAGGCCCTGTTTACTTTGTTTCCTGCTGTGTTCCTGGAGTCTAGTACAGCACCTGATAGAAAATTGGTGCTCAGTGACTCTGTAAAATGAATGTGTCTAATGGGAGCTCAGTAATTCAGCATCAAGATCTTTTTTGCAGAACTGCAGTCTTGGCACCAGAAGGAAAGTAGTTCATTGAGGACAAAGACTTTGACCCAGAAGATGTTGGGGTTACGAAGATATGCCTCTCTTCCCAGAGAAGGGTATTAAGGGTTCCTAAGACCCCTTATTCCCAGGATGTCCAAATTAGCCCTAATGACTAAAACACCTCTACCTTCTAAAGAAGCCCACCAGGCAGCTCTGGCCTGCTCAACAGGAGAACTGTCAAAGCAAATTTCCCTTCAATTGCTTTCTGAAGCCATGGCAACTCCTAGTTTATTCTTCTCCAGTTGCCTGAGAACTTACTGAGAGTGGACTGCCAGAGTATGATTTCTGCCCCCCTTTATTCTGCTAAATTGCATTCACCACAACAACCCGGCCAACTGCAGAGTCTGCCTCATGATGAGCCACAGTGCAGTCCAGCACTGATCTGTGTCCTGGAAATGCCCTGCAAATTGCCCTCACCCCACCAGGGCTTGTTGCTCTTGGTGGAGTGCGCTGGAGCTAGTCAGATGATTTTTCTGCCATGTCTAGAGACAAAGTGAAATACAAAAATATTCAAGCAGTCTTAGAGTCAGAAAAATGTAGCGATACCGGTTTGTATGGCTGCATGTTTATGTGGTTTTAGTTGTGGTCAGAATTTAGGAAAACAATCTACTAAATGTAAGTATATAATTATATTCCCCCCACCCTGTTGATCCACTGAGGTTGATTTCTCCCCTGGTGTATGATTACAATTATGATTGTTAGTATTCTTATACCTGGTGAAGAGGAGGGCATGATCTCACAATAATAACATAGCTCATTACGTTGCCTTGTGTTAGAGTTTATTTCTTTATTTGAAAGGCACAGTTGAGCTCAGTGTTCATTCCCAGGGTGCCAATGGCCTGGCCTCAGTAAAATTATACAACAAGAATAGTTTACTAGAACATATTTCAAAATGCATATGAAAATGCAAAGTATCTAAAATAGTCAAAACAAGATGCATTTTTTATAAAGCTTCACAATTAAGACAGTGTGGTAAAGAGATACAGAGCAACAGAACAAAGTAGAATGAAGAAAAAGACCCATACATATAGTCATCTGATTTATAGTAAAGGCAACATTGTAATTTTGGGGGAGAAGATTGGAATCTTCAGTAAATGTAACCAAACTAATAGTATAATGAGTTGGGGGAAAAATGAACCTTGACCCTCGCACTGTATACAAAAATTAATTAGACATAGATCATAGATCTAAAAGTAAAACCTCTAGAAGAAAACAGAATAATAACTTTATGAACCTGAGCTAGGAAAAGATTTCTTAAGCAGATTGCAAAAAGCACTGATCATAAAACAAAAGATTAATAAATTAAATTTCATTAAAATTAAGAACTTCCATTAACCAAAATATACCAACAGGAAAGTGAAAAGGCAAGCCACAGACTGAGAGAAGATATTTGCAATACATATATCTGACAAAAGACTTGTGTCTAGAATATATAAAGAACTTCTACAAATCAGTAATAAAAAGATAGGCAACCTAAATTAATTATGTGCAAAAGACTTGAATAGGAACTTCACAATAGTGGATATCCAAATAGTCAATAAACACATGGCAAAAAAAAAAAAAAAAAGAAGAAGAAGGAAAAAGCCGAACCCATTGTCATGGAGTCAATTCTGTCTCATAGCAACCCCATAAGACAGAGTAGAACTGCCCCATAGGATTTCCAAAGCTGTAATCTTTATAGACCACTGGATAAAGATGTGGCAGTTTGCTTCTGTAAAGATTACAGCCTTGGAAACCCTATGGGGCAATTCTACTCTGTCCTATAGGGTCACTATGAGTTGGAATCGACTAGAGAACAATGAGTTTGGTTTGGTTTTTGGAATCTTTACAGAAGCAGGCTGCCACATCTTTCTCCAGCAGAGAGGTTGACACGTTTGAATCGATGACCTTTCGGTTAGCAGCTGAGCGCTTAACCACTGTGCCACCAGGGCTCCTTCATTTGCTGTTAGGGAAATACAAATTAAAACCAGAATGGACATCAATATACACCCACCAGAATGGCTAAAATTTAAAAGATAGACAATAGCAAATATTGGTGAAGGAGATGTGGAGCAACTGGAACACTCGGAAGTTGGAATTGTGTAACCAGTTTAGAAGACTGTTTGGCAGTATCTGTATGCCTATCTCTTGACCAAGCAATTCCATTCCTAGCAATCTATGCAAGAGAAATGAATGCATATAACCATCAAAAGATATGTACTGGACTGTCCATAGCAAATTTATTCATTAAAGCAAAAACATTGGAAACTATCCAAATGACCTTCGACAATAGAATGGATAAACAAACTGTAGTATTTTAATACAATGAATACTGCATAGCAATAAAGAAGAATAAGCCACTATTATGTGCAAAAATATAGCTAAATCTCACGGATATATGTTGGGTGAAAGAAGATAGACATAAATGAGTATATACAGTTCAATTCCATTTATATGAAATTTACAATTGAGACTAATCTTCAGCAATAGAAATTAGAGTGATTACTTCTGAGGATAAGGGTGTTGACTGGAAGCTCTCTGAGGTGCTGGAAATGTTCTACATCTTGATCTGGCTTGTGGATCCATGGGTCTATGTATAAATAAAAATTCAATAAACTCTACTTAAGATTTGTGCACATTACCATGTATATGTTATAACTCAACATAAAAGTTTGTTTGGGAAACATCTCACGTGTTTTTCAGCTCCCTCACCTCACTGTGGATCTCCATATCACCATTACCTCTGGTTGCCAGTACCCCCAGTTTGGCCTATTGACTTCCTCAGGATCAACAACAATTCTTATGCCAGACCTTAGGATCTGGAGTTACTTACTTAGTCTCTCAGTCCAGTCCTTCTACTTAACTAATTGTCAGTACTTGAAGTAATCAGCTCAACTAACTTTTTCTAAAAGTGTAGATTACTATTAGATTACTATGTCCTTTCTGGGATATTTGCATTTTAAGCAGGGATACCTGGAGAGACCAGTTAATCTCAACTTAATCATTGTGACTGGCTACTTGAGGATGTATAAGGAAATTTTCTTAGTATCTCTCAGATCACATTATGCAGGAGAAAAGTGTAACACCAGAGAAAATCACCATTAATAAGACCAAAATAAGTTGTATTTCTTATGGGGACCATAATCTTAAAAGTAATAGTTAGGCATGGCCTACTCCATTTGATTATGTCCTGTCATGATACTTGAAAGGGTTCTTTATCCTAGGACTTTAGGAAGACAAAAAGAAGTAAATGAAGGAGAAGGGGAAAGAATGAAAGAAAGGAAGGACGGAAGAAGGGAGGGAGGAAGGAAGGAAAAAAGGAGAAAGAAGAAAAAGATATGCATGAAATCATTGGATCTACATTCTTCAGTGAAACTTACACAGTAAAACCTGTGAAAGCAGGAACCTGTGTAAGGCGGAAACCTGTCAGAGAAGAAAAACTCAGATATTTTCCACTAATAGAGAGCAACAGAAAAGTGGCAAGACTGCACCCTGTCAAAGGTGGAAAACTTGTGAGATCTGGAAAAACAAGGTAGTCCTGTCAAGTTCTGGCTCTCATAGGTTTTGCTGTGTATAGATGTTATTAATAAAATAGCAATAATAATAGCTAAAAGTTATTGAAGAGGTGCTATGTACCAAATACAATTTTTAAGTACTTTACATGTATTAATTTATTTAACCCTCCCAATGACCCCATGAGATAATCTTTTTTCATTTAATTAAATGAAGAAATTGAGAAATCCGTTGTTTAAATAAAGTGCCCAAGATCACACAGTGAATCAGAGGCAGAGCCAGGATATGGACCTGCCAGTGTGGCTCCAGAGCCTGTGCACTTAACCACCGTGTTGTTGTTATTGGGTGCTGTATAATCAGTTCTAATGCATAGAGATGCCATGTAACAGAGTAGAACTGCCCCATCGGGTTTTCCAGGCTGCAATATTTATGGGAGCAAATTGCCAGTTCTTTCTTCCATGGAGCCGCTGGATGGGTTCAAATGCCAACATTTTGGTTAGCAGCCCAGCACTTAATTACGTGCCTTCCATGGCTCCTTTCTTAACCATCATGCTGGACACATTTAATTCACAAACTTCAAAAGCTCTGCTGTAGATTCTAACAAGTGTAACTAGGTGGTAGTTGATCTTATAGTTAAGGACCTATCTAAGGGCTCTCTTGGCCGTGTTACTAGCCTTGCTTATACCCTTATTGAAACGACAATCCCTAAATCAGAGCCTTTATCAGTCAGTATCAGTGGGAGACCTTGCTGTCACCTGGAAGGCCCTGTCTATGTGCCTATGTTGCCTCCAAGCAGAAGTGGCTGTGGGTCCCACCCTGTCCCTTTGTACCCCTCACAGACATGGACATGGATGATGTCTACGGTCCTCAAGGACTGGGTTCTCCCAGAGAATTAGGGCCCTCAGCTACTCACAATGGCAATGCAAGCATTGCTTTAATCTCCCTTCTGTGGGAAGAGCCACTCAGGCTTGGAGTCCAAGCTGAAAACAAATCCCCAACTGAGCAGCCCCATAACTCCTCCAGTGTGACATTAGTCACCCCCTCCCCTCCAGGAAGCTAGGTTTGACCATCTCATGCTTGATCACATCATCAGTGTATACTGCCCCTGGCCATCCTGGCCTTTTGTCAGCCCTAAGTAAAATGCTTGCTCTCAAGGGAAGGGCATTGACTATTTTTAAGATTCCATGCTACCATCTCATCCCACATTCAAAAATTGCTGCGACCCCCTCCCCAGTCCCCTTCCCATAAGAGAACGAAGGAAGAGAGGAACAAAATCAAAGATGGCTCTGTAAATTTCCAATCTTTTTGTGGTGGTTGTTCTGGTGGCACAAATTGCATTTTCTGTATCTTTTTATAATTCTCATATTTGTACTGCCTCTCCGCTTTCCTTTGCTGTTAGCTGCTGTTGAGTTGGCCTCCAACTCATGGGGATCCTATGCACAGCACTGGAATAGAACCCGGGTTTCCCAAAAGGAATGGGAAAATTCTACTACTGAACCACCCTCCCCTGCCCGCTTTCCTTTACACTGTTCTTATTCCTTCTATGGGAGTACCTGGGAGGTGCAAACAGTTAACAAGCTCAGCTCTAACTGAAAGGTTGAAGGTTTGAGTCCACTCAGTGGTGCCTCAGAAGAAAGGCCTGATGATCTACTTCTGAGAAATCAGCCATGGTAAACACTATGGAGGACAGTTCTACTCTGACATGCATGAGATCGCCAGGAGTCTGAATCGATTCCACGGCAACTGGTACTTTCCTGAAATCTCTGTCCTTGCCTCCTGCTTAGTTTTTCTCCTTGGCACTTAGCACCATGGAACATTCTATATATTTCCCTGATTTTTCTCATTTATTGTCTCTCTTGGAATTGGCTTGACAGCAAGTGAGTTTTTTTTGTTTTGTTTTGTCTTGTTTTTACTGGTATCCATTTTTTTTCTCTCTACTTATATCTGTTACAAGGAGCCCTGGTGTCACAATGGTTAAATGTCTGGCTGCTAACTGAATGGTCAGCGGTTAAAACCCACCAGCAGCTTGTGGGGAGAAAAGACTTAGAAATCTGTTTCCAAAAAGATTACAGCCTTGGAAACCCTACAGGACATTTCTATTCTGTCACACAGTGTCACTATGAGTCGGAATAAGCTTGATGGCTATGAGTTATATCTGTTATACTTTAATAAGAGATATGAAGAACCAGGTAACTCTAGTATAATTTTTGTTAATTCTAAAAATAAAGAAATGAGGTACTTCTTCAGAATAGGAAATTGGAAATAACTTTTCTTCAGTTGCTACTCCATTTCTGTTCAATAATAATAGGTTTTAGAATAGTTAACGTTTCAACATTTTATCCTCTTCCACATTTCTTCTTTTAAGGAGTTTCTGCATTCCTCTATAGAACAAATCTGAATCAAGTACTCCTAGGTGGTAGGGAAGAGAACCAAAATGCTTTAGACCAAATACTGTAAGTAAGTCTTCTATCCTTCTCCTGGCATAAGGAGCTTTGAAATGAGATAGTCCAAGTCTGAATCCAAGATCCACTACTTACTAGCTCCTTGTCTTCTCTCTCATCTCCTCATCTTTGGCAGTTACTTAACCTCCCACAGCCTTGGTTTCCCGTCCGTAAAAAGTGGTAACAATAACTGCATAATGGCATTGCAGGGAGGATTAAATGAAGTGACATATGCAACACAAGTAGTACAGAGCCTAGCACATGGGAGATACTCAACAAAAGTTTATTTCCTTCCTTGGATTAAGACTATTTGAATACCACACGCTACATTTTCCCTCCCCACTTCGCTGAAGTAACAGCACTAGGCAGCAACCTCCTCTCAGGAAACCAGGAAATCTTCTCTGACAAGAGACCACTCTGAAGGGTTGGGAATCACTGGGTGGTGCAGACCATTAATGCACTTGGCCATTAACTGAAAGTTTAGAGGTTCGAGTCCACCAAGAGGCCCCTCAAAAGAAGGGCCTGGTGATCTGCTTCCAAAGAGTTAGCCACTGAAAACCCTATGGAGCACAGTTTTACTCTGACACATGGGGTCACCAACAGTTGGAGTCAACTCAATGGTGACTTTTTTTTTCCTTGTCAAGTGTTGAGGGAATGAAAAGACTTCCAAGAATTAGTGACATTCTGTAAAAGTCATTTGGAGTAGGATGGAATCAGACCTGGACATCTCTCTGGATGGCTTTATTCCTTAATGCTCTTAATGTAGTACCCTCCCAGGGGTATTTGCATTTTAAATGAGTATTCCAGAAGATAATACAAAGGAATTAGTGTCCAGCTGAATTTTAATCAATCTTGCATTCACTCCCCTTAACCTGCCCCAGGAAATACCAGCCTTCATGCAGCAGAGCCTAACTCTGTTGGGGATTTTCCACAGCATTCAAGTTCTCTAGTTTCTTAGCTCAGACTTCGCTCCTTCAAGCTAGGATGGAATGTGGTATCATCATTCCTACAAGGACCACAAAGTTCAAATAAAGGAACACACTGTTCAAGACTGCGCTGATCCCTGTGAAAAAGAGACTGCTCGGTTTTATGGATGAGAATGTAAAAATTATTTTCTATGGAAATACATCTCTCTTTCGATGTGTTCATCCAGCCTACCACAGGGAGTATCTAGTCAAAGTTAAGTGACTTCACAACGAGCGAAAGTGCTGAGATTTGCTGAACATATCGAGGCTATGTCAGATTTTTTTAGAGACGGCCTTGTGCTTTTAGTATCATAGTAAATGATATCTCCCTGGATGATCACCAGGGTATTAAAATGCACTAATATTATGACCTTTTGCTATTCATAAATCCCAATGTTCTTTCCCTAAGATAATTTACCCTCCCATTTTTCAGCATTATATTTGAGCCTGAAGCCAGTATTATCCCTTCCTCAGAAGAGGGCAGGACCATACCTTATTTGTCTATGCATTTTGTAGCACAGAGCCTTGTGTATAGCGGTGGTGACTTTCTGTTGTCAAATGTCATAGACTATTGTAAAACAGGAAATTAAAATGTAAATTCTTTCTTTACAATGTGATTACTGACCCAATGGTTTAATAATTTGCATTTTACAATTTGTTATGCAGCAGCAACTATGTTAGCAGTATTCAAAATAATTACAACAGACCCTGGACATTCTTAAGAGATCTGCCCTAAGACATTTACAAATTCCCTAGATCACAGATCCCATTATAGCATAGAATTCCTCCCATAAGATGCAGTCAAAAATCACTATAAAATTTTAATTGACCCCTTAAGACCTTAATAATTCTATACATAGAGGACTAGAATCATTTACAAAGCTAATAATATCAATCTGTCTGGAATATTTCTTTGGAACACTTTGTGAATTGCCTTTTCTTATTTCCTTATAGAACACAAGGTAAAGACATTCACATCATCGGTCCATGTCACTGCCAAGGTGGCATTCTCACTCCGTAATTTTTCCCAAACTCCTATGTTACTTTTTAAGCATCATCTATTTCTTAGGCTTCTTAACATTATCTTCACATCCATGCCAACACTGCCAGCTGGTTGGTTTTAGTTGTTTGGTTCTTGGTGTTTCTTCGTTTAGCAGGGGCATTTTCCATAAGCCTTCATTGCTTCACAAAAAGTGCATGGATGGAAAGATGAGCAAGAACCATAAAGCCAGACTGAGATGAGGATGCTTGGCAATGGGTAGGTTTCATCCCAGATAAGTGATTCATTCCTGTAACCCAGCCTCCTCTCAGCATATAGGATTCAATCGTGTACCTCAGCAAAATTCAAATTATTACGTTTTGTGGGCCACTGGAGTTACTTAGCAAAAGTTAAAACTGCAAATGTTAAATCTATGAATCCTAAAAAAAGGCTAATGATTTTTTTAAATTCTTATATAATCTGTAAGTATGCAGTCATTTGGAGAAAGGTTGGAGAAAGAGACTAAATTAGTGAGCCCCATTGTGAGTAAAGAACTGGGTTATTTGCTTTACGCTTTAGAGACATGACGTCGTTCAATTCTCCCAACAACTTTACAGGGTGGGTATAATATTCCTATTTTTACTAAAAACTGGAGCTCAGAGAAGATTTAAACTTGTCCAGTGTTTTACCCAGCTAATTATTGACTGGGAAATCATTGAAAGTTAAGTCTGCCTGACTCAACTGCTCAGGCCAAACCTAGAGGTCATCTTTAATTATTGTATTTCCCTTGTCCCACATGTAATCCATCACAAGTTCTTTTGGATTCACCTTTACAATAAGTACCAGAAGTCAATCACACTTTACCGTCCCCACCCTAGTCTAAAACACCCCCTAATCTCTCTCCTGGGGTATTGCTATGGTCTCATAACTAACTGTTCTCTTATTCCACTCTTCAACTTCTGCAAGTCATTTGCTATATTCAAGTCAAAGTGAGATTTATAATTACCCCCTGCTTAACAACCTCAAATAATTCCTTACTGAATTTAGGATTAACTTCAAACTCCGTGGCCATTCCTTCACCAGCCTTTCTCGCTCACCATGCCCAAGGCACACTGGCCACCTTTCCTTTTCTGCAACATGTCCAACTCATTTCCACCTCAGGGCCTTCGTACTTCCTTCTGTTTGGAATGCTATTCCCCAAATCCTTTTTGTGCTCTTTCTCATCATTTACATCTCAGCTCAAATATCAACTCCTCAAAGGAGTGTTACCTGGCCATCTTAACTACTTAACTACGTCTCCTGATATTCTGTTTCGCTACCTGGTTTAATTCTTTTTTTCATAGCACTGTTGCAGTTGGGTTCCCCAGGAACCAGACACTGAAGTGGAGTTCTGCATATAGGAAGTTATTCAAGGTACTCTCGATGAACCTCTGTGGAAGGGAAGGGACAGAAGAGGCTTGAGCAAAGGGAGAAGTTGGGCTACAGTTGCAGTCTCAACAAAGGCCTCAGTCAATCCCACCAGAAATTCTGAAGATATATCCCTTCAGAGATATCCCAAGTTATGGTGAGAGGGGACAGGCCCTTGTACCCACACACCAACAACTTAATGGATGCCAGCTGTCCCAAGAAAGTGCAGCAGCTCCCTTCAGTCAAGGCAATTCCCAAAGAAGTCTCACAGCTAAAGCTCTCTGCTGGCTGCACTCCCAGACCCCAGAAGAGGGACCTGGGCAGTACATCATAGAGTCCACCCTTTGGATCTACTGCTTTGTACAAATTATACCTCTATGTTGAGCAGTCATTGGACATCGACTACCTCAAAAGGGAATATGATCTTGGGCAGGGTGACTCTCTTCAGCTAAGGTAATTCCCAAAGAAGGTCTGAGAGTTAAGGTATGTCTGCTGAGAGCATTTCAGTAGCTGGGGAAAAAATAACTTCAGATCTGAAGGGGTATCTGGGTAGATCACCACAGAGTTCATGACAAGCAGGTGTCATTCTCTGAAATGATGTTCCTTTAAAAAAAGTTCTCTCATTTGTTAAATATCTCTTCCCACAAAACTAAACATCATGAAGACAGATGCCTTATCTATCTGGCATGTAGGAGGTAGGTTCTCAACAGATATTTGTTGAATTTTGAATGAATGAATGCTTAACACTGGTTATAACCCCCATTAGAATAATTAAAGATAATCTACAGAGTGTTATTTGAGGGAGTAGTTTCACTGTCAGATTGTTCATTTTGTTTTATTTTTCTTTTATTTCTTCTTTCTTCTTTTTTTTGATATTCAAAGCCAGGATATAAAGGTTTAGACAAATCACAACCAAACACCTCAAGGTCATTCACTTTTTGGAAGCCATCTGGAGGATAGTAGATATTTGAAACAAAAAGGAAAGAAAAAAGAAAAGAATCCTGGGAGTAAGTTGGCCCACCATTGGAGTAATTAATATTTAGAGGTGGGGGGTGTCAAAAGGAATACTTATGAGGAAAAATAAATTGAGTAGACTATTTTGGTCTTGCCTATGTGGCATAAACCTGGGGAGCTAGTAATTCCCAGCAGCCCCCACAGTGAGGACCTAGACCTCATCTCTTGCATCTGAAACCGTGATAGTTTTAACATCAAGAGAACTCACCCTCATTAAGGGCTGGTACAGTACCCCTGCTAGAAAAAACACATTTTGGGGGTGAGGTCTTCCTTTAGCCTGTGAAAAGTTGCAAGAGTGAACTAGCAACACTTTTAGGGCCACCACTAGCTTTAGAATGTGATGGAGGAGCAAAAAATAATCAGAACTCGGTGACTGGAGTTTGGGGAGCAGTACAGCCATTAAGGGCTACAGTTCTAGGCATCAACAGCTTATTATATTAAGATTTCTGGAAGGTTTTGAGCCTCTATTAATGTTTACTCTGCTTTATTCCAATTTCAAACTACACTTTAAAGAAAACAAAAGGAAAATATTACATCCTTTAAACTCATTTATTATGTGCATTTACCAATTAGATGAGAAACTGGATGCCAACTTATTACCAAAAGCCAAGTGGAATTGAGTTTGATTTTTATCTATAATTACCTAAAGAAAATGACATATAAATAAAGCTAATATTTTATGTCTATAACTATCTATTTATATATCTATGTACATTTACATATATAGACATACAAAGATATATTAGATGCCACTTGATTTCCAGAGAGTGGAGTTTGTAATATCCTTTTAAAAACAATACTCTTCAGTAACATAATATTTTTACTCAATTGCTAGGACCAGTCTATCCAAAACACACACACTTTTAATAATGGTATGAAATATGTGGAAAATACAAGGAAGGAAAAATATGTAAGAACAGCTAGTGCCAGAATCAAACTGAAAACTCAAGGAATGCAAAGTCTAAAAAAGGTGTATATATGTTCCACCAGTTGCTGTGGAGTTGATTCCTACTCATGACGACCCTATTTGTGTCAAAGTAGAACTGCACTCCATAGGGTCTTCAGTGGCTGATTTTTTGGAAGTAGATTGCCAAGCCTTTCTTCTGAGGCGCCTCTGGGTGGGCTCGAACCTCCAACCTGTTGGTGAGCAGCCAAGCACGTTCACTATTTGCACCACACAGGGAATCCTTATATATGTGCACCAGTAAGCTAAAGTAGTCAGCCAGACCCCAGGAAACACCTTAGTTCAGCTGCAAAATCCAGTAGGGGATTTTCTTGTCTATTCTGTTCTTTTTTCCTTGGCTTCTCCCTGAACCTAGATAAATACATTCTTTTTTCTAGAGGGGTGTGTAGATCTTCTGGTGTGGGTCTGGTGCTTGGCTCTGGGGAGGCACCGGGTACTGAAAGTGGCCATGGAAATCGTGGTTTACATTGCCCTTGAGCCGCAGCCTTGTTTGCTCAGGGAGAGGAGCTGGCTGCAGGAAGGAGGCACCTCTCCCTTCACCACAGAATTTCAATGAGCAGAATCAATCAACAAAGTCGGGACACTGTAAAACCTGACAGGCTCAGGGCCTCTTAGAGGAGGAGGCCAGCCTGGGAGCTGAGCCTGACACAGAACTTGTTACATTTAATATTAAAGAAACATGAAGCCTGTCCCCAAGGGGCTCCTTCTTCTGGATACTGAGGAAGAGTGGAAGTTATGGCAGTGAGTTTCCTGCCCTGGTGTCTGCATCAGGAATAAAGGCATGTTCTTATGAAGAGAGTTGTACAAGCTGTGTATAATTATTGTTAGTTACACATTTTACTAACATAATTAGCAGATAAATGTCACAGGATATAAGTCTTTAAGTTTCCCTTCCTTAAAACTTGAAACCAGAAAGTTTAGCATCCAGTGTAAGTCATCCCCTTATTTGAGGAGATGAGCAGGATGGCAGGTTTAACTTCAGTATGGCCAAACCAACCCACACCCGTGGCCATTGAGTCGATTCTGACTCATAGCGACCCTACGGGCCAGAATAGAACTGCCCCATAGTGTTTCCCAGGAGCTGCTGGTGGACTCGAACTGCTCAATTCAATCATGCATGCTAAATTCAAGGATTCCCTACAGATCCTGGTCTGTTCCTGGTTTTATCTAGTTTTGCACTAGTGGGGAAAACTTGAGTAGTGGTACCTCCCTCAGGATTATTCTGCCTAGGGTGCCTCTGATTCCTCTTGATTCATTTCACTGACAAAAACATGTTTTTAACTTATCTGCATCACTGAAGCAACGGAGAAAAGAGAGAGCAAAATGGATCTGATTCCTTGTGAATTATTAAAGCAAGTTGTCAGCCACTATAAATCTGATAACTGATGACAGCTTCAGAAGCAGACAGAATACAGCCCCATCTTTAGAGTCTAGTGGGGAAAAAAAAAAGAAAGAAAATAGCTTTTTTTTAAAGGAAGAAATCTATATTTAGTTTATAATTAGGATTAGGATTTGGGGCATACAGTCATAATTGACCCTAATCAAAATTGAGCAATAGGTTCTTTTTTAAATGGTTGGGTAAAGTTTTATACTATTTCTGTTGTTCTCATTATTGTTCCTTCCTTAACATCCAATCTGGTTGGGATCACAGTGGACTAGAGTGATTTTAATATGTTTCAGAGGAAAAGCCTGTGGGCCCTTCATATCGATACCTCTTACATCTTCTGGTAAAAACAGTACATAAAATGAAGCATGCTTCCTACTTTAACCACCAGATGAAACTAAAATAAAAGATACTGAATATCTGCACGAAGCACATGTGAGCCCCACCATTCCTTTCAGCAGTTCTAATTTATTATCTATTCATTCAGCAAACATTGGCTGGAATCTCACAGTAACTTCCTCTTTGTTCTTTTTGAAGCAAATACTCCTGGGAAGGTAATTAGAACTTTCTGTGTCTGTAGGTGAGAAAAGATATATATTTAGCATGGCATTAATGAAAAATGTCTGTTTCAGCAACTTAGTAGTTGATTTTCATCCAACCTATATTATTATACTCCAGGGAATAACTAAATATTAGTAACGTATTTTGTTTCAAGAAACATCATAAGATGCACTGTCTGACTCAGAATGGACTCTTGGCCTAATGGCAGAGAGAAACAAAGACTACCAGGAGTCAGGCCAGTGCTAGCCTGCACTGGGTCGGGAGGACCCTACACTTGTACGACACTAAGAGTCGATGCTTCCTTAAGCTTTGTACCCTAGATGCCTCACTTGTCTATCCACCTAGTTCTGGTCCTGTCTCCATGTCACTACTTTGGTCAGCTTTATGATATCAGGAACGCCTGGGGTAGGAAGGGCTCCTCCTTATTCTGTCTCCTGTTGTCCTTGTTCTTAGCTGCCATAGAGTCAGCCCATAACCTGACTCATTGTGACTCCACGCACAATAGAACAAAATGCTGCCGTGTCTTGCGCCATCCCCGTGATCGGTTGAGGTTTGGACTGGTGTGGTCCATAGGGTTATCACTGGCTGACTTGCGGAAGTAGATCTCCAAGCCTTTCTCCCTAGTCCATCTTAGTCTGAAAGCTCTGCTGAAACCTGTTCAGCATCATTAGCAACACACAAGCCTCCACCAGCATAGAGGTAGTGGCTGTGCTTGAGGTGCATTGGATTGGAATCGAACGCAGGTCTCCCACGTGGAAGGCAAGAATTCTACCACTGAACTATCAAAACCTCATCCTTTTGGTCTAAGACTGGTGAAAACTGAAACAGCCCAGCCTGACTCGAAGATGAATCCCACCACCAGAGCCCAAGCATAGTAGCTGCTTTCCAAAGGGGCAGCACCACAGTTGGGGAGAAGGACGTAGTCTCAGAATGATGACGCTGGACATTTTTGCTCCGTGTTGCTTACTCCTTTTGGTTCCTGTCAGGTGCTTTGGTCCTGAGCTTTGCTAACTCTGAGTTTTGGCTCTGGCTCGGCTCCTGCCTTCTGGCTTTCCCCTTGTCTTAGGAGCACAACTTCCAACTCCGTCCATCAGCTGTGTCCCTGATCTGGTTGGTAGGCTGCCTTCCCTTTAGACCTCCTGCTCTTTTACCACACCTGAGGTCCTGATGACATTTTGAAAGCCATGGTCACTGACAGCTGTAACCAGGAAGGGAGAAAGGAGATCAGAAAAGCTTGCCTCCTAATGTTCTTTCTCTACCAGGAAAAACAGAATTAAAATATTATGCAGTGTTTCATCCTTCTGAGCTCATAGGTGTGTTATAAAGATTAACGTCCGTGAAGCCTGGGTGGATTAATCTGAAAAGCAGCCATGTAGAAGATTGCCAAGTTATTGCCTTGGCAACATCTCCACACTGGGAGGAAATCTATAACACGAGCTGTAATTACAAAGTGAGGAGGCTGGTTTTGTTTTTATCAAACATACCAAACACTGTACTTCCAGACACCTCTTATCCCCTTCAAATTACCCATTGTGGGGAATTGGCACTTATTTCAACAATGAACCCTTGCTCAAAACATTTTTTGGAATGGCTTATTGACATTTCCTTTACAACTAGTGGCACTTTTTTTTTTTTTTTTCTTCAAATATCCTTAATGGCTTTTCACCATTAAGTGTTCATTCTTGGCGATACAACGGTTAATGTGCTCGGCTGCTAACTGAAAGGTTGGAGGCTTGAGTCCACCCAGAGGCACCTTGGAAGAAAAGCCTGGTGTTCTACTTCTGAAAAATCAGCTACTGAAAACCCTACAGAGCAAAGTTCTGCTCTGACACACACGAGGTCACCATGAGTCAGAGTCTACTTGATGGTAACTGTGGGTTTTTTTGTTTTATATTTTTACTTTAAAACAGTTAAATCTGGTGAAAGAGTGGCCATTAATCTGGGAAACATTGCAGAGTGAGAGAGAGAGATTTCTACAAAAAATAAATAAGCTCTGGTTCTAAAATAATAAGTTGGAGGGGTGTGTGTGTGTCTGTGTGTGTATGACTCAGAAAGAGAGAATATTCTAGGTATTCCAGTTTGTTGGTGGTGTAGTGATTTTCTCTCTCACCAAACAAAGAAAGCAAATCCAACAAGCCGTGCCTGCTACAACTTCCACCCCTGTCAGGAAAGTTCCTCAGCTTTAGTCTTGATTGGAAGCAGAAATTTTTTGAAACACAGATGATGCTGTCAGCTGGAAAACAGAAGATCCCAGGGGACAGACACGGGCCCGTCTGTCCTCCATCCAGGATTCACATAGCCCTGTCATCATCTCTAATCTCTGCTGGACCTGTAGACATGTGAACGTTTTCAAGAGGATTTATAAAAAGCTACTTGCAAACGGATCAATTTGCCCCTGAGCTGCGAGCTTCCCTTTCCCTCCCCAACTCGCTCCGCTTTCACCACCTGCACTAGTCTCTATTTCCGTTATTTCCTCCCTCAGGCCTCTCTCTGCCTCAGTAAAGATAAGCAATTATTTCAGCTTCAAACAAGATGCTGCCCCTTAGGGGCCCTGTGAATGCAATAATTTTGGAAGAAGCTGGGTAATTTACGGATAAGCGGTTCCCTGGCAGATTCTATGGGATGCTTTGCTGTTGAGACCAAGGGACGGATGAGCAGAGTTTTGCTCACCTTAGAAAAATCTGTAAATACAGAGGAATCAAAGCTTCTCTCCCTCCTCTTGAGGAATCTGGTTACTGATTTCTTTCCTATTGGCAGACAATTCCATTGTTAGGTGCCTACCAGAGGAATGGACACATCCTTGCCTTGTGAATTCTGGTATTTCCTACTTTGTACTGTGTGTAATTCCTTGGGTATGCAATATTCCCTGGATCCCCAGGGTGTCTGCCCGTCATATTCCACTGAGGACCACTCGAAGCTAACTCAGGACAAAGAGTGTAGCCCTTGTTGTTTCTCCTAGTTCTGAGAGGTACAATCCACCTTCTCACCTTGGCTTTGGCCTGTCTTTCCAACTTGCCAGTACTGCCAATTTGTCACTTTTCAGAAACTGCTATTGTAGATGCCATAGTAGAGTAAGGTTTGAGGTTCATTTTTTTTTTTTCTATTTTAATTTCTGTGGTAGATAACTGAAATATTTTAAAGTAGATTAATTGGGTCAATTTCACCCTGCTTAATAGCACAGCCATCTAAATTCAATTCAGTTTAACAATCATTTATTGAATCCTTGCTGAGGACAGATATAAAAGCTGAAAATGTTACATTAAAAGTTATATCATAGTTTGAAATCTAATTAGGTAGATAATTCAAGCACAAAAAGGAATGTGATACAAGATATAATGAAATAGGTATTTTAGGACACATACGAATTGTTTATTTACTACTCTATGGTTATATGTTTGCCATCAGGAATAGGATCCTGAGGAGAAAAAGGGTGAACATCAGGAGGCTGCAAAACTGCCTGCTCAAACACTTAACAATAAATAAGCCCAAACTGAATTCTGGGCGGGGTTTGTACTTAAAATGGCTATGTTGGAACTGTCTGAATAATACTATGGTGGTCAACCTGTTTTCAGGGTGTAAGTGTGAGAAGCCATTATTTTATTTTAGAAAATAATTGTGAAATCCAAAGGATGGAAGGGACCTCCCAGGCAATCAGACCCATCTCTCCAGAAGAAGCTAAATTTTCCTCTTCCAACAGAAATTTTACTCTGTCAAGGAGACGCTGTCCAATCTTTTCCTGAACAGACCTAAACCAACCAGTTGCCATTGAGTCAACTCCAACTCTTATGACCCCATGTGTATCAGAGTAGACCTGTGCTCCACAGGATTTTCGATGACTGATTTTTGAGAAGTAGATCACCAGGCCTTTCTTCCAAGGTGCCTCTGGGTGAACCCAACCTCCAGCCTTAGGGTAGCAGCCTAACACGTTAACCATTTGCACCACCCAGGGGTTCCTAAACAAACCCAGAAGTGATTAATTTACCTCCTCTTGACCCAGCAGCCCACTTCTTCTTCAGACAACTTGTTCAGATTTCTTACACTAAGATAAAATCTGCTTCCCTTTAATATCCACCAAATGGACATCAAATCCTTCTCCATGAATGCCCCGAAATATTTGGAAACAGATACTGTGACCCATCAACCCTCTTGCTGCTCACCTTGCCTCTTCCACACCTTCTTTTCTGCAGCTAAACACCATCAATTCCCACAATAAGTACCCCCTCACAATTCTTTTATTTTTTCAGAATGTAAAAATAATAAATGACCATTGTAGAAAAGCAAAGATGTCACCTTGAGGACTAAGATGTGCCTGACCCAAACCCATGGTGTTTTCAATTGCCTCATATGCATAAGAAAACTGGACAATGAATAAGGAAGACCGAAGAAGAATTGACGCCTTTGAATTGTGGTGTTGGCGAAGAATACTGAATATACCATGGACTGCCAAAAGAACAAACCAATCTGTCTTGGAAGAAGTACAACCAGAATACTGCTTGGAAGCAAGGATGGCGAGACTACATCTCACATACTGTGGACATGTTATCGGGAGGGATCAGTCCCTGGAGAAGGACATCATGCTTGGTAAAGTAGAGGGTCAGCAAAAACAAGCAAGACCCTCAATGAGATGGATTGACACAGTGGCTGCAACAATGGGCTCAAGCATAACAACAATTATGAGGATGGCGCAGGACCGGGCGGTGTTTCCTTTTGTTGTATGTAGGGTCACTATGAGTTGAACTGACTTGACGGCACCTAACAACAACAACAACAACAGTGTAGAAAATAGACAAAAGTATAAAGAAGCAATTTAAGAATTTTGCGGCCTAGTCAGATAAATTTGTGATATGGACACTGTCCACTACCTGTCTGTCAGTTCATTGTACTGTAATGGCTTGCATGTTGCTATGATGCTAGAAGTTACGCCACCAGTACTTCAAATACCAGCAGGACCACCCACGGTGGGCAGGTTTCAGCAGAGTTTCCAGACTAAGACAGACAAGGGAAAAAGGCCTGGCAATCTACTTCTGAAAATTAGCCAATGAAAATCTTATGAATCACACAGAACATGTCTGACTCATTTACTTTGGACACGTCATCAGGAGGGATTAATTGCTGGAGGAGGACATCATGTTTGGTGAAGTAGAAGGCCAGCAGGGGCAAGGGAAACCCTCGGTGAGATGGATTGAACTTGAACATACCAGCAATCGTAAGGCTGACACAGGACCAGGCAATGTTTCATTCTGTTATACATAAGGCCGTCATGAGTCAGAGTTGACTTGATGGCAGCTATCTATCTATCTATCGACACAATAAGAGCACAAAAGAGGGACATATGAATGAAACTGGGAGACAAGCACTGAACCGACAGATGAAGGATGAGTAGAAGGAAAAGAGGTGGGGTCAGAGAAGAAGATGTACCAGGCAGAGAACAAAGTTTGTGCGGTAGCCCAGAGGTAGGGAATTATATGACACACTTAGAGAACTGCAGGAGTTCAATTTGGCAAATGTTTTGTATGAGGGGGGTAAAAGATGAAACTAGAGGTGGTTGGAAACCTGATCATGAAGGACCTTGCATACTAAGCAAAGAAATTCAATTTTGTCCTGAAAGCTAGAGGGATACATTGATGTGCTGAAGAAAGAGAGCAATAAGATAACATTTTTGTTTCAGAAAGGTCTCTCTGCTGGCAGAGTGGAGGATTAATTGCAAAGAGCAAGCTAGTGTCAAGAAGAGACGAGTTAGAAAGCTATTGCAGAGAGAGAATGATGGAAACCAGAGTAGCAGTAATGACCATGATTGTAGGAATGGAAGAGAGAAACAGAAAAGATATTTAGGAGGTAGAATCACTGTAATTGGTGTTTGATCGACATTGAGGTGGAGAAAAAAGGAAAGGCTCTGGGAATTGAGTGCATGAAAATTTGAGGAACTGAAAGATATTCAGTGTGTTTAGAACAGAGTTCATTTCAGGCAAGTGGTAAGAAAGATTAAAAGTAGGACTGGGGCCTGATAAACCCAAAAACCCAAACCCGCTGCTGTCGAGTTGATTCTGACTCATAGCGACCCTATAAGACGGAGTAGAACCACCCTATAGGGTTACCAAGGAGTGGCTGGTGGATTTGAACTGCTGTTCTTTTGATTAGTAGGTGAGCTCCCAATCACTACGACTAGTGCCTAATATAGCCCTTGGAAAGGGCAAAGGAGTTTTAACTATATCCCCAGAGCAAAGGAAGGTTTTGAAGAGTGGTCAGCTGAGGAGTATCCTAGATCAGGGCTCCATTTTCAAAAAGTTCTTTCAGGCTGCAGTGTGGAGAATGGACTGGACGGTAGGGGACTGAGATGGGAGGTAGAGATCTAAGTTGGAGGCAATTGCAGTAATCCATAAAGAGATAATTGTAGCCTGGCTTAGAGTAGTAGCCCCAGAGAGTGGAGGATTAGAAATATTTAGAATCAACTCCAACAGAATTTAGTTATTGATTTGATTATAATATTATAACATACTATGTAATATCTAGTACAAGTCTCCATGTGGGAGACCCGGCTCTGATTCCCAGCTAGTTTACCCCATGGACAGTCACCATCATCTGTCATTGGAGGCTTGTGTGTTGCTATGATGCTGAAAAGGATTCAGCAGAGTTTCCAAACTAAGATAGACTAGGAAGAAATGCTAGAGATCTACTCCTGAAAATCCACTAACGAAAATGCTATGGATCACAATGATCCAATCCACAACCAATCAGGTTATGGCATAGGACTTGGCAGCATTTTGCTCTGTTGTACATAGGGTCACTGTCTTAGACTGGGTTCTCTAGAGAAGCAAAACCAGTAAAGCATATAAATATATATTTAGAGAGAGGTTTATATCAAGGAAACAGCTCATATGATTGTAAAGGCTAGAACATCCCAAGTCTGTGGATCAAGGCAGGGGGCTCTCCCAAGTCATGCAGCTGCAGAAGCTGGTGGGCCTAAGATCAGCAGGTCAGAGAGCAGGGCCCCTGCTCACAGGGTGTGAAGGTTGACAAATTCCAAGATTGGCAGGCAAGACCACAAGATTTCTTCTGATTCACACAGCTGCAGGGGCTGGCGAACCCAAGATCGGCAGGTCAGAGAACAGGGCTCCGCTCACATTCTGTGAAGATCGACGAATCCCAAGTTCGGCCGATAAGCTGACAGCTCAAGTCCCAAGAACCAGAGACGAGACGACAGGAGGCAGCCCCAGGATCCAGAGTGAGCAAAAAGCTTATATTCAGATGCAGGCCACACCCCCAAAGAGACTCCCTTTCAACTGATTGGCTACTCACAGTATATTCGATCATGGGAGTGATCACATTAAAACACTGCGAATCATGGCCCAGCCAAGTTGACACACAATCTTAACCATCACAGTCACCATGAGTTGGGAGCTGACTTGATAGCAGCTAACAACAACCACAAGTACAAGTCTACAATGTGCTTGGCACTGTACTCATCATTTGGGGGGTGGTCATCAGAGGAGGAGTCACAGGTAATTCTAAGGATTCTGCCATGGTCAACATAGGAGGTTAAGGTAGTTTGAAGAGGAAGATGGGAGAGGTTCTCTTTGAGGTAGGAATATTACCGAACAGTTAAATATACATATTTGAAGCTCAGAAGAGGAACTGGCTGGAGATTTAGATTTGGAAATTATTAACATACATGTGGCAATTGAGTGGATGAGAGTACATGAGATTCCATGGAGAATGTATAGAGTAAGAAGGGCCCAAAGTCTAGAGCAAAACACTAAAGAACAGAGGAAAGGAAGTCAGTGACCCAAGATGTTTAGTAGAACTTTTCCTGTTGACTCTGAATTGGTACTAAAGCCTGTAGCTGAGAACTACAGAAGCTAAGCACCCAACATTCTAAAAATAACAACCAATAATTTATGCCAAAATTCTCTCTAGGGCTTACTAAGAATCTCAGACTTGCCTCTACAACAATAATCCCTGAAGTGGATTTACCATGAAGCTAATAAAACTTAACCTTTAGGGTCTACACAGGCTTCTTCCAAGGCTGTGGGTGGAGGCTTAGTAATATTTTCACAAGTCATGTTTTTTGTTTTTTTTTATTGTACTTCAGGTGAAGGCTTACACAACAAATAGTTTCTCATGAAACGGTAGTACACATATTGTTTTATAACATTGGTTAACAACCCCACAACATGTCAACCCTCTAACGTCTAAACCTTTTTTTTTTTTTTGGTGAAAATACACATAGCCAAAGATACACCATTTCAAAAATTTCTACATGCACAGTTCAGTGACATTGACGACACTCTT
>NW_004443980.1:11658100-11706927 GCF_000243295.1 Trichechus manatus latirostris
AAGGAGGGGGTGGGGTGAGAGGTAAGGAAGAAATCAAAAGAAGTAGGAAAAAAAAGCAACACTAGCAGCCAACAAATGGCATTCAGAGAGCCAGCTAGTGCGGGCTGGTGTTTCTCGGACAAGAGACTGTGTCCGTGGGAAGCAGAGGGGGCCGAGTGTGGGTGAAGAAGTGTAGGAAGTGGGAAAGCGTATATCACAAATTACCGGAGCTCTGCAGCCCCTCAGGAAGAAGCAAAGATGGCGCACAGAGCCAGGTATTTGAGCGAAAGGAGTGGGAGGTGGTGAGAGGTAAGGAAGAAATCAAAAGAAGCGGAAAAAAGCAACACCAGCAGCCAACAAATGGCACTCAGAGAGCCAGCCCGTTCGGGTGTGTGGAATCCAAGCAGCCGGTGTTTCCCGGTCAAGAGATTGTGGCCACGGGAAGCAGAGGAGGCCAAGTCGGGGTGAAGAAGGGTGCGGGGTAGGAAAGAGTATATCACAAATTACCAGTTGTTTTGTCTCCCGCTGGATGCTCCGTGAGGCTGCTTTCTCATACCCCCTGTTTGCTGGTCTCTGATAGGAGTCCAAGATGGAGGATCCGTACCGCATTAGCTGGTAGGGCACCTCTGCATGAATCTCTCCTCGCTCTCCGTTGTCTGTCAGTTTTCTCACTCCATTTGGTGCTTGGCTGAGTTCTTTATCTTTTCATTTGATGTTTTAGGGTTTCAGGATTGTTGTATTCTCTGTTTGGCTTAGTTTTTCGGATCTTTGCTGTGGAGGGACGGCGTGGTGCTTCTGCCTAGAGCGCCATTTTGCCGGAACTCTCACAAGTCATGTTTTTATAAAGTTTGGAAAGGTAAAACATGTTACTGCAACCATTAAGATTGGTTTCTTTCTACACCAACTTCTTTCTATCACTCTTCCCTTGTAACATTTGGTGTGACCATAAGATTTTTGAGATATTCTAAGGAGATGTTGAGTTGGAGATTCATTTAGTTTGGCTTAGTGAGATATTTTTGTGTTTCATAGTCACTTCTATGTGTAGTTATTACTGGCTCTGCTTGTGTAGGAATAACTTCCTGAAAGTTCCTACCACTCACCATGCCAACTCACTCAGAATTGTGACAAGAAAGTGCATGGCCAGAGGACATATAGTGATGATAACATTAAACTCAACACTGGAAATACATGGGTGGCAAAGAAATAAGATAGGAAATGTTTGGAGCCATAGGCTAGTATCTGGAATTTTCTTCAATTCTTATAATTCACATATGACAGAAACTTCACTGAGATTTTCCCAAATTTGACAACAATCCTAAAATATATATATGACCATTCCTATAATGAGTTGTGACACTAAAATATACTGTTCTAAATGTTAACAATAATAAAAACAAATTTTATTAACCACACTAGATGCAAGATTGTCTTTCTATTATTTCTGTAGAAAATATTATAAAAGTCATTGTTATAATAAATCAAAGGGTAAAAATATATATGCAGTCATAAATAGATTTTTTAAATATTACAGTAAATTAAGTAGGTAATCATTTAATAAAGATGTCATTTTTCCGAATTTCTTGACATTCGCGGTAGCTTTCAGCTTTCTAAAATTTGTAATTTATTATGGTTTTGAATAAAAAAATAGAAAATTTATAGATTTAAACCCAGTAATATTACAATTTGTGTTAAATGTAATTGGTCTAAAAAAATAACTAAACCTGCTGCCATCCAGTTGATTCCAACTCATAGCAACCTTGTAGGACAGAGTAGAAGTGCCCCATAGAGTTTCCAAGGCTGTTATCTTTATGGAAGCAGACTGACAAATCTTCCTCCCTCAGAGCAACTGGTGGGTTGAAACTTCCCACCTTTTGGTTAGCAGCTGAGTGCTTAACCACTGCACCACCAGTGCTCCTGTAATTGGTCTAAACACACGAATAAAAAGCAGAGATTGTCATACGGGGTAAAATATTGAAGAATAACTATAGGTTATCTATAATAAACCCACTTTAAATATAAAAACACAGATAGGTTAAAAGTTAAAGAACAAAAAAAAATTCCATGTTAACACTAATTAAAAGAAACTACACATTCTTTGCAAATGCACATGGTACCAAAAAAACCAAACTAGTTGCCATCAAGTCAGTTCCAACTCATGGCGACCCCATATGTGTGAGAGTAGAACAGTGCACCATAGAGTTTTCAGTGGCTGTAATCTTTCAAAAGTAGATTGCCAAGACTTTATTTCAAGGAACTCCTGGATGGATTCGAACTGCCAAAACATTTGCACCACCCAAGTACTCTTTATTAGAAAAGCAGAAAGGTTTAAAATGAATGATCTAAGAGTCCACCTTAAGAAACTAGGAAAGGTAGAGGAAATTAAGCCCAAAATAAGCATAAAAAAGAAAAAAGTAGGTAAGAACAGAAGCCAATGAACCAGAACACGGAAAAAGAATAGAGAAAACCAGTGAAAGTGATCAAAAAATAGTTATTTGAAAAAATCATTAAAATTGATCAGAAAAAAAGAGAAAACACATAAATTACAATTATCAGGAATGAGAGCGGGGATATTGTTACAGATCTGTAGTCAGTAAAAGGAAAATTAGGAACAACTTATGCCAATAAATTTGACAGTTTAGATGAAATGAACAATTCCTTGAAAAACACAAATCACTAAAGCTCATCCAAGAATTCGATAGCTGAAATTACCCCTATATCTTTTAAATAAATTGAATTTGTAGTTAGATTTCTAAACACATACTGTAACCTGACCCTACGAATGCCAGTAAATTTCCATTAGTCCTTAAACTAGGCCAAGCCAGATTTGGCCCACCTCACATGCACAGAAGGGCCAGCTGTGACCATTAATTGACTTCAAAAGAGGATGCAGCAACCAGTGGAATGAATCACAAGAAAAATCATCACCCAGACCCTATTTTGAAGGGAGACATCTGACAAGAACCATGTTACCTCCTGTTTTCTGGCCGCCTTCTAGAATTTTCCCTCCCCAGGATGCCTGCGCTGCCACCATCTTGCTGCCCAAATCACATATAAGCTCTGCTTCCTGGCAGCTTGGGGCATCGGATCTGAGGAACTTCCTCCTGGCTCCTTGCCCTGTGAATTGCAATAAAATTACCTTCTCTTTCTCAAAGACCAGCTTCTAGATAATTGGCGAGTCTGAGCGCGCTGGACAAGGATCCACCTTCCCGGGTTCGGTAACAATATGGCTGCTTTAAAGTTATCTTTTGATAATGACATATATTTTAACTTTCTTCCTCTAGTTGCTTTTAAATTCTTCTCTTTATTTTTTGTGTTTTTCAGTCTCATTATGTTGTCTAGTTATGTATTTCTGAATAGAATTCACTGTGTTTCCTGAATCTGAGAATTCATGGCTTTCACCAATTCTGGGAAATTCTTAGCCATACAGCCAGAAGCAGAGCCTCCACCATTCACTTTTAACTCAAGAAGTGTTTTTTGTTTTTGTTTTTTTTAGTCTACAATTGTAGGTCATATTTCAGGCACACAGCTCCTACTTGACTCAAATTCTACTTTTCATGACTCAGTTATCCTGTTGTTGTTAGGTGCTGTCAAGTCAGTGCCGACTCATAGCAACGCTATGTACAACAGAACGAAACACTGCCCAGTCCTGCGCCATCCTCACAGTCATTGTAATGTTTGAGCCCATTGTTACGTTTGAGCCCATTGTTACAGCCACTGTGTCAATCCATCTCGTCAAAGGTTCTCCTCTTTTTCAATGAGCTTCTACTTTACCAAACGTGATGTCTCTCCTGATAACGTGTCCAAAGTACACGAGATGAAGTCTCACCAACCTTGCCTTCAAGAAGCTTTCTTGCTGTATTTCTCCCAAAACAAATTTGTTCATTCTTCTGGCAGTCCATGGTATATTCAATATTCTTGGCGAACACCCTAAAATTCTTTTTTGGTCTTCCTTATTCATTGTCCAGCTTTTGCATGTATATGAAGGGATTAAAAATATCATGGCTTGGGTCAGGTGCAGCTTAGTTCTCAAAGTGACATCTTTGCTTTTTAACACTTTAAAGAGGTATTTTTCAGCAGATTTGCCCAATGCGATACGTTATTTATTTCCTGACTGCTGCTTCCATGGGTGTTGATTATGGATCCAAGTAAAATGAAATCCTTGACAATGTCAATCTTTTCTCCATTTATCATGATGTTACTTATTTGTCCAGTTGTGAAGATTTTTGTTTTCTTTATGTTGAGGTGCAATTGATACTGAAGACTGTAGTATTTGATTTTCGTCAATAAGTGTTTCAAGTCCTCTTCGATTTCAGCAAGCCAGGTCGTGTCATCTGCATATTGTACATTGTTAACGAGTCTTCCACCAATCCTGATGCCACATTCTTCTTCATATAGTCCAGCTTCTCAGATTATTTGCTCAGCATACAGATTGAATGAGGATAATGAAAGGCTGCAACCCTGCCACACATCTTTACTGATTTTAAACCATGGAGTATCCCCTTGTTCTGTTTGAATGACTGCCTCTTGTTCTACGTACAGGTTCCTCATGAACACAATTAAGCATTCTGGAATTCCTATTCTTCGCAATGTTATCCGTAATTTGTTATGATCCACACAGTTGAATGCCTTTGCATAGTCAATAAAACATAGGTAAACATCTTTCTGGTATTTTTTACTTTCAGCCAAGGTCCATTTGACATCAGCAATGATATCCCTCATTCCACGTCCTCTTCTGAATCTAGCTTGAATTTCTGGCAGTTCCCTGTGATGTACTGCTGCAACTGCTTTTGAATGATCTTCAGCAAAATTTTACTTGTGCGTGATATTAATGATATTATTCAATAATTTCCACATTCTGTTGGATCACCTTTCTTTGGACTGGGCACAAAATATGAATCTCTTCCAGCCGGTTGGCCAGGTAGTTGTCTTCCAAGTTTCTTGGCATAGACAAGTGAGTACCTCCAGCACTGCATTCATTTGTTGAAACATCTCACTTGGTATTCTGTCAATTCCTCTAGCCTTGTTTTTTGCCAATGCCTTACATGCAGCTTGAACTTCTTTCTTCAAAACCATCAATTCTTGATCATACGCTCCCTCCTGAAATGGTTGAACATCAACCAGTTGTTTTTGGTACAGTGACTCTGTGTATTCCTTCTGACTGCTTTTGGTGCTTCCTGCATCATTCTATATTTTGCCCATAGAATCCTTCAAAATTGCATCTCGAGGCTTGAATTTTTCGTTCAGTTCTTTCGGCTTGAGAAATGTTGAGCGTGTTCTTTCTTTTTGGTTTTCTAACTCCAGGTCTTTGCACATTTCATTATAATATTTTACTTTGTCTTCTCGAGCCGCCCTTTAAAATCTTCTGTTCAGGTCTTTTACTTCACATTTCTTCCGTTTGCTTTAGCTACTCAACATTCAAAAGCAAGTTTCAGAGTTGTCTTCTGACATCCATTTTGGTCTTTTCTTTCTTTCTTGTTTTTTTAGTGACCTTTTGCTTTCTTTGTGTATGATGTCCTTGATGTCATTCCACAACTCATCTGGTCTTCAGTCATTAGTGTTCAACACGTCAAATCTGTTCTTGATATGGTCTCCAAATTCAGGTGGGACATACTGAAGGTTGTATTTTGGTTCTTGTGGACTTGTTTTCATTTTCTTCAGCTTCAGCTTGAACTTGCATAAGAGCAATTGATGGTCTGTTCCACATTCGGCCCCTGGCCTTGTTCAGACTGATGATATTGAGCTTTTCCATCGTCTCTTTCCACAGATGTAGTTTATTTGATTCCTGTGTATTCCACCTGGTGAGGTCCACACGTATAGTCACCATTTATATTGGTGAAAAAAGGTACTTGCAAGAAAAATTCATTGGTCTTCCAAAATTCTATCATGCGATCTCCAGCATCATTTGTATCACCATAGCCATATTTTCCAACTACCCATCCTTCTTTGTTTCCAATTTTTTGCATTCCAATCACCAGTAATTATCAATGCATCTTGATTGCATGTTCTATCCATTTCAGACTGCAGAAGTTGGTAAAAATCTTCAATTTCCTCATCTTTGGCACACAAATTTAAATAATCATCGTATTAACTGGTCTCCCTTGTAGGCATGTAGATATCATCCTCTCACTGACAGTGTGTTGTACTTCAGGATAGATATTGAAATGTTCCTTTTGATGATGAATGTGACACTATTCCTCTTCACTTTGTCATTCCCGGCATAGTATACCATATGATTGTCTGATTCAGAATGGCCAATACCTGTCCATTTCAGCTCACTAATGCCTAGGATATCAATCTTTATGCATTCCATTTCATTTTTGACAACTTCCAATTTTCCTAGATTCATACTTTGTACATTCCACGTTTTAATTATTAATGGATGTTTGCAGTTTTTTTTTTCTTTCTCATTTTGAGTCATGCCACATCAGCAGATGAACGTCCCAAAAGCTTGACTCCATCCACATCATTAAGTTCAACTCTACTTTGAGGAGGCGGCTGTTCCTTAGTCATATTTTGAGTGCCTTCTAAACTGAGGGGCTCATCTTCCGGCACTATATCAGACAATGTTCACTGCTATTTATAAGGTTTTCACTGGCAAATTATTTCAATTATTACATTTCCTAGTCTGTCTTAGTATGGAAGCTTCACTGAAACTGTCCACCAAGGGTGACCCTGCTGGTATTTGAAATACCAGTGGCATAGCTTCCAATATCACAGCAACATGCAAGCACCCATAGTCCAACAAACTGATACAAGCATGGTGGCAGTTATCCTGACTCTTCTAAATTTAGACACTTTTTATAAACCCCCAATGCCCTGTCTGTAATTTAAATTAGTGGAATATTGAAAAACTACAATTATCATGTAGATACATTTTGGAGTATTTACTGAGTCCATGCCCCTTCTTTGTAATTTCTCTCTCACCCTCAATCCCTGCTGGGATATTTCTACCATATTGCTCACACAGGCTAGCAAATTGAAACAGAGATGGACACCCAGCCCAAACTGAGTTCTCTTTAGGATTTCAGAGTGGGGACACATGAGACTGGATCAGTTTACAGAAGGAAATAAGAGAAAGAGACCAAAAAAAGGTAACTAAGGCCTTTCGAAGGAAATTCACTAGAGGGAGAACTAGAAACTCCACTAGTAACATCCTCAAAACACACTCTCTTCCTAAAAGGATTAGATTCCACTGGATATGAATCTCCACAAAAACCACCCAGATTACTTAAGATAGGTGGTATGAGACAGTATTCTCGCTGAACCAGAAAATCAGTTACCCCACAGCAGATAGATAATTGGCTGTCCAATTTTCCAGTTATAGGCCCTGAATCTTTGAGTCTGTTGGCAGTGGTAGAGAAATAAAGTAAATCCTTATTTTGTTCAGAATAGTAGGTTTGCTATGTTTTATGTGACACAAAATACATCAATTACCAATAGGATTCAAATTCAGTGCCATAGATAGTATATTTAGAGGAATTTTCCCCAGATAGTAACAAATGGACCATCTTATTAGCTGCTGGTGTATTTTTGTCAATTCTGCTGTTTACTGATGTTGTAGCAGAAACTGGGGAATTGCTTAATGGAAGACAGCTATCTTGATATCTTTTCACCATAACATCAATATTTAATTTTACCAAATAGTTATCTTTAAATCTCTCTCATTATCTGGACCCTGACATTTCCACTGCCATAAATAAGCTTTTATAAAATTCCTTTTTAACAAAAAAAAAATTTCCAGCTTCATGAATTTCAAGAACAATCTTCCAAACCTATACACAATCCCACAATTTTTTATCGCTACTAACACATCTATTAACGAAATGATTAGATGTTTGCAATTAGTTCTACTATCTATGCTTTTCATTATATTTTTATAACAAAATTTAGTGCCATCTTCGAGCATAAATGCCCCTGGGGAAGTCTCAGATATAGCCTAGTACTTGCAGATGAAAATGTAGCACAGGCTGGCATAGGCTATATGTTAGAATTTTTCACTCAGATTCCACGGAAGGATAATAATTTCACATGCTCCATTTGCCTCCTTTGGACAGTGAGTTGCTCAGTGAATCCAAGAATAGTTTCACTTCCAGTTCTTAAGTCTCAATAAGTAGAAATAATAATTCCACTTCCTTTATGGGCAAGAGTTTTAATATGAATGTGTTGGTAAAGCAATTCGAGGTCCCTCACATGATCAAAAGGGGAAGGAAGGGTCAAATTGTGAGTCCTAGAAAGAAAAGGATGGTTATTATTATTCTGTGAGATTCGCACAGCTTGGCTTCTGCTTCTCAGCAGTATTGCTGAAATCCCAGGAAGGACTGTCCACACATTGCTGTCAATTCCTAATTATTTTACCATTGACAAGAGCAGTTAAGCCAAATCATGCACGCTGGTTTGTTTTTAGAATTGGAGTTGAGGACATTGAGTCAGTTCATATATGCAAGCAGAGCACACAATAAATTCATATAATCTCAGCTACAGATCAGCACTACATGCCAAGATCACAATAGGGAATAAGGACAGGAAGAAGAAAAGACAAGACCATGGTACAGGTATAAGCTTAAAGAATACTCTTAGATAAAGAAGATTACAGTGAGTGCAGGCAGCTATTCCTCCCATACACACCAGACTCTATCACCCCTCATAGCCAATGTTATCAATGGATATAGACAAAAAAATGGTTATAGACAAAAGAAAAGTAACCTAATTATTTTGTTTTCTTGGAAATAAAAAATTTTAAAAAGTTCAATTTATCACATTTTAAGTGAATAACAAATAACATTAAATCTTACTGAATACACAAAAGTAATTACATAAATTACCCTTTAGTCCCAAATAACTAACGGATCAATTAAGGAGAAAATGGAGTAGAGAGAAGGCAATAAAAGAGAAAGTATTGAATAGAGAAGAGGAGAAAGGGAAAAAGATAAAGAGGGAAGTAAAAGGTAACAAAAAAAGGGAGTCATATATATCAGTAAAAATAGAAGAGGAACAATTAGAATGAATACTAATTAACAAATTTAGTTTTTTTTAAAAAACTGAAGTAATTATAAAATACCTCTGCCTCACTTTTTTTGTATCTCCTTCTATATTGAATTTGCAATGACCTTTTAATTTAAAAGTTGGTAATAACCAAAATCAAAACCCATTGTTGTCGAGTCAATTTGAACTCATCGCAACCCTACACAACAGAGTATAACTGCCCCATCGGATTTCCAAGGTAGAGTAGAACTGCCTCATAGGATTTCCAAAGCTGTAAATCTTTTCAGAAGCAGACTGCCACATCTTTCTCCCACAGAGCAACAGGTGTGTTCAAACTGCCAACCTTTCAGTTAGCAGCCAAGCGCTTAACCACTGCACCATGAAGACTCCTCCAAAAGTTGATAATATGGAACAGATAAACACTTGAAATTTTTTAAATGTTTCAATTTTAAGTTTTAAGGAATCTTAAAAATATAGTTTTCTAAAAAATTTTCAAATTCTAACAAGGTCTCACTCCACAAAATAACTAACACTTCTTGCACCATTCTGAAAGGCATTATATCTCAACATAATTTGTAGAGTTGAAATATAGAAAGAGATGGGAGAAGAATTGCAATTTTTTTTCATTTTCAAAGTTCCTGTATCTTTTTCACCAGAAAGCTTGTATACAAGCATGTGTCAATGTTTGTGTCTCAGAAACAAAAGACAGAAAGATTACTGCTTCTAAATGCCTGTTTGTTAAAATGCAATGAAGCTCTTCAGTTTTTTGGCAGAAGGGTCAAATGGTCAGCCAGCACCACCAATTGGTTTCTGTCAAATGAGTCTGTCAGTGTTAGGTCAAGTGAGTGGATGTGGGGGACAAGTTGCTGGAATATTGTGGTCATTATTCCCTATACTACCCATAGCAGTGACCAGAGCAATATAAGTTTAAAGGAAGTCTGAAGTCATCAAATAAAATCTACACCAAAGTTTCCATCCTACACTAAGATCATGGCCACTGGCTGTTCTAAATGTTCCAACTATTTAAATTTTCACCTGTTAATAGATCAGATTTTTCTGCTCTTGTGTTTTTATTAACAAAATATAAAATTCTCATTTCATTGTTGTATAAAAACTCTGCTATAATTTACATGTGGTGATGAAATTTTAGGTACAGACTCTCTGCTCTTCAGAATAGGACACCCAGAGTGTCCCCTACTACAGACAGTGGCTCCCCAGGTCAAGTTTGGAAGAGACACTGATCAATAGTCTGTCTTCTAGACTAATATTTCTCAACCTTAAATAAATTATGAGCTCCCTTTAAAGAGAAAAATTTTTAAATAATCTAAATTTATAATTCATTTTAATAAAAATAAAACTAGGTATAAACTCCTTATGTTTTAAACACATACAACTATGGAACCAAAAGAAATTTACTTATACACTATAAACACATTAAAACAAAATTAGAAAAATTCAAATTTGCAACATTAATTCAATTAATGGATGATATTGGTTTGCTGAAACTACATCTCTGATGCAGAAATGTGTAAACTCAGATCCAGTTTTAAAACACACTCTCTCACCTCTGCAAAAGATTCTCCATCATACATGAAATAAAGTCGAACTCCTTACATGGAATTAAGATCTTCCATGTAGTTAGACCCCTTCGCAACTTCATTTCCCTGTACATCTCCCTGTTCATCCGTCTCTCTACTTCCAATTGGATGACTTGGCATTCTCCCAGAAAAACACAGTCTTTGCATGTACCTGTGCCTTTGCCCATGCTGTCTTCTTCTCTGCCTGTCAACATTCTCATTTTGTTCCAACATTCGTTTCCAATGCCATCTACCTCATAAAGCCATCTTCCATTCCCCGGGACTTAACTACACCCTACCTGAGTTTCCAGAGTACATTGCTCATAACTATTTCCATATTGCCTGGTGTTATGTTAGCTGTTTATAGATCTGTCTATCTTACTACATTGTAAACTTTTTTTTTAAAATAACATTTTATTAAAATATAATTCACATACAGTGATGGTTAATTTCATGAATCAAATTGGCCGGGCTATGGTGTCCAGTTGTTTGGTCAAACGGTAGTCTACTTGCTGTTATGAAGTACATGTGAGCAAATCAGTTGGCCTTGGGTAGAGCAGATTACCCTCCATAATGTGGCAGGGCCTCATTCAATCAGTTGAAGGCCTTAAGAGCAAAAAGGGAGTTTTCCCTCTGGAGTATTTTGCCTCCAGACTATAAATAGACATCTTTCCAGAACTTCTCCACTCTTTCCATCGCCTGACCTATGGATTTTGAGATACAGGATGGAATATCCAGCTTGTTGCCTGACCTACAGATTTTGGACTTGCAAGCACCCACAATCTCATGAGCCTATTCCTTAAAATCTCTCTCTCTGTGTATGTATGTGTATATATATATATATATATGCTGTTGTTATTAGGTGCCATCGAGTAGGTTTTGACTCCTAGGGACCCTATGTACAACAGTACAGAACACCGCCTGGTCCTGTGCCATCCTCACAATTATTGCTATGTTTGAGCCCAATGTTGTAGCCACTGTCAATCTATCTTGTTGAGGGTCTCCCTCTTTTTCGCTGACCCTCTACTTTGCCAAATATGATGTCCTTCTCCAGAGACTGGTCCCTCCTGATAACATGCCCAAAGTATGTGAGAAGCCTTGCCATCCTCACTTCTAAGGAGCATTCTGGCTGTACTTCATCCAAGACAGATGTGTTCGTTCTTCTGGAAGTCTATGGTATATTCATTATTCTTCACCAACACCATAATTCAAAGGCATCAATTCTTTTTATATCTTTCTTATTCATTGTCCAGTTTTCACATGCATGGGAGGAGATTGAAAATACCATGGCTTGGGTCAGGCACATCTTAGTCCTCAAAGTGACATCTTTGATTTTTAACCCTTTAAAGAGGTCTTTTGCAGTAGATTTGCCCAATGCAAATATGTTGTTTGATTTCTTGACTGCTGCTTGCTGCTTCCATGCATGTTTAGAGAGAAAGAGTAAGAGAGAGAGGTAGATAGATATGGAGCCCTGGTGGTGCAGTGGTTATGAGCTCGGCTGCTAAACAAAATGTTAGCAGTTCAAATCCACCAGCCACTCCATGGAAACCCTGTGGAGCAGCTCTACTCTGTCCTACGGGGTTTCTGTGAGTCGGAACTATTTGACAGCAACAGGTTTGCTTTTTGGATTTATATATAGAGAGAGAGAGAGGGAGAGAGCCCTGGTAGCACAGTGGTTAAGAGCTAGGCTGCTACTCAAAAGGTAGGCAGTTCTAATCCACCAGCTGCTCCTTGGAAACCCTATGGCAGCAGTCCTACTCTGTTCTATAGGGTCGCTATGAGTCAGAATCGACTCAACAGCAACAGGTATGTGTATATGTATATATATATATACATAAATACATACACATATATATATATACTTACATACACATTTATCTCATTGGTTCAATTTCTCTAGAGACGCCTAAAGCACATACTATACAATTCAACGATTTTTGTATATTCACAGAGTTGTATAACCATCACCACAATCAATTTTCAAACATTTTCATCACCCCAGAAAGAAACCCTACTTCCTGTATCCATCACTCCTCAGTCCCGCTACATCCCCAGCCCTGTTGTTGTTGTTAGGTGCCGTCGAGTCAGTTCCTACTCATAGTGATCCTATGTACAACAGAATGAAACACTGCCCAGACCTGCGCTATCCTCACAATTGTTGCTGTGTTTGAGCCCATTGTTGCAGCCACTGTGTCAACCCATCTTATCAAAGGTCTTCCTCTTTTTCGCTGACCCTCTACTTTACCAAGCAATATGTCCTTCTTCAGGAACTGGTCCCTCCTGATAACATGTCCAAAGTACTTGAGACGAAGTCTCACTACCCTCGCTTTTTTTTTTAATTGTGCTTTAAGTGAAAGTTTACAGTTCAGGTAAGTTTCTCATACAAAAATTTATACACACGTTGTTATGTGACCCTAGTTGCTCTGCCTATACTGTGACAGCACACTCCTCCTTTCCACCCTGGATTTCCCATATCCGTTCAACCAGCTTCTGTCCTTTTCTGCCTTCTCATCTCACCTCCAGACAGGAGTTGCCCATTTAGTCTCATGTATCCACTAGAGCTAAGAATCACTGCCTTCATGAGTATCATTTTATGTCTTATAGTCCAGTTTAACCTTTGTCTGAAGAGTTGGCTTCAGGAATGGTTTCAGTTCTGGACTTACAGAGAGTCCGGGGGCCATGTCTTCCGGGGTCCCTCCAGTCTCAGTCAGACCATTAAGTCTGGTCTTTTTACTAGAATTTGAGTTCTGCACCCTACTTTTCTCCTGCTCCATCAGGGACTCTCTATTGTGTTCCCTGTCAGGGCGGTCATTGGTGGTAATCAGGCACCATCTACTTCTTCTTTTATCCTCAGTTTTAAGGAGCATTCTGTTTCCTTCAAGATAGATTTGATTGTTATTCTGGCAGTCAATTGTACATTCAATGTTCTTCATTAACACCATAATTCAAAGGCATCAATTCCTCTTCAGTCTTCCTTATTCATTGTCCAGCTTTCACACCCGTAAGAGGCAACTGAAAATACCATGGCTTGGATCAGGCATAACTTAGCCCTCAAAGTGACATCTTTGCTTTTTAACACTTCAAAGAGGTCTCTTGCAGCAGATTTGCCCAATGCAATACATCATTTGATTTCTTGAGTACTGCTTCCATGGGCGTTGATTGTGCATCCAAGTAAAATGAAATCCTTGACAACTTCACTATTTTTTCCGTTTATCATGATGTTGCTTATTGGTCCATTTGTGAGGATTTTTGTGTTCTTTACGTTGAGGTATAATCCATACCGAAGGCTGTAGTCTTTGATTTCATCAGTAAGCACTTCAAGTCCTCTTCACCTTCAGCAATCAACATTGTGCCATCTGCATATCACAGGTTGTTAATGAGTCTTCCTCCAATCCTGATGCCCAGTTCTTCTTCTTATAGTCCAGGTTCTCAGATTATCTGCTCAGCATACAGACTGAATAAGTATGGAGAAAGGACAAAACCCTGATGCACACCTTTCCTAATTTTAAGCCACACAGTATCACCTTGTTCTGTTCCAACAGTTGTCTCTTGGTCTATGTACCGGTTCATCAAGAGCACAATTAAGTATTCTGGAATTCCCATTCTTCGAAATGTTATCCATAATTTGTTATGATCTACACCGTCAAATGTCTTTGCATAGTCAATAAAACACAGGTAAACATCTTTCTGGTATTCTCTGCTTTCAGCCAAGATCCATCTGACATCAGCAATGATATCCCTCATTCCATGTTCTCTTCCGAACCCAAGCTTGAATTTCTGGCAGTTCCCTATTGATATACTGCTATTGTTTGTTAATTTATGCATTCTGCTGGATCACCTTTCTTTGGAATGGGCACAAATATGAATCTTCCAGTTGGTTGGCCAAGTAATTGTCTTCCAAATTTCTTGGTATTGACGAGTGAGCACTTCCAGTGTTGCATCTGTTGGTTGAAACATCTCAATCAGTATTCTGTCAATTCCTGGAGCCTCGTTTTCACCAATGCCTTCAGTACAGCTTGGATTTTTTTCTTCAATACTATTGGTTCATGCTACCTCCTGAAATGGTTGAACGTCAACCAGTTATTTTTGGTACAGTGACTCTGTGTATTCCTTTCATCCTCTTTTAAGGCTTCCTGCATTATTCAATATGTTGCTCACAGAATAATATAGGACAACAATTCTTCTCTTGAAAGATGTTTGTGAGGATTAGAAAGCAGATATGAAGAGGTCCTAGAAAAGGATGTGCTCAATAAATTGAAGCTGCTATTTGTATTTGCCACAGTACCTGGCATAGTTATAGATACCGATTAATTTAATAATGGATAAGTAATTAAGAATTCTAATGCCTTTCCTTCAGAGTGTCAACAGATTTTCAACAATTTAGGGGACAGAGCTAGAGCTCCCAGGGCCCAATCTGTACCTGAAGATCTAACCTAGTTTCCTTTTGTTTCTCAGCCACTGTTCTCCCACAGTAAAAAAATGGGGTCAAGATGACAGAGCAGTCAGACGCTTCTGGTGATCCCTCTTACAACCAAGAACCAAAAAAACAAGTGAATTGATTATATATGACAATCTAGGAGCCCTGAACATCAAAGGCAAAGTTGAGGAATTGGACTGAGTGGCAGGGGGAGGGAGAGACGGTACAGAAGCAGCGAGGAGTTGCCAGACCTGACCCGGCAGGAACTGGCACCCTTCAGGCCAGACTGGCTGGGATGCGCAGTGAGGCAAGCAGTTGTCCTCGGGATGTGTTTTCTACTTTGGGAGAGACTGAGCAGTGAAGAATCTACTCAAACCTCTAGAAGTAGTGAGAAGCAGTGCTTAATAGGCAAAAGATAAGTACATGCGTCTAACCTACAATGCAGATAAAAAAAAAAAAACCCTTTGGGAAAAACCTCTCTCCCATTTGCCTACCCCCTCCCATTCTGTACTGTGTCCCAGGACAGCTTCAGCCATTGCCACGTCCCCTGGGCCAGAAGTAGGACCTGTCACATGCCCTGAGCCATTCTCCCTGCCTTGGAGAGGGAACACATTAACAAACAGGAAAAAATAATCTGCCAGCTCCTCTAAACTGGGAACTCAGGGTAGGCACAGCTCATTTGCCTAGGCACAGGCATAAGGTGTTCACAGACTTTGAATACCTTTCACCCCTGCACAGACTTGTGTGGGCCCATTTCAGCAATGTAGGCCCTCATTAGCACAGTACAATAGGGTGTATACCTTAAGCCTAACTTCAACTGTCAGCTATATGGTAGGCTTGCAGGTTCATAACATTTGACACCACTATGCCCATTAAGCAGTGTCCTCACCTACCCACACCAGGGGCCTGAGGACTAGGGCCTCCACCCACGCCACTTGCCACTTGAGACAGGGGTCCAAGAATAAGTGGTGCCTCCTTATAGCCAACAGCATTGGGTGTGCATAGTCCAGCTGCAAAACCCAGCCACCTATGCACTCCAGGGGACAGGGACGTGCTTTCTTCCCAGAAACTCAGGGCAGCCATAAGCTCCCTGCCTTGCTCAGTGCATGACCCCCTACTACAGCCAGATACCTGTGCCTACTCCAATCACCAGTGCCCAACCAGGACTGGAGGTGAGAGGCTGCACCACACACTTGGAGACTGACTATACCTGGATACCTGAGCTGAATCTATACAAGAAAAGTAAATGGACTCCTGGGCTCACATACCTAGTAAGAGATTTAATCTGTGACAGGACATTAGAGCTTCAAAGTTGCCAATAATCAGACTAGCTCACACAAGCAGCCTATTTGGGCATATCAAAATGAAACAAAACAAGAAGCTAGGACACGGTAAGCAAACATAAAATAAATAAATATAATAACTTCTTGATGGCTCGTAGTCAACAGTCAATATCAAATCACATAAAGAGGCAGACCACGATGGCTTCAGCAAGCTCCCAAAACAAAGAATCAAGAAATTTTCCAAAGGAAGAGAACTTCTTGGAATTACTGGAGGTAGAATACAAAAGATTAATATAGAGAACATTCAAGAGATCAGGAAGGAGACCAGGCAAAACAGAGAACAAGCCAAGGAACACACAGACAAAGCAACAGAGGAACTTAAGAAGATTACAGTGGAGCATAACGACAAATTTAACAGGTTACAAGAATGCATAGAGAGACAGCAAGCAGAAATCCAGATTAACAATAAAATTTCAGAATTAGACAACTCAATACAAAGTCATGGGAGCAGAATTGATGCAATGGAAGTCAGAATTAGTGAGATTGAAGAAAAAGCACTTGACACCAACTTATTTGAGGAAAAATAAGATAAAAGAATTAAAAAGAATGAAGAAACCCTAAGAATTATGTGGGACTCTATCAAGAGGAATAACCCATGAGTGATTAGAGTACCAGAACAGGGGGGAATAAAAGAAAATATAAAGAGAATTGTTGAAGATTTGTTGGCAGAAAACTTCCCTGATATCATGAAAGATGACAAGATATCTATCCAAGATGCTCATCGAACCCCACACAAGGTACATCCCAAAAGAAAGTCAACAAGACATATTACAATCAAACTTGCAAAAACCAAAGATAAAGAGAGAATTTTAAGAGCAACTAGGGATAAACAAAAAGTCATCTACAAAGAAGAGTCAATAAGACTAAGCTCAGACTACTCATCAGAAATCATGTAGGCAAGAGCAATGGGGTGACATATATAAAGCTTGAAGGAAAAAAAATTGCCAGCCAAGAATTATACATCCAGCAAAATAGTCTTTCAAATATGATGGTGAAACTAGGGCATTTCCAGATAAACAGAAGTTTAGGGAATTTTCAAAAACCAAATGAAAATTACAAGAAGTACTAAAGGGAATTCTCTGGTTAGAAAATCAATAACATCAGATAACAACCCAAGACTAGAACACAGGATGGAGCAACCAGATATAAACCTGGATAGGAAAGTCACAGAAATAAATCAAAGCTAAAACACAGAAAATAGGGAAACAGAGATGTCAATATGTAAAAGATGGACAATATTAAAACAAAAAAGACGGACTAAAAATGTAGTCATAGATTTTTCATATGGAGAGGAAGACAACGCAATATAAAGAAATAAAAGATAGGTTTAAACTTAGAAAAATAGGGGTAAATATTAGGGTAACCACAAAGGAAACTAACAATCCTACAAATCAAAATAAAAAACAAGAACAACATAAAGAATCAACAAATACAAAATCAACAAAAATGAAAAAGATGAAAAGAAAACACATAAAGGAAAATGACTCAGCCCAGAAAATTAAGAGGAACAAAGAAACTGTGAACAACACACACAAAAAAAATATCAAAATGATAGCACTAAACCCATACCTATCAATAGTTATGATGAATATAAACGGACTAAACGCACCAATAAAGAGACAGAGGGTAACAGAATGGATAAAAAAACATGATCCATCTGTATGCTGCCTACAGGAGGCATATGTTAGACTGAAAGACACAAACAAACTAAAACTCAAAGAATGGAAAAATACATATCAAGCGAACAACACTCAAAAAAGAGCAGGAGTGGCAATATTAATCTCTGACAAAAAAGACTTTAAAGTAAAATCCACCACAAAGGATAAGGAAGGACACTATATAATGATTAAAGGGTCAATACACCAGGAGGACATAACTATAATAAATATTTACACACCCAATGACAGGGCTCCAAAATACATTAAAAAAACTCTAACAGCACTGAAAAGAGAGATAGACAGCTCCACGATAATAGAAGACTTCAACACATCACTTTTGGTGAACTACAGAACATTCAGAAGGAAGCTTAATAAAGACACAGAAGATCTAAATGCCACAATCAACCAACGTGATCACATAGACATGTACAGAGCACTCCACCCAGCAATAGCCAAGTATACTTTTCTTCCCAATGCACATGGAACATCCTCCAGAATAGACCACATATTAGGCCAGAAAGCAAGCCTTAACAAAATCCAGAGCATCGAAATATTACAAAGCATCTTTTCTGACCATAAAGCCATAAAAGTAGAAATCAATAACAGAAAAAGCAAGAAAAAAAAAACACATGGAAGCTGAACAACACCTTGCTCAAAAAATTACTGGGTTACAGAAAAAATTAAGGATGGAATAAAGAAATTCATACAATCAAATGAGAATGAAAACACATCCTACCAGAACATTTGGGTAACAGCAAAAGTAGTGCTCAGAGGTCAATTCATAGCAATAAATGCACATATCCAAAAAGAAGAAAGGGCCAAAGTCAAAACACTAACCCTACAACTGGAACTCGTAGAAAGAGAGCAGCAAAAGAAGCCCTTGGGTGCCAGAAGAAAGGAAATAATAAAAATTAGAGCAGAATTAAATGAAATAGAGAATAGAAAAACAATTGAAAGAGTTAGCAAGACCAAATCTGGTTTTTTGAAAAGATCGACAAAATTGATAAACCATTGGCCAAACTGACAAAAGAAAAACAGGAAAGGAAGCAAATTACCCAAGTAAGAAATGAGACAGATGATATTACAGTAGACCCAACTGAAATTAAAAGAATCATAACAGAATACTACTAAAAATTGTACTCTAGCAAATTTGAAACCCTACAGGAAATGGACAAATTTCTAGAAACACACTATCTACCTAAATTAACACAGAAGTAGAACAACCAAATAGACCTATAACAAAAAACAAAAATTTTGGCTATGACAAATTCGATCAGGGTCTAATCTCTAAAATCTACACAATACTGTAAAACCTCAACAACAAAAAGACAAATAACCTGATAAAAAACTGGGCAAAGGATATGAACAGGCACTTCACCAAAGAAGACATTCAGGCAGATACATGACAAAATGCTCACGATCATTAGCCATTAGAGAAATGCAAATCAAAACTACAATGAGGTACCATCTCACCCCAATAAGGCTAGCATTAATCCAAAAAACACAAAATGATAAATGTTGGAGAGTTTGTGGAGGGACTGGAACACTTATACACTGTTGGTGGGAATGTAAAATACTACAACCACTTTGTGAATCTATTTGGCGCTTCCTTAAAAAGCTAGAAATAGAAGTACCATATGATCCAGCAATCCCACTCCTTGGAATATATCCTAGAGAAATAAGAGCCACCACAGGAATAGATATATGCACACCCATGTTCATTGCAGCACTGTTCACAATAGCAAAAAGATGGAAACCACCTAGGTGCCCATCAACAGATGAATAGATAAACAAATTATGGCATATTCATACAATGGAATACTATGCAATGATAAAGAACAACGATGAATCCGTGAAACATCTCATAACTTGGGTGAATCTGGAAGGCATTTTACCGAGTGAATTTAGTCAGTCACAAAAGGACAAATGTTGTATGAGACCACTATTATAAGAACTCAAGAAAAGGTTTAAACACAGAAGAAAACATTCTCTGATGGTTATGAGGGTGGAGAGGGAGGGAGAGGGTTATTCACTAACTAGATAGTAGACAAGAATTATCTTAGGTGAAGGGAAGGACAACACACACTACAGAGGAAGTCAGCACAGCTGGGCTAAACCAAAAGCTAAAACATTTCCTGAATACAACCAAACACTTCGAGGGACAGAGTAGCAGGGTTGGGCGTCTGGGGACCATGGTTTCATGGGATATCTAGGTCAACTGGCGTAACAAAGTTTAAGAAAATGTCCTGCATCCCATTTTGGTGAGTGGTGCCTGGGGTCTTAAAAGCTAGTGAGCAGCCATCTAAGATGCATCAATTGGTTCCAACCCACCTGGAGCAAAGGAGAAGGAAGAACATGAAAGACGCAAGGAAAACTGTAGCCCCAAGAGACAGAAAGGGCCGCGGAAACCAGAGACTTCATCAGCCTGAGACCAGAAGAACTAGATGGCACCCGGCTACCACCAATGACTGCCCTGACAGGGAACACAACAGAGACTCCCTGACGGAGCAGGAGAAAAGTGGGGTGCAGAACTCAAATTCTAGTAAAAAGACCAGACTTAGTGGTTTGACTGAGACTGGAGGGACTCCGGAAGACACGGCCCCCGAACTCTCTGTTAGCCCAAAACTAAAACCATTCCCGAGTCCAACGCTTTAGACAAAGATTAGACTGGACTATGGGACATAAAATGATACTCGTGAAGACAGTGCTTTTTAGCTCAAGTAGATACATGAGACTAAATGGGCAGCTCTTGTCTGGAGGTGAGATGAGAAGGCAGAAAGGGACAGGAGCTGGTTGAATGTCATGGGAAATCTGGGGTGGAAAGGAGGAAGTGTGCTGTCACAGTATAGGGAGAGCAACTAGGGTCACATAACAATGTGTGTATAAATTTTTGTATGAGAAACCAACTTGAATTGTAAACTTTCACTTAAAGCACAATAAAAAAATAAAATTCAAACACAGAATAAAATATATAAACCTGTCAATGGAGAGAGACAACAGAGGCAATAAACTAAGACTAGGATCTGAAATTAGAGGGAAAGCATTGGGTTCTGGCCCAGACACTGGTTTTCTAAAAGCATTAGGAGAAATCAGTTCATCTATCCCAACTTTTAGTTTTCATTTTATATATTTCTTCATCCCTCAATCATTTCTGGCTTCCCTATTACAGGACAAAAGAAGTCTGAATCATACCTGAACAATGCTTGAATTCTGCTGAAGACAGAAAAGCAATATTCTGTAAATTGTAAGTAGAAAAAAGTACAGAAAAGGAAAGGCACAGAATAGATGTTTATCCAAAGGAAGAAAAAGTTCAACCAACATAAAACAATTAACTTATATCTAGAGCCATCCACATTCACCAAAAAAACTAATAATGCTCCCTCGCAGGAAAGAAAGGCACTAGCAAACCAATCCAGTTCCCCAAAATAAAAGCAAAGAAAGAATTTAAAAAGTCATAATAATATGTTTAGCTGAGTCAGACTTATAAAAGAGGATGTAATGATTGAATCAATGGCTTGAAAGAAACTGAATAGCCTGCCTTAAAATAAAAAGTAATTTAATCTCTATGAAAAGAATAATGGCAGGATTTTTAAAAAAGGGTCAAATTTCCAAAAGAAGCTAATTCAAGTTGCATGAGTTTTCTCTGGATTTAACTTTTTAAAACCATAGTCCTGTAAACCATGAGAATGATTAAGGAAATAATTATTTAATTTGGATAGATCATTTGTCAATTGACTATGGAAGTAGTTCAGTTTTACCAAGAGAAATAAAAAATATAAATGATCTTGGGAACTTTTGCCATTTCAATGTTTTTGTTTTTGTTTTTGTTTTTGTTTTAATAAAGAACCAGATAAATTGTCTTCTAGCTAGAGGCAACTGTATGAAATTCAGATGGAGAAATATAACACCTGTGTCATGGAAATGCTTGAATTGATAAATTCCAGCCCTTCTGGGAAAGCTGAGAAGATCTTCAAGCAAAGCTTTGAGGTAGGATACTTTATTGGCATAGAAATAGGCTGAGCAGTCCCATCTCAAATTGCTCTCTTTAATTTACCCTTTGTCAAATAATTTATGCCATGAAGAGAAAATGTTTATCTTTTGATCCAAAGAAAGAGGGCCAATAAGTTTTTCAATCCACTTACCTCTTTTAAAATAAGGTTTAAAAAAAAAAGAAAAATAATAAAAAATATATCTATTCCTAACAGGTTTAGTTCCTTATGCTAGCCTGCTCACATATATTCATAGACAAGTCATTCTAAAACTTCATGCCATCAGCTCACCCCCCTTCATATAAATACCGTCTTAGAAGATAGAAACGTCCACAACCCTACTTCTACATCAAAAGCACACAAGTGAGAACAGCTCCAAAAATTCTCTAAGGATATTAACCAAAACCAAACCAAACCAGCTGCCATCAGTTCGATCCAACTCTGACTCTTGGCGACCCCATCTGTGTCACAGTAGAACTGTGCTACGGAGGGTTTTCAATGGCTGATTTATTTTATGTAGATTTCCAGACCTTTCTTCCAAGGTACCGCTGGGTGGACTTGAACCTTTCAAAGTAGCGGCCAAGCCTGAAACCATTTGTACCACGCAGGACTCCCGAAGGATATTGTTGCTGTTAGGTGCTCTTGAGTCGATTCTGATTCATAGAGACCACATGTGACAGAGTAGAACTGTTCCATAGGGTTTTCTTGGCTATAAATCGATACAGAAGCAGATTGCCAGATCTTTCTCCTGCAGAGCCACTGGGTGCGTTCAAACTGCCAGCTTTTTGGTTAGTAGCCGAGCACTTAATTGCTTGGCCGCCAGGGCTCCTCTAAGGATGTTAGCCCACTGTAAATAAGATAATAATTCTCTGAATATCTAAACCTGAAGTTAAGAATGAGATATATATTTTTTTCGTCGTTATTTTCCAGATTCTATCAGAAATCTATTTAAAGACTTGGGTTTTGTTTTGTTTTGAGCAGATTTAATAGTCCTGTTAATCTGGCCAGTGATGGCTACATGAAGAACAGGTCCAACCCAGCTCCAATGTTCAGTCATCTAGGAGAGGAAGCAACATCAGCAGCTTTGTCTGGGCTTCTGATTGTGTATGGAATTATCTATATGAGACAGGCTTTCAATACTGCCTCATGTATTGTCCATGGAAGGGATTTTTCTATTGTTGACAAGCTTGGGAATTGGGAAAGAAGAGGGAAAAATAAAGTGACAAAATATTGGCATTTAATATTACCCTAACCATAACTGAAATGAGCCATGATCCAGATCCCAAACAACCAACATGAAACTCACCACAAGAAATGAACAGCCTAACAAAAATATCTATAGATATAATGCAATTCCAATCCAAATCCCAACAACATTCTTTAATGAGATGGAAAAATTAATGTCCAATTTTATATGGAAAGGAAAGAGGCCCCAAATACCCAAAGCATTACTGAAAAAGAACAAAGTAGGAGGCCTCACACTAACTGATCTCAGAACCTGTTATACAGCCACAGTAGTCAAAACAGCCTGGTACTGGTACAACAACAGGTACACAGACCAATGGAACAGAATTGAGAACCCAGAAGTAAATCCATACAGCTGGGGACAACTGATCTTCGACAAAGGGTTGAAGTCCATTCAGTGGGGAAAATACAGTCTCTTTAATAAATGGTGCTGGAAAAACTGGGTATATATTTGCAGAAAAATGAAACAGGATCCATACCTCACACCATACACAAAAACTAACTCAAAGTGGGTCAAAGACCTAAATGTTAAGCCTAAAACTATAAAGATACTGGAAGATAACATAGGGACAAAACTAGGGGTCCTAATTTATGTCATAAATAGCCTATCAAACATAACTAAAAATTCACAGACAACAGAAGATAAACTAGATAACTGGGACATCCTAAAAATTAAATACTTATGCTCATCCAAACACTTCACCAAGAAAGTAAAAAGAGAATCTACAGACTGGGGGAAAAAAAAATTGACAACAATGTATCTGACAAGAGTCTAATCTCTAAAATATATAGAAAAGTTCAACATCTCAACAACAAAAAGACAACTAATCCAAACAAAAAATGGGCAAATGACATGAACAGACATTTCACCAAAGAAAACATCCAGGCAGCCAACAAATACATGAAGAGATGCTCACGATCATTAGCCATTAGAGAGATGCAAATCAAAACTACAATAAGATACCATCTCACCCCAGCAAAAATGGCATTGATCAAAAAAACCAGAAAACAACAAATGCTGACAAGGTTGTGGGGTGACTGAAACTCTTATAGACTGCTAGTGGGATTGTAAAATGGTACAACTACTGTGGAAAATGGTATGATGCTTCCTCAAAAAGCTAGAAATAGAAATACCATGTGATGCAGCAATTCCACTATTAGGTATTTATCCTAGAGAAATAAAAGCAATGACGTGAATAGACACACGCACACCCATGTTCACTGCAGCATTATTCACAATAGCAAAAAGATTAAAACAACCTAAGTGTCCATCAACAGATGAACGGATAAACAAATTGTGGTACATACATACAATGGAATACTATGCAATGATAAAGAATAATGATGAGTCCGTGAAACATAACTTGGGTGAATCTGCGAGACATGATGCTGACTGAAATAAGTCAATTACAAAAGGACAAATACCGTATGATACAACTTTCATAAAAAGTTAACAATAGGTTTACTAACAGAAAGCAACATTCCTTGATGGTTACCAGGGATGGAAGGGGGAAGCAGGGAGAATCACTTACTAGATAGTAGACACATGTTAATTCTGGTGACAGGAAAGGCAATACACAATATGGGGAAATCAGCTTATGACCAAGGCAAATGAAAACACTGAGAGGTACACAAGAATAAAGGACTCCTACAGTAATGACTAAACCACACACAATTTCTGCAACAGCAATAATAACAACCTAAAATCTATGAGTGGTTATATAGGTAGATATATATGCTATATAGACGTGGGAGGGTGCATAGGAGTATATACATATGAATATATGGGTATTGTTGTGGATAATTATATATGTATATTTGGATTTGCTGCACGTATAGTCATATAAATAATAGAGCATATAGGGGTCACAGTTATGGAAACTTCTTAGACATATCCAAACACCTCATACGACTGAGTTACTGGGCTTGAAGGCTATGGAACATAGTCTCAGGGGACATCTAGCTCAATTAGCATAACATCATTCATAAAGACAGTATTCTACATCCCAGTTTGGTGAGTAGTATCTGGGGTCTTAAAAGCTTATGAGCAGCCATCTAAGATACAATCATTAGCCGCTTCCCATCTGTAGCAAAGGAGAATGAAGGAAACCAAAGACTCAAGAAGAAATTAGTCCAAAAGACTAATGGCCTACATGAACCACAGCCTCCTTTAGCCTGAAACCAGAAGAACTAGATCGTGCCTGGCTACCACTAATGAACGCTCTAACTAGGGACACACTAGAAGGACTTGGTTAGAATGGGAGAACAATGTAGAACAAAACTCATAAAATTCATAAAAAAGACCAAACTTCTTGGAATGACAGAGACTGGAGAAACTCCCGAAACTATCGCCCTAAGACACCATTCAAATTGGAACTGAAGCCACTCTCAGAGGTCACCTTTCAGCCATATAATAGCTTGGCCTATAAAATAAACAGTAACACTCATGAGGAATGTGCGCCTCAGAACAATCAACTAAACAAGACCCAATAGGCAACATTTGCCCAAAATCAAAGATGAGAAGGTAAGGAGGGACAGGAAAACTGGAGGGATGGAAACAAGGAAGGTAGAGTGGAAATGCGGAAAGTGCTGACACATCGCAGGGACAGCAACCAATGTCATGGAACAATTTATATATGAATGGTTGAATGGGAAACTAATCTGCTGTATAAACTTTCACCTAAAGCACGATAAAATGCTAAAAGAAAGGAAGAAAGAAATGAACAGCATACACTCCAGTGTAAAATGATGACACAGAATAATTGTTGTGATTGGCCTAACTCCTGACCCTTTCTAATATTCACAATTATCCTGGTTCTTGCCCAGCATGAAATATGCTTATTAAATTTCTCTCTGACAAGCCACGTAAAAATTAAGCCTTAGTGGCTGGCTTTGTTTTTGTGCCTTTAACCTTCCCCAGGAGTTTTATTTCAAGAACCAAAAGTCTACTATCCAGGATGGTAGTCACCAGACTCTCATTCTGTCTTAGACTCTTCCAGTGACCTGTTACTTTACCCAAATGAAGGGTGTATTTTTTATTTTTCTCTCCAGTTTCCCTTTCATTATATGGGAACAATAATATGGTACTTACAATTTTCCCTTAACAGAGTTACGGTGAATGCTCTTCAAACATTAACTCATGGATATTGTTCTGAACAAATATGAAGAGCCATTTTATATTGGAACGGTTATGACACACACTAATAAAATATTGACAGAGAGCATTATAGTAATAGCTTCATAGTGGCTAACAGAGCTGAAAGTCATAATTATACATACAACCCAGCCCTCAGGACACCTGATTACTGCCTACAATCCTTTTACATCTCCGGAGCAGAAGGCCCAATGGTCCATTCAATTTATCCCTTTATCATCAAAACAGTTTATACTAACAAACATTCAATCTGCTAAAAGGCTATGGCCTGTGACTCAGATATTTTAAAAACTGACCAAAATATCCTCCAGCATCTCAGATCTCTATTATTCCAGGATATTTAATATTATAAAGGTTTATTTCACGGACAAGCTAAGTCAACTAGTAAAAAGGACAGAATCATGGAGCAGAGGAAAGCATATGTAATCCAATCTACATTCCTTATCATGGGGCTCAACTCTCCAGGGTCTCAACTCACCGTGGGGCATTTTGTTGCCTTGATTATACAACAATTCCAGTATCAGGTGAGGTATTTGCCTGGGATCACATCTGTGCTCACTACCTGAAGACGGTCATGTGGAACGACAGGAAGAGTTTAGGGTTTGAGTTTCCTCCCAATAAAAAAATAAAGGTTGAATATCAGTTTTGTCCATTGCATAATATCAGGCTAACAATTGAATCCTTCTGAGTCCCAGTTTATTCTCTGTAAAATAGGAATAATAATACTAACCATACGGAGTTGAAAATGTTTTTATTGCATCCATCAGACTAAACTTGAATTTCTTTATAGTTATGTCTCTGAGTTTCTCCTCTTAAATTTTTTTATTTACTTTAATAATTCTGAGTTTCTTGAGAGCAGAGATTGTGTCTTATCCATCTCCATAGCTTGAACACCTAGTATAAAACAAAAAAAAAAACCCATCGCTGTCAAGTCGATTCCAAATCATAGCAACCCTGTAGGACAGAGTAGAATTGCCCCAGAGGGTTTCCAAGGAGCAGCTGGTGGATTCGAACTTCCGGCCTTTTGGTTAGCAACCATAGAGCTTAACCATTAAGTCACCAGGGCTCCCGAACACCTAGTATAGTGCCCAACAAGTAAAAGACACTCAATAAATGTTTGTCACATTGTATTGAAGCAGCCATGTATACTACTGCTACTCTTTGATAACAACATATTGAAAATATATTTGCAAAGAAGAAAATACCAGTTGAAATTCAGATGGCCTGGTAAATTAGATGATTGTTTAGCAAATCTTCACCCTCTTTCCCCTCCTCAATGAGAAGAGTGTACTTCCCCACCCTTGAATTTAGGCATGGCCATGTGACTTATTTTGATTAATAGGATGTTAGTAGACATGACATGAGCAGAAGCTTGAACTGTGCTTGCTCTCTTAAACTTCCACCTGTCATCATGAGAAGAACATGAGTAGAGACAAATCCAAGGAGGATAACAGACACTTGGTGTCAAGCCCTCCCAAGCCCAGGCTAGATCAACAAACCTTAACTGACCTTTAGATGTATAAGCGAGAAATACTTACTACTCTATGCCATTGAGTTTTTGGGTGGGTTGCTAGACAGCATTACTGTGGTAAGGCTGATGTATACAGATTATATTTGCTTATAGAATGTGCACCATTCGCTATGATATTAGTTCTCAAAGTGGAGTGTACTTTTAAGCTAGTGAGTCAATTTTTCACTGGAACTCTGAGTAGATTACCTATTAGTGTAAGTAAATTATTTGCATCTGATGTTTTCAATGGTATAGTGATGAAAATTGAGGCCCTGAGAGCAAGGGATTTTTTTCCAGGCAAAGTTTACTGTAAGATGCACAGCTCGAAGTTTTGCATAGTGGGATGATTTCTCTGTAGCCTTCCCAGTGTCATTCGGGCCACTCCCTTAATGCTTGATGCCAGCATTTTGGTCAGAGCCTTCTGTAAACCAGGACCAAATATTTTTCTTCTCAGGTGGCAGGTTATAAGAAACTAACACCTCATGAGGCCATGAGTGTGGACGGATGGAGAAAAGGCAATGCAGCAGTCCTTCTGGCTAAGGGAGTGTGAGCCAAGTCACCTTCTCAAGTCTTACCACAGCCCTTAAGGTCTTCTTGGGCCCAATGATAGATACACCACTTTCATTTGATGATGAGGCTCTTTTGGCACTGTGACTAGTATGATGACCTCCACCTTCATGATGAACAGTACCTGAAAATATACAATTCATATTGGAAAGCTCAGTTCACAAGGTCCTGTGGTCAGGTGTTCATTTCTTGTAGCAAGCTACACATTCTTCTTTAAAAGGAGAATAGTGACTTAATAAAGAAGTCATAGCTTTGCTTCAAAATCCTAGGGGCCCACACTGTGATTCTCTTATGCCAGTTTGCCGCAGGCTCCATTCAGAATCCTTATCTGCCACAGACACTTAAAGAACTTTATGATCCACTAGATTATAAGAGGTTAAATTGCAAAGCCTCTTACACAGAAGCCTGACCAGCTAGGGAGTTGTTTTTTGCTCTGGGCTCCATTCAAAGCTGCAAATCTTTTGGTCACTGAGCAAATGAGTCAGAGCAAAACAACCAAATGTAACATATGTTACCTCAAAAATCCAAAGATGCCCACTAAACATTGTGCCTTTTTCTTAGCGGTAGGGAGCACAAAGGTGCACAATCTTTACCTTTGGACAGGATATTCCAACATGATCCAGACCACTTGACCCTAGAAACTTCACTGAGACGGTGGTGTTATTGTCATTAAGTGCCATCAAGTCAGTTCCGACTCATAGTGACCCTGTGTACAAAAAAATAAAACACTGCCCAGTCCTGCACCGTCCTCACAATCATTGCCATGTTTGAGTCCATTGTTGCAGCCACTGTGTCAGTCCATCTCATCAAGGGTCATCCTCTTTTACGATGACCCTCTATTTTACCAAGCATGATGGTAACCCACCTGACACAGCCACTGATTACCTCTGCATTTTTTTATAAGTTATTTAACTACTTGGCACTGAGTTTGCTCATTGGTAAAATAAAGTTGGAATAGATGATCTTTAATGTCATTATCTAGATCTAAAATCTCCAGTTTTATATTAACAGGAATCTATCACATACAGGAGTAGATTAACCAGGAAGCAGCATACGCACCGACCTACATTAAGCAAGGTACTTACAGGCTTACTTGTGTTTACTTACTAATCTGCAGTAAACAATTTCACGTGGGTTTCAAACAGGTGAAACTGTTCACTACAGATTAGTAAGTACGCACAAATAAACCCGTGTTTACCTTGCTTATTGGGTAATCCGGCCCTGATCACATCTGCCTAAATTAAAGTTTTATACTCACTGAGGTTGCTCCCTCTTCCTGACCACAACTCTGACACCCTAAAAATCTTGATTTCTCATTTATCTTCTCTAACTTTTTCATCCCGTGATGTGCAATTTTTTGTAAAAAAAGTAGATTGGATTTTACATCAGTTTCTACCTCTATTTATGCCTGGGAACTTAGAATTGAGATACAATAAATAAAAATCCCAAAGAGGGAAGGCTGTATTTTCTATTTATAGGGATATACATTTCCCATTTTGGTTTTCTCGGAGGCTTTAGAGAACTAAACACCCATCAGCAGACGTGCCACCGAGACAGAAAGGAAGTTGAGATTGTCTTCATTATATGGCTTGAATTACAATAATGTGACAGATGACTCACCACGGCCCAAGGAGTGGAAATTTCAAGTTGTTCTAGGATGGAAACTGCAAATAATTCATTAAGATGCCATTGATTTCATGGAAGGGTCACTCTATAGAATTCTGCATGTGGGCATTTTTATTATCAGTGTAACTTCATTTCTATCATGAACAGCAACTTAGTGATGAGAATGCAAAGGGGACCAGAAATGAAATGCACGCTTGCCAACATGTTTAGTTCAGTATTTACTATCTGGTTGCCTTCTTTTGAAATGTCCTGACAAGTTGTTAGCTGAGAGCTACATTTTTACAGGAGGGAATGTGGTCTACGTGCACACCGAACGAATGCCACTGCTTCTAACCTCTCTCCTTCTTGCATCACCCCTTTTTCCTCTCTATTGCATCTTTCTTTTCTGCAAACATGCTGTTATTTTAGCCACCTTAGAAAAAGAAAAGCTTCCCTTGGTCCCACAGCTCTCTCTAGAGACTGCTCATTTTTCTGCTTCCCATGATTCTGCTTCCTGTTGTAGCCATGCACCTCGACGGCACCGTGTACACTCAATCTTCCCACTTCTTCTCTCATTCTATTTTGAGCTGAGTCATCTCAGGGTCTCCCTCATTTCAGTGAAACTGCTCTTTCCCTGATCACTGTTAACTTCCACATTGTCAAATCCAATGGTGGTCACTTCTTGGTCTAAATTGAGTGCCAACTTTTAAAATACTTTCTCAATTTAGCTTCCAGAACACTACACTCTCCTACTTTTCTTCCTGTTTCACTGGCTCCTCCTTCTTGGCCTTCTTTCCTGAATCCTCCTCATCTTCCCTACTTTTAAACACTGGAATGCCCCAAGGCTCAATCCTCAGACATATCTTCACTAATTATATTATTTGCTAAATGATCTCACTCATACTATGGCTTTAAATACAGACAACTCCGAAATGTCTCTATCTCCAGTGAAAACTTGAACTCTGGACTCACATATCTAACAGTTGACTGAACAGTTCATCTCAAATTTAACACATCCAAAACTTAAGTCTTAGTTTGCTCTCCCCAAAGCCTTCTCCTTCTCCACTATTCCCTATCTTAGTGAATGGCATTTCCTTTCAATCAAATACTCAGGCCGTAAAACTTGGAGTCACTTTTAACTTGTTTCTTTCTCTCACACCCCACAGGCAATCCACCAGAAAATTCCATTAGTTCTATCTTTAAAATATATACAGGCATACCTTGAAGATACTGCAGATTTGGTTCCAGACCACCACAATAAAGCAAATATCCCAATAAAGTGAGTCACACAAATTTTTTTGGTTTCACAGTACGTATAAAAGTTATGTTTACACTATACTGTAGTCTATTAAGAGTGCAATAGCATTATGTCTTAAAAAAATGTATCTTAATTAAAAAATACTTTATTGCTAAAAAATGAAACAGGATCCATACCATCTGAGCCTTCAGCAAGTTGTAATCTTTTTGCTGGTGGAGGGTCTTGCCTTGATGTTGATGGCTGCTGACTGATCAGGGTGGTGGTTGCTGAAGGTTGGGGTGGCTGTGGCAGTTTCTTAAAATAAGACAATGAAGTTTGCCACATTAATTGACTCTTCCTTTCACAAAAGATTTCTCTGTAGCATGCGATGCTGTTTGATACCATTTTATCCACAGTGGAACTTTTTTCAAAATTGGAGTCAATGCTCTCAAACCCATTTGCTGCTCTGTTAACTAAGTTTATGTAATATTCTAAATCATTTGTTATCATTTCAACAATGTTCACAATATCATCATCAGGAGTAGATTCCGTCTCAAGAAACCACTTTCTTTGCTCATCCATAAGAAGCAATTCCTCATCTGTTAAAAAGTTTATTATGAGATTCAGCAATTCAGTCACATCTTCAGGCTCCATTTCTAATTCTAGCTCTCTTGCTATTTCCATCACATCTGCAGTTACTTCCTCCACTGAAGTCTTGAACCCCACAAAATCATCCATGAGAGCTGGAATCTACTTCCTCCAAACTCCTGTTAATGTTGATGTTTTGACCTCCTCCCATGAATCACGAATGTTTTTAATGGCATCTAGAATGGTGAATCCTTTCCAGAAGGTTTTCAATTTACTTTGCCCAGATCCATCAGAGGAATCACTATGTATGGCAGCTATAGCCTCACGAAATTCATTTCTTAAATAGTAAGACTTGAAAGTCAAAATTACTCCTTGATCCATGGGCTGCAGAATGGATGTTGTGTTAGCAGGCATGAAAACAAAATTAATCTCCTTGTACATCTCCATCAGAGCCCTTGGATGACCAGGTGCATTGTCAATGAGCAGTATATCTTGAAAGGAATCTTTTTTTCTGAGCAATAGGTCTCAACAGTGGGCTTAAAATATTCAGTAAACCATGTTGTAAACAGATGTGCTGTCATACAGGCTTTGTTTTTCCAGGCAGAGTAGAGTTAGCATAATTATTAAAGGCCCTAGGATTTTCAGAATGGTGAATGAGCACTGGCTTGAACTTAAGATCACCAGTTACATTAGCCCCTAACAAGAGAGTCAGCCTGGTCCTTTGAAGCTTGGAAGCCAGGCATTCCTCTCTAGCTATGAAAGTCCTAGATGGCATCTTCTTCCGATATAATGCTGTTTCATCTACACTGAAAATCTGTTGTTTAGTGTAGCCATCTTCATCAATTATCTTAGTTAGAGATCCTGGATAACTTTCTACAGCTTCTGCATCAGCACTTGTTTCTTCGCCTTGCACTTTTATGTTATGAAGACAGCTTCTTTCCCTAAACCTCATGAACCAACCTCTGCTAGCTTCAAACTTTTCTTCTGCAGCTTTCTCACCTCTCTCAGCCTTTACAGAATTGAAGAGAGCTAGGGCCTTCCTCTGGATTAGGCTTTGGCTTCAGGGAATGTCGTGGCTGGTGTGATCTCCTATCCAGACCACTAAAACTTTCTCCATATCAGCAATAAAGCTGTTTTGCTTTCTTATTATTACTGTGTTCACTGGAGTAGCACTTTTAATTTACTTCAAGAACTTTTCCTTTGCATTCACAGCTTGGCTAACTGTTTGGTATAAGAAGCCTAGCTTTGGGCCCATCTTGTCTTTCGACATGCCTTCCTCACTAAGCTTAATCATTTCTAGCTTTTGAATTAAAGTGAGAGATGTGTGACTCTTCCTTTCACTTGAACACTTAAAGGGTGTTCAAGCCATTGAAGGGTTATTTGATTGACTAATTTCAATATTGTCATGTCTCAGGGAATATGGAGGCCCGAGGAGAGGGAGAGAGACGGCGGGAATGGCTGGTTGGTGGAGAAGTCAGAATACATGTAATGTTTATCGATTAAGTTCGCCATCTTATATGGGTGCAGTTTGTGGCACCCCAAAACAATTACAATAGTAACATCATAGATCACTGATCACAGATCACTGTAACAGATATAATAATAACGAAAAAGTTTGAAATATTGCGAGAATTACCAAAATGTGACACAGAGACATGAAGTGAGAACATGCCATTGGAAAAATGGCTCTGATAGACTTGCTCGACACAGGGTTGCCACAAACTTTCAATTTGTAAAAAATGCAGTATCTGCAAAGGTGAATAAAGCGAAGTGTAGTAAAACGAGGTATGCCTGTACACAATGACCTAAATATAACACTAAAACCATAAAAATCTAGAAGAAGGGAACACAATAGAGAGTCCTTGACACGGTGGGAGAAAAGTGCAGAACAGAACTCATATTCACATAAAAAGACCAGACTTAATGGTCTGACTGAGACTAGAGGAATCCTTGAAGCCATGGCACCCAGACACTTTGTTAACACAGAACTAAAACCATTCCCAAAGCCCACCCTTCAGACAAAGATTAGACTGGACTATGAAACATGATATAATACTCATGAAGAATGTTTCTTAGTTCAGTCAGATACACGAGACCAGATGGGTGGCTCCTGTCCAGAGGCAGGATGAGAAGGCAGGAAGGGACAGGAACTGGCTGAATAGACACAAGAAACCCAGGGTGGAAAGAGGGAGTGTGCTGTCACATTATAGGAATTGCAACTAATGTCACATAACAATGTGTGTATAAATTTTTGTATGAGAAATTAACTTGTAAACTTTCACCTAAAGCACAACTGAAAAAAAAAATCTAGATGAAAACATAGAGGTAATGTTTCAGGACCTTGTGTTTGACAGTGGATTTTTACATATGACACCATCTTAGTCTGGGTTCTCTAAAGAAGGAAAACCAGTAAAGTGTATAAATATATATATATAGAGAGAGAGGGAGAGATGTATATCAAGGAAACAGCTCACACAATTATAGAGGCTGGAACATCCCAAGTCCATGGATCAGGATAGAGGCTTCTCCCAATTCACATAGCTGCAGGGGCTGGCAAACCCAAGATCGGCAGGTCGGAGAGCAAGACTCTTGCTCACAGGCTGTGAAGATCAAAGAATCCCAAGACTGGCAGGTAAACTGCTGGCTCAAGTCCCAAGAACCAGAGGTCAGACAAACAGGAGGCAGCTGCAGGATCCACAGAGGGCAAAAGCCAGAATGTCCACTTGTATTTAGATACAGGCTGCATACCCAAGGAAACTCCCTTTCAACTGATTGGCTACTCACAGCAGATCCCATCACTGAGGTGATCACATATAAACACTGAGAATCATGGCCCAGCCAAGCTGACACACAATCTTAACCATCACAGACACCAAAAGCAAAAGCAATAAAATAAAATGTAGATAAACTGGACTTCAGCAAAACTAAAATAATTTTGTGCATTAAACAACTTTATCAAGAAACTGAAAAGGCAATCTACCAAATGGGAAAAACTATTTGTACACTATGTATCTAATAAGGGTTTAATATCCAGAATATGTAAAGACTCCTACTACTGAATAACAAAAAGACAAATATCCCAACTGAAAAATGGGCAAACAACTTGCATAGACATTTCTCCAAAGAAGACAAACAAATGACCAATGTTGTTGTTGTTGTTGTTAGCCATAGAGTTGGCTCTGACTCATAGCAACCTTATGTATAACAGAAACGTTGCCCAATCCTGTGCCATCTTCACAATAGTTGCTATGTTTGAGTCCATTGTTACAGCCACTGTGTCAATACATCCCATTGAGGGTCTCTCTCTTTTTCTCTGACCCTGTATGTTATCAAGCATGATGTACTTCTCCATCTATTGGTCCCTCCTGATGATGTGTCCAAAGTAAGTGAAACAAAGACTCGCCATCCATGCGTCTAAGGAGCATTCTGGTTGTACTTCTTCCATGATTGATTTGTTTGTTCTTCTGGCAGTCCATGGTGTTATTCAATATTCTTCACCAACACCCCAATTCAATGTGCCAATTCTTCTTTGGTCTTCCTTTTTCATTGTCCAGCTTTTACGTGCATATGAATCGATTGAAAATACCATGGCTTGGGTCAGGTGCACCTTAGTCATCAAAGTGACATCTTTGCTTTTTAACACTTTAAAAGAGGTCTTTTGCTGCACACTTGATTTCTTGACTGCTACTTCCATAAGTGTTGATTGTTGATCCAAGCAGAATGGAAATCCTTTACAACCTTAGCTTCTTCACTGTTTTATCATGATGTTGTTTATGGGTCCATTTGTGAAGACTTTCATGTTCTTCATGTTCAGGTGTAATCCATACTGAAGTCTATAGTCTTTTACCTTCATCACTAAGTGCTTCAAGTCACATAAAAAGATGTTTAACATAATTAGTCACTAAGGGAATATAAGTCAAAACCACAATGAGATACCACTTTACCCCCACTAGGATGGCTATCAGAAAAATAGAAGCTAACAACTGTTGGCCAGGATGTGGAGAAATTGGAACCCCTTATGCATCGCTGATAAAATGTAAAATGTTGCAGCCACTATGAAAAATAGTTTGGCTGGCTCTCAAAAAGTTAAATATAGAATTACCGTATGACCCAGCAATTCCACTCCTACTATATAGCCAAAAGACTAGAAAGCAGGAACTCAAACGGATACTTGTATACCAATGTTACAGCATTACTCACAATAGCCAAAAAGTAGAAACAAGTGTCCATCAACTGACGAATGGATAAACAGAATGTGGTATACAATGGAATATTAGATGAAGAAGGGTTGAGATGAAGGGGAAAATGTGGGGGCAGGGGGAAGTGGCAGCAAATCTAATTTGTGTCCAAACCAAGGAATGACAAATCCAGTTCAGCTCCAGGCAGCTGTTAAGATTAGGGTGGAGGAATCAATGAAGGGGGAAGGTCTTAGCGTAGGGGCACAGCTTCATAACTATAGGGTGAATAATAGAGATAACAGGGCTCCAAACCCCAGACAAGGTTGTCCAGAGAAACTATCAGGTGTCTCGTAGCTGAAGAAAATATACAAAGCCCACAGGAGACCTAACATCCTAATGCTTGATTTCAGCATAGGATCATGGCTGCTGCAGATGGCTTGATGCTCAATCCAGGTTCAGGAATGGAGATAGGGCTGGGGTAGGTACTGTGGGGAATGCAAAGATAAATAAAACATAATCTCTACCTTCAACATGCCTGTAGAATTATAGGAGAAGATAAGACACAGACAGTAGAAGTAAGAGCATTATATAACATGTAGCGTACTTAGCAGAACCGTGGAATCATAGCAAATTATATCTGTAAAGGAGGCTATTTATGGATTGTGTTTAAATATAGAACTAGTCTCTTGGGTACAAGAAAAGGAACAATTCACCAGTCACATACCTCTTCATATGCAAAATGTAGTGTTTTAACAGAATTCTTTTTTATGTTTCCTCCCAATTCTAAATTTTTATGATTTTTAATTCACATCCATGTAGCCCTACATAGATACCCATAAACATAGCAATGAAACCTTATAAATTTGGGTGGGCTAGTTGAACTTTAATTCTGCCCTCTCAGTGGCATTAGTAGCTTGTTCAGCAAACAGTGTAAACAAATTATAAAAAGAATGTCTACCAATTTTAGAGAACAGACTGTTTTCAAAGCCTTTAGAACTCCAGCTTGTAAACAAATAGCTGAAGTGGACGTCAGCCACCTGGACTGGTGTTTTGATATGCTTTGTGCTGAGCTGGGGTCCCCTAGTGAGAAACGGATTGACACAACAGTCCCCTGACCTTCACCTTATCTTGGAGCATCAGGAAGTCAGAGCTGGCCTTGGCTGGAGAAGAAGCCAGAGGAAGTCATCCACAGATGCACCATGACCTAGCAGCTTATCCCCTGAGCCTCCTCCATATTTCTTGCTCTGTCAATAAAAAGTGCCTCAGACAAAGAATGCAACAAAGAAGATGCATTCTTCTTTATTAATAGGTTATTCTGTAAAATTCATTCATTCAAAAGGATTGATAGAAAGCCTACTGTGCACTAGGCACTCTTCTATACCCTTGCTACATTATGGATTTTCAGGACCAAATGTTTCTTTTATTCACAGCTCTTGAGCATATGCTGTAAGAGTATCTTATTATTATACAGTTAACTCTAATGGAAGTTTCAATTACGTTTTGCCTCAGAAATCTGCTGGTGGACTTCACAGGCAAATGGAGATGTTACCAAAAATAGAAACTAAGGTAGATTAGGCAATATTCAAATTTAGCAAAAGCATTTAGGACTAAGGTCAGAAAAGCTAAAATTCAGAATGAGATGCAAATGTTTACAAGTCAAGAAGGGAATAGACGAGCAGTTGCCAAGTGTATCGAGGAAAAAGGGCAAGCCAAAGGCAGTCATTTTCCCATGATTGAATGAGGAATGAAAATAGGCAAGAGTTGTAACCATGCGGTGCTTCCAGCTTCAAGAACATGGGGCCAGGAACAAAAGGGCGCCCCATCTGAGTAGTGAAGAACCATGTGGAATTGGGGGCCAATCTATTCATTCATCAATTTATTTACTCATTTATTCCAAAAGTTGTTTGTTGAGCATCTGCATTCACCAAACACAATGTAAAAAAGAAAAATGTTGTTATTGAGTCAGCCTCGATTCATGGCGATCCCATGTGTGCCAGAGTAACTGCTCCATAGAGTTTTCAATGGCTGATTTTTCAAAAGTAGATCACCAGACCTTTCTTACAAGGTGCCTCTGGGTGGACATGAACCGCAAACCTTTTGGTTAGCAGTGAGCATGTTAAACATTTGCACAACCCAGGGAATCCAAACACAATGTAAAATCCTAGAATTGTGTAAGACATCACCTTACTGCCATCAAGTTCACCAGCTAATAGGGGGAGATAAACAGATACGTCAATTACAGAAAAATATGTTAAGTGGCCTGAAACAAAGTTCAACTCAAGCACAGAAGTTATGGCAACTAGTTGTCTGAGGGAATCAGAGATGACATTTGAACTGAATCCTGAAAAAAGAGCTGGAGTTTACCAAGTAAAGAAGGGAAGGCTGAGTACACAATATGTGCGGAAGCCGAGTCAGGAAAGGATCATAAGGTGCCTGGAGAGGAGTGATATAAAGACTATTTATGAAAGTGTCTCAGTTATCTGGTGCTGCTATAACAGAAATACCACAAATGAATGGTTTTAACAAAAAGAAATTTATTCTCTCACACTCTATGAGGCTAGGAGTCCAAATTCAGGGCGCCAGCTCCAGCGAAATTCTTTCTCTGTCAGCTAATGGGGAAGGTCCTTGTCATCCATCTTCCCCTGATCTAGAAGCTTCTCAGATCAGGGACCATGAGTCCAAAGGATACGCTCTGCTCTTGGCTCTTCTTCCTTGGCTCTTCCCAACACTTCTGCAACTGGAGGCTGGGGGTCTGGGTGCATATCAGACAACAACTCCCACCTGTGACTGGGTCAGCTCTGGTTATATTATCAAGAACTGATAATATAACCGGAAATGAAAGAGAGCCAAGATTCTGGAGACCACACAACCAGAAATTTTGATTATATCTTAAAAAATTATCACAAAATGAATCCTGAAGGGAAGATGGATATAGGAAAGCAGATATAGGAGCCACACAAACTTTCAGATTAATTTAGTTGTCTCTGTGGCTGAGGCAGAGCCCTGGTGGTGCAGTGGTTAAGAGCTCGGCTGCTAACCCAAAGGTCAACAGTTCAAATCCACCAGCCGCTCCTTGGAAACCCTATGGTGCAGTTCTACTCTATTCTATAGGGTCGCTATGAGTTGGAATTGACTCCACGGCAATGGGTTTTTGGTTGACAGCTGAGTCAAAAGGCTAATCAAGATAGGTTAGGTCTTCAATCTGCCTTGAACACATTGAGGTCATTTCCAACTGAGTGTCTTTCCTAATGCTGGTCTCCTCACACATTGTCTGACTTTCCAGATCTTGCCCACATTTAGAGCCTTGCTTTAGTTTCAGCTTCTCCTCAATAGAGCCTTTCCTCATTCCTCCTGCCCAAAATGAGAGCCATTTTTCTGGATGTCTCGTGAAACTTCACAATATCAGAGTTTACCACAAAATGGTTCTCTAATAGATACTGATTTCTGGAGTAGACTATAGATTCCTTGCTTGCTGGATTCATACCTTAAACCTTTTAATGATTTATAAACTTACTGATGAGAAAAGTATTACAAGATATAAAAATTAAATCACATTTATTATATATTTAATGAATTACATTGGTTGAAAAGAATAACACTGTAAGAAATTGAAACTATCTTGGAAAATTTGGAATGTACAATCCACCATACCCGTTGCACCTAACTCTTTATGAGACATAAAGGAGACAAATATTCTTGACTAATGGTTACAAGAAGTTTTTCTTTACTCAGATATTTCATTCTAACCTTCATGTGATGTACCAAATTGATAGTGCAAATGAGACAATATATCTCAAAGTAAACTCAAGACATTCACCACCACCACCACACCCAAGAACTGCTCTGTCTCCTGTATCCTCCATCCTAATTAATGACATCCCCATTCACCCAGTGGCCTAAGCAAGAACCTGGTTGTCACCTAGCACTCTCCTCACTCATGTATTTTATTCTTCACCAAATTCTCTTGAATATCTCAGATCCGTCCCTTCTTCTCCTGAACTCAGGGCAGCTGTTACCTGGGTTCAGGCCTTAGCATCCTGGTCTTTTCCTAACTGGTTCCTGAGTATCTGGTATCACCTCTCTCCAATCCATGCCACATACAGACAATCTTTCTGAAATGCATATCTGTTCATGTCATCCCCCTTTCTAAACCTTATAATGACTCCTAATGCCTAAGGGACAAAGTCTTAACTTCTTTGCATGTCATTCAAGAGCCCTCATAACTTGGACCCTGCCTTTCTTTTAAATATCATCTTTAACCACTTGCCTGTATACTTCACACCTTCTACCCATGCTAAAATTGTTAAGCTTTGAAGTGCCAAGTTATGTCATCTCATTATGTCAAACAATCTTTGACTCTGGATCCATTTAAACTATTCGAATTCCCTTCAGACCTAACACAAGAACCAATTTCTTTCTTGAGCATGCCCGCCTCAAAAAACAAGGCTGATACTTTGGTCATGTCTGTGTCTGATGAATGCCCCCAATATAGCAAATATTTGTTCATAGATCATTTTACCTACTAGACCTGCTCTACTCTCAGAAGAGCGTGTGTTGGGTGGGGGGCATATCAGATTCTAATATGATGAGAAAATACATAGTTTGGCATTTCGTATAGTGTCATCGTTATAACCATGCAACTCTTTGCTGAATACTGGTGAGTCCTTGATAAAAGGTTTTAAAAGAGAAGGGATTTCAGGGGAAGAGAAGAGCAGGAGCAAGGCTCAGAAGCAGCAGTGAACTTGTAGGGGACTAGGACCGGCCCAAGGAGTATTTTATGAAGGGACTAAAGGTGAGGGAAGGAGCCATTCTGAACAAGCAGTAATTCAATAAGTTAAATCCAAAATGGAACAGAAAAATAAATTTGAGGATTTCTGCCTGAGAAGTTGAAAGACTGGTGGGCCCTTAACAGAAAATGATATTCTTAGATTGAACATTCAGACCAGTTTTTACCATCTGAAATATAATTTGAAAATAAGTGTAAGAGGAAAAACTGAATGATTATCTACAAAGTATCTGCAAATGTCCTTGCCCATCTGGGGGCTTGTGCCACCTGGTGGCAGTTTACCCAATTTTAGATTCAATTCTTTAAAGTGATGCAAACTCTTGGAATTGGTACCTGTAACCCCTAGCACAGTGCTAGACATGAAGCAGCTGTTCAAATTTTGTTGTTGTTGTTGTTGAGTGAATGAATGAGTTGAATGTATGAATAAATGATTAATGAGGCCAAGCTCTATGGAATGAAAAAAGCTCTGGTCTGAATGTCAAGAGCTTCTTGTCCTACACTACTGTGAGGTCTCTGAAAGTCACCAGGCTTTTCTGAGTCTCAGTATTGGTGTATGTAGAAACTGTAAGCAGATGATCTCTAAGGTCATGTCCAGTTCGAACATTCTTGACTTTATATTGGGACTTCCGTTTGCTCATCGGAAAAAGAAATGTAGTCAAACTTAATGATATCTAAAATCCCTTACAGTTATAATATTTGATTTTTTTGAATATATATAGAAAACCTGCTTTTGCTGGAAAATTCCTACTTGGGCTCACAGCTCCTTGGAGGGTCACAGCATAAGAGGGGCTGTCAGAGGTGCATGCAAACTTCTGGCAATTGAATTTGAACTCACAGTTGGAGGAACTTTTCCATTTCTGACCTAGGTTCCCTTCTGGTTATGTCATCTCTCCTCAGCTTAGTGTTGCTTAAAAATGGCTTTCTAGAAGCCATTCCTCCTGGCTTCACCCAGCCCCAGGGTCCCTCCCTGGAGCACTCTTGACCCCTCCATCTTGTCAGTGCCACGTTCATTGTGGGAAGTGGAGAGTGAACAAATACTACTATGTGGATTTTTTTGTTTACAGTTTTAGCCTAATCCAAAAACCAAACCCGTTGCTGTTGAGTTGATTCCAACTCACAGCAACCCTATAGGACAGGGTAGAATTGCCCCATAGGGTTTCCAAGGCTGTAATCTTTACAGAAGCAGATGCCACATCTTTCTCCCACGGAGTGCCGGTGGGTTCGAACCGCTGACGTTTTGGTCAGCAACTGATTGCTTAACCACTGCACCACCAGGGCTCCCACAATATTATATATGTTTGTCTAATTTTCTCAGTGAGATTGCAAGATCTAGTATTTAAAAAAATAGTATTCCTAACATAAGAAATAGACACAATGCAATAGACACCGAGTACTTTTTATCATTAATCTTTATGATCAAGAGTCGAAAAGCATAAGCCAATTCTAGGGCGGGAGCAGGAAATACACAAAATGATTCTGGGGGATCTTGTAGTGCCAGAAAGTAAGGGGTGCTCAAACACACACAGACACAGAGACACACAAAGACACAGAGACACGCACAGACAGAGACATGCACAGAGACACACAGAGACATAGAGACACGTGCAGACAGAGACACGCAGACAGAGAGACATGCACAGACACAGAGACACGCACAGACACAGAGACACGCACAGACACAGAGACACAGACACAGAGACACACACAGAGACACGCACAGACACAGAGACACGCACAGACACAGAGACACACACAGAGACACGCACAGACACAGAGACACGCACAGACACAGAGACACACACAGCGACACGCACAGACACAGAGACACACACAGTGATAGCAGTCTGTCAAAGGGTCACAGGAGCCAAACTGAAAGAGCTCCCAGTGGCCAATTTCAGCAACAAAATAAAGAGGTATTGGATTATAACCCAAAGTATAAAATAAATATCCATTAGTTCATTTTGATATAAATAATCAAATAAGTAAGAGACAAATCTCCCATGCAGAAGAATGTCAAGTAATTTATACAGACAGTGTGCCCTCACAGCACAACTCCACACTCAGCAGATGTGGGCTGGACATAGGGACTTCCTTCCAAACGGTACAGTACGGAAAGGGTGAGAAAGAGAGAAACCAAATGCTACCTCAGCAAGGTGATCAAAATCAGTTATCAATGCTGATAAATCCTGTTGGTACTATGTACCCTTGATATGATTGTGATGAAAATGGCAGTTTACCTCTGCAGTCTCCTCCTCAAATCCATGACCCCACTCTAATCATGAGACAAATGTCACACAAATCCCAATTTGTCTGACCAGTACTTCTCAAAGCTGCCAAGGTCATAATAAACGAGGGAAGTCTGAGAAACGGTCACAGCCAAGAGGAGCCCAAGGAGACAATAACTACACGTAATGTGGTCTCCTGGATGGGATCCCGGAACATTAAAATACCTAGTATCCTTTTTATGTTCCAGGATCCTGGTGGCACAGTGGTTAAGTGCTCGGCTGCTAAGGGAAAGGTCATCAGTTCAAATCCACCAGCGCCTCCTTGAGAGAAAGGTGTGGCAGTCTGCTTCTATAAAGATTTACAGCCTTGGAAATCCTGTGGGGCAGCTCTACTCTGTCCTTTAGGGTCTTAGGGTCTCTGTGAATCGGAATCAACTCGACAGCTGTGGGATGTTTGTTTGCTAGGTAAAAACAAAGCAAATCTGAGTAAACTATGGACTTTAGTTAATGTTTCAATTGGTTTATTAATTACAATAAATATACCAAACTAATGTAAGGTGTTGATAATAGGAAAAACGGTATGTGGGGTATATGGGAAGTCTCTGTACTATCTTTGCAATTTTCTGCAAATCTAAAACTATTCTTAAATAGTTTATTTAAAAAAAATTTTTTTTAAAAGCATGAGCCAAGCCTCCCATCACTCTCTGCAGTAACCAGAGCCATGTGGAGACTCAAGGAAATGTCATAATATTACTAAGTATCATTCAAATTGTGGTGTTGGCGAAGAGTATTGAATACATCGTGGACTGCCAGAGAATAAACAAATCAGCCTTAGAAGGTATACAATCGGAATGCTTCTTGGAAGCAAGTACAGCCAGACTTTGGCTTGCTTACTTTGTACGTGGTATCAAGAAACACCAATCACTGGAGAAATACATCATGCCTGGTAAAGCAGAAGGTCAGGGAAACCCTCAGTGAGATGGACTGACACATAGCCACACAGTGGACTGAAACAGCAATGACTATGAAGATGGCACAGGACCAGGCATCACCTCACTCTGTTCTACATAAGGTCACCGTGAGTCAGAGCCGACTTGACAGCAACTAACAACACCATTGGAAAATCAGGTGGTAGAGGGATATAGAAAAGAAAGAGCAATTTTTCATTGAGGAAGGAAAAAAGCATAGCTCACTGAAGAAAAATCACAAAAAATATCAGAAAGGGGTAACAAAAGCTTTCATAATTCCACCATCTAACACAGCTATTATTATTAATAATTTATCACTTTATTTTCAATATAAAATATTGCTAAATTTTTGTGGGTTTTTTTTTTTTTTTTTTCATAGTTGTAGTCATACTTGAGCTCAGCTGCTATCCAAAAAGTCAGCCATTTGAATCTACCAGCCACTGCTTGGAAACCCTATGGGGCAGTTGTACTCTGTCCTACAGGGTTGCTATGAGTCAGAATCAACTCAACAACAATGGGTTGGTTGGTTGGAATCATACTTCATACACAATTTAAATTTTGGAAGTTTTCCCTGTCTTAATTGAAGATAAATCTTACTTAGAGTAAGCTAATTGGTCTTGTTTTGCATTTTGAACAGAATAAATTTAAATGAAAGAGAACCATATGACTTTACAAGGCTATATGAATATCCAGAATCTGTTCTATTTATCTAGCACGTAGTACAAAACCAAAGGGGATGTATATGATGTTGTACAGGAGCTTAATGGCCTATCCTTTGTTATATCCTGTGGTGAGGCTGTGATATTTAAGAAACGTAATGCAAAAGGGACAAAGTCCATTGCCAGGGAAGAGCCACAGAAATAAGAGGTAGGGTACTAAGAGTAGTGATGTTGGAAAATGGTTTATGGTAACTTAGAAAGGGCATGTGCGAATTTAGGGCATTTAGAAGGGCACTCTTTAAAAGCAATGAGGTATGAAAAACCATAAGATGGTGAAGAATGAGAAGAATATGAGGGGTAATCTGTTTTGTAAATGTGTGATGTGTAAACACGTTGGGAGGAAAGAGGATGTGGTAAGAAGTATTTACATTATTGGAGTTCCTGGGTGGTGCAAACAGTTAACGCGCTTGGCTGCTAACTAAAATGTTGGAGATTTGAGTTCACCCAGAGGCAGATCTACTTTCGAGAAGTCAGCCATTGAAAACCCTATGGAGCACAGTTCTAATCTGACACACATGGGGTCACCATGAGTCAGAATTGACTCCACAACTGGTAATTAACATTATTAAAATTTCTGTAGCCACCTCTAGGTAGGAACTTGCATTCTGACAATCGTGTTTCTTAATATTTGATACAACAGCAGTTTTTGAGATAGAAAAGTTTGACATCTTAAATTCAGGGAGCTTGAGGGAACTAGAAATAGTAAATGTTCTTGAGTACATACTGCCATCCAGTGGATAAATGTGCATAATGCACAAAGCATTTGCAAAGGAAGACTTATAAGGGCTTATGATCATGATGCTGGTGTTTAAAGCTTTATGTTCAGTGAAGGCCAGATGTCATTGATCCAGAACTGAATCACACCACTCCTTCAGAACGTCAGACTTTACTATACTTTCTCAAAGTATTATGATAAACATCACCAGAGACTTTCAGCAATGAAAGATAAGAGAAACATTATGAGATGTATGTTTACCACCACATTAGATGCTAAAGTCTCCTTACTGCTAACAAAATTTATGTCCATGAATTTCCAATAAGAGTCAGAGATACTTAACTTATAATAGGGAAGAAAGAGGGCCATCAAGGCAGATATTAGAGATTCAAATTTTAATTCCTCTAAGAGCCCTGACATGAAGTCTGGGATGAATTCCATTTTTGGCGCAATAATCTTGAGTTTCCCTTAATCTGAAATCAAATAAATACTTATTAGAATGGGGATATATAGAGACAATGGATGAAAGTTTGGTCATTTAAATATGTATTCAGGCCATGTTTATGTAGGGATTTCCTAGTGGTTCAACTGGGAAGGACATAGCAATATGCCCTCTTGGGGTAACCCCATAAGAGTCTTCTGGTATTTTATAAAGAAGTTCAAACCTATTTACTGTGTTTCCTAAAAAGAATAATAGAATTTGTGGGTTTGGAATGACTTTGAAAGACCAAGGAAAATTACATGCCTGAGGCTTCATTATTTATTGTTTATATGGTATCCAGGAGTCCCTGGTTGGTGAAAATGGTTAACACTCTCAGCTACTAACTTGAAGGCTGGAGATTCTAGTCCACCTAGAGACACCTTGGAAGAAAGGCCTGGCAATCTACTTTCAAAAGATCACAGCCACTGAAAACTCCATGGAACATAGTTCTGATCTGACACACATGAGGTCTCCATGAGCTGGAATTGACTCAACTGCAACTAGTTTATACAATATCTTCGTGAGAGGTTTATCCAACCGCTTTTGAACACCTCTAGGTAGGGAACCCACTAACTAATGGGTTAGTTACTCCATTGTTGGGTCTTAGATTTATCAATTTCACCCTAATTATAATCTAATAAATTAACCTATTATTATTTTATGGATGTTGGCATAAGACATGAGACTCCTAGGCCAGAGACAAAAGACCTTATTACTCATGGTCAGCAAGCAGCATGAGTATCATGATTAAGATGGTTCCCTTTGCCTCCCAAGTCCCATGGAGGCAAACACAGAGGTGCACAAGTTGATCCAGCGCATACAGTAGGTTTGTGTCCTAGCTTGGGAATGTTGAGCTTAGGGAATCCACATGGTGCTTTTATAGTAAGTGGTAAACCAATCTGCTCTTTTCCCAGATGGAGGCTTTAACTTATCCCTCAAGATTTCTCACTGCAAATACAAACCTGAGAAATGGCCTAAATAAAGATCAGTCAGGGCCTTGCACTCTTGGTATACCCAGGAAGAATGTGCTGGGATACTCACAACCCATGGTGGATTGCCTTTCCCAAATTTCATACAAAGCCAAAACTTGCCTTTCTATAATTTCTACTAATTATTTCTGGTGACTTCTATGCCTTTAGTATTTTGTATCTGTGGGGTGTTAACCTATTTCCATTGAGACTTTTCTCCAAGCTGATCATTTTCTTTTTGTAACTTTTATAATTTTTTTTACTGTACTTTAGATGAAAGTTTACAGAACAAATAGTTTCTCATTAAACAGTACATGTATTGTTTTATGACAATGGTTAACAACCTCATGACATGTCAACACTGTCCCTTCTCAAACCTGGGTTCCCTATTATCAGCTTTCCTGTCCCCTCCTGCCTTCTAGTCCTTGTCCCTGGACTGTTGTGCCCCATTAGTCTCATTTTGTTTTATGGGGCCGTCTAATGTTTGGCTGAATGGTGAACCTCGGGAGTGACTTCATTACTGAGCTAAAAGGGTGTCCAGGGTCCATAGTCTTGGGGTTTCTCCAGTCTCTGTCAGGCCAGTAAATCTGGTCTTTTTTTGTGAGTTAGAATTTTGTTCTACATTTTTCTCCAGCTCTGTCTTGGACCCTCTGTTGTGATCCCTGTAAGTCCAAGCTGATCATTTCTAATGCCTTTGACCATTCCTTATATGATCTGGTTTTGGCTGCCCTCACCAACTTACTGTTGCTTTTCTCTGAACTTATTTAACGGTTACTTCTCAAAAGGGACTACCATACTCCCAGTATGGTTTAATCACTTCAAAGCAGAATGGAACCATTACTTTGCTTATTCTAGTATACCTCCATTTGACAACCTAAGATCCCGTAAGCTTTATTGGCAGTCCCCACTGAAAAACACTGATTTTTTTTACCATAAACTGTTATTAAACCATACACTTCTATCCTATATGTATTTCAGAGTATGGAAGCTCCACTACTCTCCGCAGTTTTTCATTAAAGAAATTATCATACCAAGTCTCATTTAATACAATAGAAATGTGAGAGTAAGCTCCTTTTAAATAGTTATCTAGCCATTATAGCAGAAAAGTATAACCCTTTATTGTCTCCTATTTTTCAAGTTATGCACCTTCTCTATATGAACTGTTTGTTCTCTTTGTTAATATAAATGGCATGTAACTCTCATACTCTTTGTTTAAATAAGAATCTGACAGTCAGAGGTTTTCACTTTTTTGTTTCTCCCCTACCCCATGCATATAGGAGAAAAGGGAGTTACCAATGTTCCTTTTCTACTTTAACAAAGAACACTGACAAGTACATGTACTTTTTCAAAAACAGAGATGTTATTTTAAATATTATTACCAGGGCAATAGGTTTTAAAATGTTTTTATGACTAAATTTCAAACATACAGAAAATAGTACAATGAACACTCGATACCCATCACTCAAATTCAACAATTATTAAGATATTGCCACATTTGCATCATCTTTTTTCTTTTCTATTATTATTATTATTATTACCGAAGTATTCCATAGCAACTCTCAGATAACATGTCAATTCATCCCTGCAAAGTTCAACATGTTGTAGTTGCTGTTAGGTGCCGTCGAGTCAATTCCAACTCATAGCGACCTCATGCACAAAAGAATGAAACACTGCCCAGTCCTGCGCCATCCTCACAACTGTTGCTTTGCTTGAACCCATTGTTGCAGCCACTGTGTCAATTCATCTCATTGAAGGTCTTCCTCTTTTTCGCTGACCCTCTACTTTACCAAGCATGATGTCCTTCTCCAGGGACTGATCCCCCCTGATAACATGTTCAAAGTATGTGAGACGTAGTCTCACCATCCTTGCTTCTAAGGAGCATTCTGGTTGTACTTCTTCCAAGACAGATTTGTTTGTTCTTTTGGCAGTCCATGGA
>NW_004443980.1:11707027-11755138 GCF_000243295.1 Trichechus manatus latirostris
TGTGAGACGTAGTCTCACCATCCTTGCTTCTAAGGAGCATTCTGGTTGTACTTCTTCCAAGACAGATTTGTTTGTTCTTTTGGCAGTCCATGGTATATTCAATATTCTTTGCCAACACCACAATCCAAAGACGTCAACTCTTCTTTGGTCTTCCTTATTCGTTGTTCAGCTTTTGCATGCATATGAGGTGACTGAAAACACCATAGCTTTGGTCAAGGTAACCTCTTCGCTTTTCAACACTTTAAACAGGTCTTTTGCAGCTGATTTGCCCAGTGCAATGCGTCTTTTGATTTCTTGACTGCTGCTTCCATGGGTGTAAAAACATGGTTTTTTTTTTACGTAACTACAATGCCATTATAACACCTAACAAAATGAACAATAATTCCTTAGTACCTAGCCCATATTCAAATTTCTCCAATAGTTTCAAAAGACATCTTTTTACAGTTGGCTTGTTTTCATCGGGATCCAAACTAGGTCTATTCATTGCATGTGATTGTTGTCTTATAAACCTCTCTTAATCTAGAATAGTCCTACTCTCCTCCCTTTTTTTTATTTCTTGCCGGTTACAAAAAGTGGATCAGTTGTCCTGTCGAATGTCCCACACTCTAAATTCGTGGTATCCTTTCACTTAATCCTCCCTCCCTCAAATTTCCTGTAGACTGATAGTTAGCTCTAGAGCTTGATTAGATTCAGGCTCAACTCTTTTAGAAAGAATATTTCAAGGTAGTTATGTGTACTTGCTATTCTAGTATATCCTGAAGCAACAAACTCCAGTTGTCTCACTTTAATTATGTTAAGGAATTATTCATTCACTCTTATTTTATTGTGCTTTTCTTTCCTTTTTTGAGTCAAAAATGTGTGCTGAATTTGGAGAAGTCTTTTAGACATCTGTGGAGATAGTTGCATGATTTTTCTAACTATTAATATAATAAATTGATGAATTATACTAATGACTTTTCTAATACTGAACTCTTTTGGCATTCCCAGAATAAATTCCACTTATTTTGATGTATTTTTAAAATGTTTTTGAATTCTATTTACTAATATTTTATTTAAGACTTATGCATTGATATTTATAAATGAGATAGGTCTGTAAATTTCTTTTTTGGGAAATCTTTATCAGGTTTCAGTATTAATGTTATGATTACTTCATAAAAAGAATTTGAAAGTTTTTGTTCTTTTTCTATACTGTGGAACAATTTAAGTAGCATAGTGCTTATCAGTAAATAAGTTATCTTCAAAAGTTTGATAAAATTACTTGGTGAAATCAATTAGGCCTGGAGAGATCATGGGAGGGGTGTGTATGAGAAGGAACAGCCTGACTGCTTTTCAGGGTTTTCAAGTGTATTTCATACATTTATACAAAGTAATCTCTTATTTTTGTTATTTTTATGTTTCAAAAATTATTTTTTCCTGGGTCATTTTGAACTTTCATTAACTTATATTTTCTCTTTAAATAGCTTATTTTTATATTGTTTTTTTCCTCTTTTCTAACTCATTTATTTATGCCTTTATTTTTATTAATTCCTTCCACTTAATTTGAATTACATTCGCTTCCTCTTTATATTCTTTTGAGTTGAGAATTTAATATACTGATTTTCATTTTTGCTGATCTAGGTATTGAATGCAAGGAATTTTCCTCAGCACACTGCTTCAGCTTTATCCCATGAATTCTGATATTGTTTCATTATTATTATTTCCTAGAAATGATGCGGTTTCATTTTATGACTCTTTTTACTTTCAGCAACTCTTACCACATAGCTGTTCATCTTGCTTAGGTCCTACTTTGTTGGTGACTTAGCCATACCCCTTCCTTCCTCCCTTATTCTGAGATTCTGGGAAATTTCATGTCACTGACTTTTGACGAATGTGCACCCATGTTTTTTCTTTTGATATCATGTTAGTCTGCTTGGTTTTCAGCAGCAGTTTTGGAGTGATGACTCAAAGCTGCTACAATGGTCACAAATCTAGAAGTTCGATCAACAGATTATTTAGTAGTACAACCAGTCAGAATTGCAGGTTATTGTCACAGAACATACTGACATTTCCTAAAGTCTGGGTGCCCTTATGTGGGTTTCTTGCTAGAAGCAAACTCTGCAAGGACAGTTTCATAACCCAGAATAGTATCTTTTCTCTTTTTTTTTGCAACTAAAGGGAAAGAAGGAATTTTTTCCCTTTATCATGTGATTTCTTTTCTTTCCCAACTAGTTTGTACAGCCCACAGTTTCAAGGCCGACCACAGGCATCCAATTAGACTGAGAGAGAAAAGCAGGCCTGGAAAACTCAAAAGGTACAATATGGAAGTAAAGGACAGAACAAGAATTTTAATAAATGAAATCTGGGGCATATACTGCCATATCTTCAACTCAGCCCACAGCTTTGGAAAGGAAGCAAAGGTCAGGGTAAAGGAGATGCCTATTTAGACATTCACATGAGTATGAGCTGCACTTAGTCATTGAGGATTATCATTGCCAAATTTTCTGCATGGTACTTTAAATAGATATGGTCATTAAAGGTTTATGAATTAAAATTTACATAAATAATATGAATAAAACAAGGGGGAAGAAAAAATGAAGAAGCTACAGATCCCTTTGGCATAATCTCATTTATTTCTTCTAGAGTAGACTGGGAAATTGGAGACATGATTTCCCATGAAGTTAGAGCAGAACATAAACTGAGACTTCCTCTTGTGGAGTCTTTGTTGATGGGCCAAAACTAAGTGCAGTGGCTAACAACTGTCCCCATATTCTAGAGAGAAACCAGGCACAAAAAGAAGAATTGCTACGAGGGGGCCCCAAAAACAACTCATGGGACCCCTAACTCATCATCTACCTGCAGAGATTAAGGCTTCAGGGAGGAAGATGTGAAAATTTCTTTAAAGAGCCTTGTCGGAATGTTGTGCATTCCTCTGTCTTCCCCAGTAGAGCCAGGAGTTGAAGAGAACTAAAGTAGATCACTTAAGAAGTTTTACTAAACTTGACCTGTGGTTCCCAAGTTCAGGAGCTGAGTACACTGTAACCTGTGCCTGACTCTCCTCTGTTAAAGTATAAAGAAAAGAGGCTGGCTACTGGCTAGAGCTGGCTGGGATGGAGAAAAGAGAGCAGACTATATTGGGAGTTGTCTACATATCCAGAATCTGATGGAACAAAAATGTCAAGTTTCTTGTAGGCTAAGGGACCATAGCTAGGCTAGAACTGTCCTTAAAAGACTTTGACAGGGAGAATACAGTGTACCATTGTCATGGATTGAATTGTGTCCCCCAAATATATCTGTCAACTTGGCTCGGTCATGATTCCCAGTATTGTATGATTGTAGAATCTGATGTGATTTCCTTATGTGTTGTAAATTCAATCACTATGATCTAATAAGATGGATTAGTGGCAGTTATACTGATGAGGTATACAAGATTGGATAGTGTCTTAAACCAATCTCTTTTGAGATAGAAAATAGGGAAGCAAGCAGAGACACATGGGAACCTCATACCATCAAGAAAGCAGTGCCAGGAGCAGAGCGTATCCTTTCGACCTGAGGTTCCTGCGCAGAGAAGCTCCCAGACCAAGAGAAGACTGATGAAACAGACCTTTCTCTAGAGCTGACAGAGAGAGTATTCCCCTGGAGCTGATGCCCTGAATTTGGACTTGTAGCCTACTACAAGAATAAATTTCTCTTTGTTAAAGCCATCCACTTGTGGTATTTCTGTTAGAGCAGCACTAGATGACTAAGACAGAATTTGGTAATAGGATTGGGGTTCTGCTCTAATAGACACCTAAAATGTAGAAGCAGTTTTGAAACTGTGAATGGATAGAGGAGCAGCAGCAGCAGAGGATCAGCAGCAGCAGAGAACCTACAGCAGCAGAGAAGTGGCAGCAGCAGAGGACTAGTAGCAGCAGAACCAGGAGATCAGTGTAAGACAGTGCTAGAGCCAACCCATGGAGCAAGAGAGAGCTGAGTGTCTGTGTGCAGGAGGCTTCCTGGTGGAGTGGGGTGCCTCCAGGCACTTATCGGTGGAGCTAGGCTTGCCAACCCATGGAGCAAGAGAGCTGAGTGCCTGTGAGCAGGAGGCTTCCTGGTGGAGTGGCGTGCCTCCAGGCACTTAAAAAATTGGTGGAGCTACAGAGCTTTAGAACACTTGCCCCAGCAGGACAGGTGCAGGCATGAGTCCCAAGAGCCGAGAAGCCAAGAAACCAGGAAGTAGAAGCTGAAGAGACAAGAAACATGAAAAGCCGAGTGGCCTCAGTCTCAAAAGGTAACGGCCGTGATCTCTGGAGTTTCAAAGGGTGGAGCCATGGCCTCTGGTGTTTCTAAGGGTGGAGATGTCACTCTGATGGACTAGGAGAATTGTGCACCTAAAGCCAAGGCAGCAGAGTTGCCATCCCAGTGGGCCTGGAAGGCAGAGCTGAAGCCCAGGACCGACAGGCCTCCACTCAGAATCCGGAGAGTGTGGCCAATACCTAGAGTCTGGAGGGCAGGGCCATTGTGTGAATGGTCTCAGAGAACAGAAGATTATTTTCAAGCCTTGAGGGCTAATGTCATGTGTTCTGCTAACTTGCTCGGTACCTATTATGACTTCTTTCCCTGCAATTTCTCCCATTTGTAATGGAAATGTCTAGCTTGTGCCTGTTCTGCCATTGTACCTTTGGAAGCAGATAACTTGTATTCTAGATTTCACAGATGAAGAGGAATTTTTGGATTTTGAACTTGGAGTTAAGACTTTTGCTGTGATATGATGAGATGAATATGTTTTGCATGTTGCAAGGACATGAATTTTGGGGGGCCAAAGGGTGGAGTGTCATGGATTGAATTTTGTGCGCCCCCAAAATATCTGTCAACTTGGCTAGGTCATGATTCCCAGTATTGTATGACTGTGTAATCTGATGTGGTTTCCTTATGTGTTGTAAATTCAGTCACTATGATCTAATAAGATGGATTAGTGGCAGTTATACTGACGAGGTATACAAGATTGGATAGTGTCTTAAACCAACCTCTTTTGAGATATAAAAGAGAGAAGTGAGCAGAGACACATGGGAACCTCATACCATCAAGAAAGCAGTGCCAGGAGCAGAGAGCATCCTCTGGACCTAAGGTTCCTGCGCAGAGAAGCTCCCAGACCAAGAGAAGACTGATGAAACAGACCTTCCTCTAGAGCCAACAGAGAAAGCATTCCCCTGGAGCTGATGCCTGGAATTTGGACTTGCAGCCTACAAGACTATGAGAGAATAAATTTCTCTTTGTTAAAGCCATCCACTTGTGGTGTTTCTGTTAGAGCAGCACTAGATAACTAAGACAACCAGCAAAGCAGGAGCTGAGAAGGTATAATAAGTGGTCAGCTAGAGAGTACCTTTCCTGAGTGTGTTTGGGGGGAAGCTTTGAATTCAGATCAGATTGGATTTGTTAAAATCTAAAATGTACTGTTCTGATATCTGAAAGTTACCTGGAAAAGTATAGGATTGGAAGAGGCTGCACAGGTCCAGCTCACTATTATTACTCCCCAATGCTAACCCCCACATTGTCTCATGATCTTGTTTTTCCCTCCGGTTCCAGTCTCTACAAAAGGTTTAAGATTAACCAATGTTCTTCCTTGGAGGGTAGAAAACAAGTGATAATGATCTAAGGATGAAACACCAAACAAAGCACCGGTCTTGTGACAAGAAAACCAGGATGTCACCAGATAACCCCCAAGAGTATCAGTAAAAGATTAACTCATCTGACACATGACCACCTCAAGGGGGAACTAACACAAACTCTAAGACCCATGATCCTGTCCCTATAAAAGCTTTCGGCCGATCTCCAGTGGGGGAGATGGGTTTTTGGAGGAATTTATTCCCCTCTGTCTCCTATATATCGATAATAATAAAACTCTTGCCGCTCACCTCACCCGTCTCAGAATTGGCTATTGTGGCAGCTCCAATCCACGTTATTGCAGTCACAGGATCTCTCTGAGATCTCACCCAAGGACGAAGGAGGAGACCCAACATGGTCAGTTTAAAGACAACAGTGGGAGAAATATAAAGTTGCTTCCTGCTTGCACCTTGCTGGGGCCAGCTCTTTTAGTGAACACTTATGGTTAAAAGAAATCCAGTGTGACATACTACCTAGAGTAGAGCTTCTCAAACTTTAAATCACCTCCAACTCATGAATCACCTATGAATGACCTTACAAATGTTCAGATTCTGATTCAGTACATGTCCAGAGTGGGGCCCAAGATTCTGCATGTTTAATGAGCTCCCACATGATGCCTATGCTGCTGGTCCCCAAACTACACTTCTGAGTAGTGCGCACCTAGGGCAGTGCTTTTTAAACTTTGGTGTGTATCAGAATAATCTAGAGAGTTAATAAATCCAGGGGCACAGGCTTGTTGAAGTAGGATAGGGTCTAGGTCTCTTCAATTTTACCAAGTTTTCTATGTAGCACTGAAGTTTGAGAAGCTGATTATGGAGCCAAAACCAAAAACCCATTGTCACTGAGTCAATTCTGACTCATAGCGACAGTATAAGATAGAGTAGGGTTTTCCATGGGGTTTCCAAGGAGAAGCTGGTGGATTTGAACTGCCGACCTTTTGGACAGCAGCCGAGCTTTTAACCACTGTGACACCAGGGCTCCAATTATGGAGCACCGGTCCTCAAAATTGGTTACATGCTACAATCACCTGGAAACCTTTCAAATGCACTGCTTGTTCCTGTCCCCATATTCTGATTTAATTGGTCGGGGTGTGCAGCTTAGACACCAAGGTTTTCTAAAGCTCCCGAGGTAATACTGTCATGCAGCCAAAGGTTAAGAATTACTGCTCTAGAAATAAAGTCTAATAAAAAAAAAAATCCACCTTACTTTACTATCAACTATCAACAGAGCTATTGAAAGTTGGAATTCTCATGGGAAAGACCTACCTGCTTAGTCTTCACTCTCTGATCACTGTCATGGAGATTTGATTAAATGGTTTATATGAATTTCATTAAAGGCATTAGAATAAGTTTCATGAGGACAGGGACCCTGGCTTTTGTATAGTATTTGTTAAATACTAAAAATACAGTATTGCAAGAGTGGAAATAAATAAATAAATACTGGTCTCTGACATACTTGATTCACATAGGAGGCATGTAGCCTAAAGCAGTTTTTTAAAGTTTAAATTCCTACACGAGTTGGAAGCAGGAAAATCTAACGACTTGGCCAAATGCCTTAAAACAGATCGTCTCCATTACAAACGTTCTATCCTTAGACATTGATACACAATTATGATTTAAATAAATTCAACTAAACATTGAAGATATAAAAGTACCTGGTGAAAACTGACAACACACACACATACACACACTCAGATGGTTTATGATCTTTATGTTCCCAGACCTCTAATTCGATCATTAAAATATTCCTTTCCCTCTTTCTCTTCCTCCCTCATTTTCTTCTTTCTAGAAATATTAGATGACTACAATGTGATAATACCTGCCGACCTTTTGGTTAGCAGGAAACCCTGGTGGTGTAGTGGTTAAGTGCTACAGCTGCCAACCAAAGAGTCAGCAGTTTGAATCCACCAGGTGCTCCTTGGAAACTCTATGGGGGCAGTTCTACTCTGTCCTATAGGGTCGCTATCCGTAGGAATCGACTTGACGACAACAGGTTTTTTGGTTAGCAGCTGAATGCTTAACCACTGCGCCACCAGGGCTCTGATAGTATCTTTGCTAGGTACAAAATATGGATATATGCAAGACAGTGAGCTTACATTTATCAATAGACAAGTAAACAGACCAACATTTAAAAATTAGTACACTAATGATTATAAAAAATGAAGCGCAGGATGCTATTTAGGTAAACAACCAAGGAAAGTGTTCTGGAAGAAGTAACTCCTGATCTGAGTCTTAAAGGATGGTTAAGAGTTATTCAAGTTGAGAATTTCTGTGCATACCACGCCAGCAATAGGTACAAAGCCAGCAGACAAGAAACAACGTGGCTATGGAAGATCATGGTGAGACATGCTGTGGACCCGGGTGACACAGAAAAATAAAAAGTTCACATTTGTAGATAAAACAAAGCTTTCCTTATATAGAAGGTAGATTCTTGAATATTAACATGGCCCCTCACTCTAATGTGTGCCTGTCATGGATTGAATTGTGTCCCCCAAAAATATGTGTCAACTTGGCTAGGCCATAATTCCCAGTAATGTTTGATTGTCCACCATTTTGTCTTCTGATGTGATGTGTTGTAAATCCTACCTCTACCTCTGTGATGTTAATGAGATGGGATTATAGCAGTTATGTTAAAGGGGCAGGACTCAATCTACAAGATTAGATTGTGTTTTAAGTCAATCTCTTTTGAGACATAAAAGAGAGAAGCGAGCAGAGAGACAGGGGGACCTCATACCACCAAGAAATAAGAGCCAGGAGAACAGCGCATCCTTTGGACCTGGGGTCCCTGTGCTGAGAAGCTCCTCAACCAGGGAAGATTGATGACAAGGACCTTTCTCCAAAGATGACAGAAGATAGAAAGCCTTCCCCTGGAGCTGGCACCCTAAATTCAGACTTCTATCCTCCTACACTGTGAGAGAATAAATTTCTCTTTATTAAAGTCATCCACTTGTGGTATTTCTGTTATAGCAGCAGTGGATAACTAAGACAGTGTCTAATGTAACAAAAGATACTGTGCTTCTATGTATGACCTGGCATACTGCTTACTGTGTATGTACTGTACTGACAACTGAATTTTGGGCATATCTTTGTGAGGAACTAGGGAGAAAGTGGAGTGCTTTATCCACTCACTTAGATGTTTATATCATATGTATCCTTGGTGCTGCTTGTCTGCTGATATAGCAGAAAGTCTAAGTGGCAGTAACCTTGAATCAGCATTGACTTCTGTTCAGTCTTGGAACATAAACTAATCTCTGTGGTCTGAACTTGCTCAATGGCAAGTTGTAGAAAATGAAGAAGTATAGATTGGCTAGAGCATATGGTGTAGGATGGGGAGTGTGGGAGTTGAAGAGGTCAGCTGGGGCATGATCATGACAGCACTTATAAACTGTAGCGTGTGGAGCTTTATCTTGGTGGCAACGGGAAAGCCATCAAATAATTTTGGGGTATGTAATATGGCCTGATTCGTATTTTGGAATAATCAATAATGGAAGTATAAGAAAAAGACTCAATAAAGAAACATTAGAAGACTAGAATAAAGACTGTTGTAATCATCTGGTGAGAGATGATCACCTGAATGTCTGCAGCAGTTGAGACAGAGAACACAAAAAGTCTGCTCCAGATACAGAAAAGACAAAGTTCACCTCAAGTACTTGGCACTAGGACACAGGGAATGTGATAGAAGCATTTCTTTCACTGCAAAGAAGATGCATCTAGCGAGAATATGAAGTTTGTCTCCACACAGTTAACATGTAATCACCATGAATCCAAATTAAATGTGTTAATCCAGAGAAAAGCAGCACTGGCATATTTCTTTTCCTCCATTAAGCAGTGATCTAGCACAGAACAATGCATAACTTAGAGCAGTTGCCTCATATTTGAAATTACAAAAACAAACAAAAAGAACAGTTGTCGTCAAGTCAAAGTTCCACTCGTGACGGTCTCATGTGTGTCAGAGTAGAACTGTGCTCCATGGGGTTTTCAATGGTTAATTTTTTGGAAGTAGATCTCCAGGCATTTCTTCTGAGATGCTTCTGGGTGGACTGGAATCTCCAACCTTTCAGTTAGCAGGTGAGCACGATAATCATTTGCAACACTCAGGGACTTGAAATTACAAATAAAAACTCAAAAGCACAAATGTACATGCCTTAGACTAAGGCTCCCATAAACACATTCAGTAAGCACACAGACCATACTTCCCATTCTTTACTGCACCTCAATGTGTGTTTTGTGTGAATTTACATTAGGGCAAAGTGGTTATATATCATACTTAACAAACACACATTTCTTGTTTGCCACTCAACACACACACACTGATCCATGCACAGATACACACACATACACACAGATAACTGAACCAAGTATAACTCTAGAAGAACCAAGTGAAAACAAATAGCCAATCCCACTATAATGATGTAACTCATATATCACTGTCATCTTATCTTCCAGCTCCTGAAGTCATGGGTATTATTTATGTTTTTTGTCATGTGACACAGAATGAGCTTCTGGGTTTTCTCAAAGAATCTACTAACAGAAAAGCAGTTACTGGAGATTCAGTAAGGGAGAGACTGAGGTTGCTATGAGGGTTCCTAAATGCTTTTGTCTACTTGAACCACAATACTTCGCAGCTAAAGTAGAAACAATACTTTCATTTACTCTGTCATCTTTTTCTTTTCTTTTTTTTTTTTTTTGGTACAGGTAAAAAGAGAGATTAGGATTAGTTCCAATTTACACTAAGAAATAGAGTAGAATCCCTTGTAGAAATACCGACTCCTAGTGTTAACATCGTTTTCTCGTGTTTGTTTTATAAAGCACTGGTAATTGGACTCGGCAGCAATGGGTTTGTTTTCTTTGTTTTGGGATGCTATTCCTCACAATTTAAAATTACGATTAGATAAATGGCCTAATACATTTTAATGTGATAATTAGTACTTCCCAAAAAATCACATCATGAACTCTCATTTGATTTACAAAGTTAACTCCTCTTCAGAATGGCAACCTTTCGTGCAGTTAGTAGCAGTGCTTAGATAAAAAACAAACAAAAAAAACACTAAGTTACTAAAAAATCATTACTGTTGTTGCATCCCAAAAGTTCTAGAAACCTATATACAAATGCTTGAAAGTGACAGAGATCCTGTAGAAGCACTAAGTTATGTTGTTGTTGTTGTTAGGTGCCGTTGAATCAATCTCCACTCAGTGACCTTGTGTACAACAGAACGAAACACTGCCAGGTCCTGCGCCATCCTCACATTCATTGCTATGTTTGAGCCCGCTGTTGCAGCCACTGTGTCAATCCATCTCATTGAGGGTCTTCCTCTTTTTCGCTGACCCTCTACTTTATCAAACATGATGTCCTTCTCCAGGGATGGATACCTCCTGATAATATGTCCAAAGTATTTGAGATATAGTCTTGCCATCCATGCTTCTAAGGGGCATCCTGGCTGTACTTCTTACAAGACCGATTTGTTCGTTCTTTAAGGTATAGTAAGTATTTAATAACCTAGTAGTTCTGTTTCTGAATTACTGCATCAGTACTTTTCACTTAGTACTAAAACAACGAGGAGACAACTTTTCATTATATTCTTAGGCACAGAAAACCCAAAGTCAGAGATAGTTGAAAATAATTTTTATTTGGTTTTGGAATGTTTTGGTACATAAAGTAAAATATGGCTGTCTAATACTCTGTAAACTTGTGAACTTAAAGCACAGGAAGAACTGGAAAATTATCAACTTTCTTCAGTGTTTGAAATTATTCTTTAATGTATTTTTAAACAAAAAAGTATTTTCCACAAGCTTGAAATTTCTATCTTATGCTTTGTGTTTAATGCCATCACTGAATTGAAAGAAATGAGGTCTTTTATTTAAATTTCACTCTAGGCTATGGGCTGCATAGAAGAATTAAACTAAACAAGTTATCAGGTTGTGGCAACCTCACAACACATTATCACAGAACTGACATTGCTGGTTTATGGACTGTTACCTTTCACTGGATATTAAACATCTTGTGGGCTACAACTTTTTTTTTTTAAACTATCCCAATACCTCAACGCAATTTTGACGGAATGTATGAATAAATTATGTTAATAAGTAGAAAACAAAAGTTTAATTTAGATAGCTTTGATTAATTGTAAAATCTGAAATGAAATTTGTAGTCACAAGATGTGGGCTCAAATCTTACTCCACCACTAATTATGTCATTTTGACCTCCAACTCAGTGAGGCTCAGTCTTCTCATCCGAATAAAAGGATTAACACTTGACCTACCTATTTTATAGTAGTTGTTAAGGTAAAATGGGAGTCCCTGGGTGGTGCAAACCATTAACGCACTTGGCTACTAACCAAAAGGTTGGAAGTTCGAGTCCATCCAGTGGTGCCTTGGAAGAAAGGCCTGGTTATCTACTTCTGAAAAATCAGCAGTTGAAAACCCTGCAAAATCAGCAGTTGAAAACCCTGCTCTGACACACATGGGGTTGCCATGAGTTGGAGTCTACTCGACAGTGGCTTTTTTGTTTGTTTTATAAGGTAAATTGAAGTAACGTATGTGAAAGTCCTTTGTAAATACCAAACAAATGTTGTTCGTCGTTAATTCTACTGGATATACACATAAGAAATATATGTATGAAATAAAAAATCTTTTTAAGACATACTCTGGCAGTAACTCCTACTAAAAAATATATACCATATATACCACTGATTTTTTTCCCCAAATATATAAAACAGCTTACCTTCTCTCTTCAGCCTACATACTCAAAACCACACACCAAAAAACACCCTTCCTTCATGTACAGCGGGTGCTCTTTATCTTCTCTAGCAAACACTGTCAAAGAAGAGCTGATTCCTCAATGCACTGAAATCTGACCCAGCCACCGCTGCCTCTAGAGCAGCTTCATAATGACTAACCCACTGGTTTCTTCTCAGAGCTCACTTTATCAATCTCTGAAGACTTCTTTTTGAGTACCTCCCACACTTATGCTGGCTTCTTCAACACCACAATACACTTTTTTTTTTTTTCCTACTTCTGTGGTTAAGAGCCCTGGTGGTACAGTGGTTAAGAGCCTGCCTGCTAACCAAAAGGTCAGCAGTTCGAATCTACCAGCTGCTCTTTGGAAACCCCACAGGGCAGTTCTACCCTGTCCAATAGGGTCACTATGAGTCAGAATTGACTTGACAGCAATGGATGAATTTTTCTATGGTTAATCTTTTTTACTGGTTCAGCTCCTTGTTCTTGAAATGCTGATGTTATATGGGGTTTCACCCTGGGACCGCCTTTCTCACTCTCTTGCTCTGCCCAGATGATTCAGCTCTTTCCAAAAGACTCAGGCATCATCTCTGCACAGCAGACTTCTAGATCTGGGTCTTAGTCCCCAGCTCCCTCCTAAATCTGTATTTCTAACTGTCGATCAAGTATTTCCACCTGGAATCACTTCTATCTGTCTAAAGTCAAACTCATTATCCTTTTCCCTTGTCCCAAACCTCCTCCTTGCTTTTGTTGCAACTCTTGGTAGTTAGCCACGCAGAAAAATGAAAACGGCTTCTCCATGCTTCCTCACCTTCCAGCTCCATCATCTGTTAACAGGATCTATTGATTTCATCTCGGAAAGCTGTCTCTTATCCATCCACTCTCTTCTCCATTTCACTTTCCACTGCCTTCATTGAGGCTTCAGTACTTCTTGTCTGAAGTATTGTGACCACCTCTTAACTAGTCATTCTGCTTTGGTCTCTCACAATTGGAATCCATCCTGTTAAATATGATGCCAAGGAAATAAAAACACTCCTGCCCGTTGCTTGGAAAATAAATCCCAAAATCTTAGACATGGCATTTGAGACCCTTACTAATCTGTTTCCAAACTGTCTTTCCAGTACTAACTCCTGCCCACACCCTTCTCTCTCTAGAACATGTTTTGCACTTCCACAGTTTCATGCCCTACTTCATGGTATTCCCTCTACCTGTTATGGTTGTTCTACACTTGTCAGAAGCCTGTATATCTTTTGGGCCCATATCAAATGTCATTTTCTCTGTGATACATTCTCTATCCTGACTTCTAGATAGAATTAAGCCTTCCTTCTCCGTACTCTTCTACTGCTACTGAAATTAAAGTTGTAGAAGTGTGTATCTCCTCCACTGCATTAGATTCAAGGAAAAAAGTTTTATTCATCTTGATTTACTTATGCTTAACACAATGCCTGACAAATACAGGGTACCTATAAATACTAAAATGAACAGATCTACTCCTAATTTATTAATAAATAGGGGAATACACTTTAAGAACCATAATCCTTATCCATGTAACTATTAGCTCCATCATACCGATTTTTTGGTCAGTTATTGTTAGAATCAAATGGAAATCATTTGGCTCTGGATAGTAGTGAAAATAAACCCTAAAGATGAATGTTCCACTGTAATCCTTTCGGTTTTAAGTAACTCAAGCAGCTAAAATGCTCTCTTGCCATCAGTTTTGAAGGAAGACAGGAAACATGTATGTAAAAATCCAGTCAAGTATCTGTAAAACACACAGAAATCCAATATGAGACCTTCACTAGTGCTATTAGAATATCAAGGTAAGGATCATAAACTTTATTAAAGTCTTTTTGTATATTAAAAAGTTAAAGCAATTTTAAAGACTATAATTAACATTAAATCTGTTAAAAGTAACCTCAAGGAGAATAAGATATATGCCAAAGGGGCAGTTCTAAATCACTGTCATGAAATATTTTTGCCTAGCTCTAACTAAACCATCTCTAATAAGTATTAATTTAATGAAATTACATTCACTCTTGCTCTAGGACTGCAGACCAAGGATCAGCAAATTACAGCCTGTGGGCCAAATCTGGTCCCTGACCTGCTTTTTTTGTAAATAAAGTTTTATTGGAATACAGCCACTCATCTGCTTTTGCTCTACAACAGAACTGAGTAGCTGTCACAGAGACTGTATGGTTCTCAAAGCCTAAATATTTACTATCTGAACCTTTACAGAAAAAGCTGGCTAATCCCTAGCAGACAGTTGGCAATCTAGTTAAAAACCAAGCCAGTCTGTGTATTTGAGGATTTCTGATTATTCTAGAATTCAGAATTTTATACACAAAAACCAGTCATGAAATGTTGTATTTATCAATCTCAATATCCATACATAAAATTATCCTTTATTAGAAAGTTGTCACTAAAATTTTAGAACTGACATTAAAAAGATGCTGTGATGAGGCCTTTATCAAAAGACTACCGAGCCCACATTGATTCTGGTCGATAGTAGTCAAGGTGCTCCCATTCCTGTTCTCAGTGTCATACTTGCTCTTTTGACTCTCTTGCAATTGCCAGTCTAGTTCCATTTAGCAATATAAAATTACTTGGTGAAACATTAACCAAAAGTTAGATTACTTAAGTGAACCAACAGGGTTGGAATACTGTACTACTTTGAACCCTGCCTTTTCCCTTGGCAGAAGTCTAAGTGATAGAAATGTGAAGAAGATAAAAATCAATGTTCCAATTTCTCTTCAAGTGATTACTAACATACTCACAGTGCTCAATTCGGTAATCAAGGGCTTAAAGGGCATCTAAGAAACTCAGATAAAGTTCCAGACCACAGTCACTGAGGGACTATGCTGCATTTACTCTACAGCCCATTAGTGACAGGGCTGGAAGTGGCATTCATTCTGGTCTCTTGATTTCTAGATCCAGTACCCTTTTCTTATTTCTCATTTTTCCTCATAGTACATGAAAGAGTTTTGGAAATGTTACGCATTATACAAATAAAATACTGTTAATATTATTTAATGTTCTTTATCTACACTTACGCAAAAGATTTCTTTTTAAAAATCAAGGGAATAAAAAAAATTAAAGATATAGGAATGTTATAATAGGAAATGTATAGATATCAAGTACACAGTAGACATAAAGAGAATACATACTTTTTTTTTTTCTCTCTCTCTCTTAATAATCCTTTCTTTCTCTAAGGTCAGGAGTAATGTCCCCTCTTTCATTTCTGACTTTAGTAATCTAGTAATTTGAGTCTTCTTTTTTCCTTTGGTTAGTCTAGGTAAAGCTTTCTCAATTGTGTTGATCTTTTCAAAAAACCAACTTTTGGCTTCATGGATTTTCTCTGTTGCTTTTTTTTTTTTTTTTTCATTACTTTCCACCGTAATCTTTATTATCTCTTTCCTTCTGCTTGCTTTCAGTTTAGTTTACTCTTTTTCAGGTTTTTTTTTTTTTTTTATTGTGCTTTAAATTAAAGTTTACAGTTCAAGTCAGTTTCTCATACAAAACTTTATATACACACTGCTGTGTGACCCTAGTTGCATTCCCCATACTGTGACAGCACACTCCTCCTTTCCACCCCAGATTTCCCGTGTCCATTCAACAAGCTCCTGTCCCTTTCTGCCTTCTCATCTCACCTCTGGACAGGAGCTGCCCATTCAGACTCATGTATCTACTTGAACTAAGAAGCACACTCTTCACGAGTATCATTTTATGTCTTATAGCCCAGTCTAAATCTTTGTCTGAAGAGTTGGTTTTGGGAATGGTTTTAGTTTTAGGCTAACAGAGTCCAGGAGCCATGTCTTCCAGGGTTCCTCCAGCCTCAGTCAAATCATTAACTCTGGTCTTTTCACTAGAATTTGAGTTGTGCACCCCACTTTTCTCCTGCTCCATCAGGGACTCTCTGTTGTGTTCCCTGTCAGGGTGGTCATCGGTGGTAGCTGGGCACCATCTAGTTCTTCTGCTCTCAGGCTTATGAAGTCTCTGGTTTATGTGGCCCTGTCTCTTGGCTACTACTTTCCTTGTGTCTTTGGTGTTCATTTTCCTTTGCTCCAGGTGGGTTGGGACCAATTGATGCATCTTCAATGGCAGCTCACTAGCTTTTGAGACCCCAGATGCCACTCACCAAAGTGGAATGCAGAACATTTTCTTAATAAACTTTGTTATGCCAATTGACCCAGATGTCCCCTGAAACCATGGTCCCCAGACCTCTGCCCCTGCTACTCTGTCCCTTGAAGTGTTTGGTTATATTCAGGAAACTTTAGCTTTTGGTTTAGTCCAGTTGTGCTGACTTGCCCTGTAATGTGTGTTGTCCCCTTCACCTAAGAATTCTTGTTAGTGAATGAGATAATTCTAGTTAGTGAATACCCCTCTCCCTCCTTCCCCACCTTCGTAACCATCAAAGAATGTTTTCTTCTGTGTTTAAACCTTTTCTTGAGTTCTTATAATAGTAGTCTTATTCAATATTTGTCCTTTTGTGATAGACTAATTTCACTCAGTGTAACGCCTTCCAGATTCCTTCATGTTGTTTCACGGATTCATTGTTATTCTTTATCGTTGCGTAGTATTCCATTGTGTGAATATACCATAATTTGTTTATCCATTCGTCTGTAGATGGGCACCTAGGTGGTTTCCACCTTTTTCTATTGTGAACAGTGCTGCAATGAACATGGGTGTGCACATATCTATTCATATGACAGCTCTTATTTCTCTAGGATATACTCAAAGGAGTGGGATTGCTGGATTGTATGCTACTTTTATTTCTAGCTTTTTAAAGACACGCCAAATCAATTTCCAAAGTGGTTGTACCATTTTACATTCCTACCAACAACATATAAGTGTTCCAGTCCCTCCACAACCTCTCCAACATTTATCATTTTGTGATTTTGGATTAATGCTAGCCTTGTTGGGGTGAGATGGTACCTCACTGTAGTTTTGATTTGCATTTCTCTAATGGCTAATGATCATGAGCATTTCCTCATGTGTCTGTGAGCCACATGAATGTCTTCTTTAGTGAAGTGCCTGTTCATATCCTTTGCCCATTTTTTAATTTGGTTATTTGTCTTTTTGTTGTTGAGGTTTTGCAGTAACTTGTAGATTTTAGCGATTAGACACTAATCAGATTTGTCCTAGGCAAAAATTTTTTCCCAGTCTGTAGGTTGTCTTTTTACTCGTTTGGTGAAGTCTTTTGATGAGCATAAGTATTTGATTTTTAGGAGCTCCCAGTTATCTGGTTTCTCTTCTGGTGCTTGTGCATTGTTACTTAAGATTTGTATTCCATTTATGCCATGTATTATGGGTCTTGTTCCAATTTTTTGCATATGGATATCCAGTTAAGCTGGCACCATTTGTTAAACAGACTGTCTTTTCCCCATTTAACAGACTTTGGACCTTTGTCAAATATCAGCTGCTCACAGGTGGATGAATTTACATCTGGATTCTCAATTCTGTTCCATTGGTCTATGTATTTGTTGTTGTCCCAGTACTAGGTTGTTTTGAGTACCGTGGTGATATAATAGGTTCTAAAATCAGGTAGTGTGAGGACTCTCACTTTGTTCTTCTTCTTCAGTAATGCTTTACTTATCCAGGACCTCTTCCCTTTCCACATGAAGTTGGTGATTTGTTTCTCCATCTACTTAAAAAATACGGTTGGAATTTGGATATGGATTGCATTGTATCTGTAGATTGCTTTGGGTAGAATTGACATTTTCACAATGTTGAGTCTTCCTATCCATGAAAAAGGTATGTTTTTCCACTTATGCAGGTCTCTTTCGGTTTCTTGCAGTAGTGTTTTGTAGTGTTCTTTGTATAGGTCTTTTACATCTCTGGTTAGATTTATTCCTAAGTATTTTATCTTCTTGGGGGCTACTGTAAATGGTATTGATTTGGTGATTTCCTCTGCAAATTTCTCTTTATTAGTGTAGAGGAATCCAACTGATTTTTGTATGTTTATCTTGTATCCTGATACTTTGCTAAAATCTTCTATTACTTCCAGTAGTTTTCCTGTGGATTCTTTGGGGTTTTCTGTGTATAAGATCATATCATTTGCAAACAGAGATACTTTTACTTCTTCCTTACCAATTTGGATACCCTTTCTTTCTTCTTCTAGCCTAACTACTCTGGCTAGGACCTCCAGCACAATGTTGACTAAGAGTGGTGATAAAAGGCATCCTTGTCTGGTTCCTGATCTCAGGGGGAATGCTTTCAGACTCTCTGCATTTAGGATGATGTTGGCCATTGGCTTTGTATAAATGCCCTTTATTATGTTGAGGAATTTCCCTTCTATTCCTATTTTGCTGAGAGTTTTTACCATGAACCGTTGTTGGACTTTGTCAAATGCCTTTTCTGCACCAATTGATGGGATCATGTGGTTCTTGTCTTTTGTTTTATTTATGTGATGGATTACATAGATTGTTTTTCTAATGCTGAACCACCCCTGCATACCTGGTATGAATCCCACTTGGCCATGGTGAAAATTTTTTGTTTGATATGTTGCTGAATTCTATTGGCTAGAATTTTGTTGAGGATTTTTGTGTCAATTTTCATGAGGGACATTGGTCTGTAATCTTCTTTTTTTGTGGTGTCTTTAACTGGTTTTGGTATCAGGGTTATGCTGGCTTCATAGAATGAGCTGGGGAGTATTCCATCTTTTTCTGTACTCTGAAATACCTTTAGTAGTAGTGGTGTTAACTCTTCTCTGAAAGTTTGGTAGAATTCTCCAGTGAAACCATCTGTGCCAGGGCTTTTTTTTGGTTGGAAGTTTTTTAAACTACCTTTTTAATCTCTTTGTTTGTTATAGGTTTATTTAGTTGTCCTACCTCTGTTTGTGTTAGTTTACGTCGGTAGTGAGTTTCTAGAAATTTGTCCATTTCGTCTAGGTTTTCAAATTTGCTAAGAGTACAATTTTTCACAGTGTTCTGCTATGATTCTTTTAATGAGATAGGTGTGGTATCACCTATCTCATTTCTCATTCCAGTTATTTTCCTGGTCTCCTGTTTTTCTTTTGTCAGCTTGGCCAACGGTTGATTGATTTGGTTGATCTTTTCAAAGAACAAGCTTTTGGTCTTGTTAACTCTTTCAATTGTTTTTCTATTTTCTATTTCATTTAATTCTGCTCTAATTTTTATTATTTGCTTTCTTCTGGTGCCCAAGGGCTTCTTTTGCTGCTCTTTTTCTGTTTGTTCGAGTTGTAGGGTTAATGTTTGGATTTTGGCCCTTTCTTCTTTTTGGCTGTGTGCATTTATTGCTATAAACTGATCTCTGAGCACTGCTTTTGCTGTGTCCAAAGTTCTGGTAGGATATATTTTTGTTCTCATTTGATTCTATGAATTTCTTTATTCCATCCTTAATTTCTTCTATAACCTAGTAGTTTTTGAACAAGGTATTGTTCAGTTTCCATGTGTTTCATTTTTTTCCCTTGCTTTTTCTATTACTGATTTCTACTTTTATGGCTTTATGGTCAGAAAAGATGCTGTGTAATATTTCGATGCTTTGGATTTTAAGGCTTGCTTTCTGGCCTAATACGTGGTCTATTCTGGAGAATGTTCCATGTGCGTTGGAAAATAAAGTATGGCTGCTGTTGGGTGGAGTGTTCTGTATATGTCTATGAGATCAAGTTGGTTGATTGTGGCATTTAGATCTTCTGTGTGTTTACTGAGCTTCTTTCTGGATGTTCTGTCCTGTACTGAGAGTGCTGTGTTGAAGTCTCCATTATTGTGAAATGGTCTATCTCTCTTTTCAATGCTGTCAAGAGTTTGTTTTACATATTTTGGAGCCCTGTCATTGGGTGCGTAAATATTTATGCCCTCCTGGTGCGCTGACTCTTTAATCATTATATAGTGTCCTTCCTTATCCTTTGTGGTGACTTTTATTTAAAGTCTTTTTTGTCAGAGATTAATATTGCCACTCCTGCTCTTCGAGTGTTGTTATATTTTTGATACATTTTTTTCCCATTCTTTGAGTTTTAATTTGTGTCTTTAAGTCTAAGGTGGGTGTGTCTCTCGTAGGCAGTGTATAGACGGATCATGTTTGTTTATCCATTCTGCCACTCTCTGTCTCTTTATTGGTGCATTTTGTCCATTTACATTCAGCATAATTATTGATAGAGACACATTTAGTGCTGTCATTTTTATGTCTTTTTCTTGTGTTGTTGACAGTTTCTTTGATCCACTTAATTTTCTGTGCTGAGTCCTTTTTTAATGTATTTTCTTTTCATCTTTTTCATTGTTGATTTTGTATTTGCTGAGTCTTTATTTTTCTTGATTTTTATTTTGATGTGTAGGATTGTTAGTTTCCTTTGTGGTTACCTTAATATTTACCCATTTTTCTAAGTTTAAACCAATCTTTTATTTCTTTATATTGCCTCGACTTCCTCTCCATATGAAGGATTTATGACTACATTTTTTTAGTCCCTCTTTTGTGTTTTAATGTTATCATCTTTTACATATTGCTGTCTCTGTTTCCCTATTTTTAGCATTTTAGCTTTGATTTATTTTTGTGACTTCCCTATCTGGGTTGATATCTGCCTGCTCTGTCCTGTGTTCTAGTCTTGGGTTGTTATCTGATGTTATTGATTTTCTAACCAGAGGACTCCCTTTAGCACTTCTTGTAATTTTGGTTTAGTTTTTGCAAATTCCCTAAACTTCTGTTTATCTGGAAATGCCCTAATTTCGCTATCACATTTGCGAGACAGTTTTGCTGGATATATAATTCTTGGCTGGCATTTTTTTTTCTTTCAAGGCTTTATATACTTTATCCCATTGCCTTCTTGCCTGCATGGTTTCTGCTGAATAATCTGAGCTTATTCTTATTGACTCTCCTTTGCAGGTGACTTTTTGTTTATCCCTAGCCACTCTTAAAATTCTCTTTATCTTTGGTTTTGGCAAGATTGATTATAATATGTCTTGGTGACTTTCTTTTGGGATCTACCTTGTGTGGATTTCGATAAGCATCTTGGATAGATATCTTCTTATCTTTCATGGTATCAGGGAAGTTTTCTGCCAACAAATCTTCAACAATTCTCTTGGTATTTTCTGTTTCCCCCGTTCTGATACTCCAATCACTTGTATGTTATTCCTCTTGATAGAGTCCCACATAATTCTTAGAGTGTCTTCGTTTTTTTAAATTCTTTTATCTGATTTTTTCTCAAGTAAGTTGGTGTCAAGTGCTTTATCTTCAACTCACTAATTCTGACTTCCATTGCTTCCATTCTGCTGCTATGACTTTATATTGAGTTGTGTAATTCTGAAATTCTATTGTTAACCTTCTGGATTTCTCTTTGCTGTCTTTCTATGGATTCTTGCAGCCTGTTACATTTGTCATTGTGCTCTTCTATAATCTTCTTAAATTCCTCTATTGCTTTGTCTATCTTTTCCGTGGCTTGTTCTGTGTTTTGCCTGGTCTGCTTCCTGATCTCTTGAAGAGTTCTGTATATTAATCTTTTGTATTCTGCCTCTGGTAATTCCAAGAAATTTTCTTTGTCTGGAAAATTTCTTGATTCTTTGTTTTGGGAGCTTGCTGAAGCCATCATGGTCTGCCTCTTCATGTGATTTGACATTGACTGTTGTCTCTGAGTCATCAATAAGTTATCAAATTTATTTACTTTATGCTTGCTTACTGTGTCCTAGATTCTTGTTTTGTTTTGATATGGCCAAATAGGCTGCTTGTGTAAGCTAGTTTGATTACTGGCGCCTTTGAAGCTCTAATAGCCTGTCACCAAGTGCTTAGATCTGTTTCTAGGTATGTGCGCCCAGGAGTCCATTTACTCTTCTTGCATGGATTCAGTTCAGGTGTCCAGGCAGTCGGTCACCAAGTGTGTGGTGCAGGCTCTCACCTACAGTCCTAGATGGGCAGGAGGGGTTGGTGTAGGCACAAGTATCTGGTTGCAGTAGGGGGTCACGTGCTTAGCAAGGCAGGGGGCTGATGGCTGCCCCTGAGTGTCTGGGAGGAAAGCGTGTCCCTGTTCCGTAGAGCGCATTTTGGGTGGGTTTTACAGCCAGACTATGGGCACCCAATGCTGTTGGATGTAAGGACTGGGAGGCACCACTTATTCTTAGACACCTGTCACGGGTGGCTAGGTGGTATGGGTGGAGCCACCAGCCCTCAGGCCCCTGATGTGGGTAGGTAAGGACCCTGCTTAATGGGCCAAGCGACATCAAATGTCATGAACCTGCCACTCCACCATGTAGCTGACAGTTGAAGTTAGGCTTCCGGTATATACCCTATTGTACTGTGCTAATGAGGGCCTATGCTGCTGAAATGGGTCCATATAAATCTATGCAGGAGTGAAAGTCATTCGAAGTCTGTGGACCCCTTATGCCTGTGTGTAGGCAAAGGAGCTGCACCTACCCTAAGTTTCCTGCTTAGGGGAGATGGTAGATTATTTATCCTTGTTTGTTAATGCATTCCCTCTCCAATTCCAGGATAATGGCTCAGGGCACGTGACTGGTCCTTACTTCCAGCCCAGGGCACTCGGCAGTGGCTGAAGCCTGCCAGGGACCCAGTGCAGAACAGGGAGTGGGCAGATAAACAGGAAAGATGTTTTTCCCAAAGGGGATGCTTCTCGATCTGCACAGTAGTTTAGACACATGTACTTATCTTTTGCCAATTGAGCGCCACTTTTCACTGGTTCTGGAGGCTTGAGTAGACTCTTCGCCACTCAGTCTCTCCCAGTGTGGAAAATGCATCCTGAGAGCCAGTGCTTGCCTCGCTGCATGCACTGGCTGCAGGGTACCGGTTCCCACCCCACCAGGTCAAGTCTGGCAACTCCTCACTGCTTCTGAACCATTTCTCCCTCCCTCTGCTGCTCAGTCCAACTCCTCAACTTTGCCTTTGATGTTCAGGGCCCTAGACTGTCATATACAATCGATTCACTTGTTTTTTCGGGTGTTTGTTGTAAAAGAGACCGCAGAAAGCAGCTGACTACTCTGCCATCTTGGCCCCGCCTCAGAATACATACACTTTTAAAGACAAATTTTTCTTTCTATGTTGCCAGAATATTTATGCCTAACTAGGAAAAGCAGTGGTGCTTGTTAAAATAGAGCATGCCACTGAAAATGAAATTTTCTACCACTACTGCTTCACTAAAAAGGAGAAACAATTTTTCCTGTAGGAAAAAAGTGGTAAAGCTAAATTTAATTAATTACTAGGTTAGCATGAATAGTCCCTTAAAATTCCCTAATCAATTATTTTTAAAAACAAGGTGACGAGAAGGTTAAAAGAGAGAGAGAGGGAGAGAGCACCTACTGTACCTCATTCTCTAATGGATATGAAGCCAATCTGTGTACCAAAACTAAGGCCATCTCGAACATGGGAGAAAAACTTGTTGGGATGGCAGGATGTACAGAGGCTGAGATCTTGGTCCTGGTCTTGAATATTCTGAGGAAGAATTCCTCCCCGTTCTAGAAGAACCCTTAGGATAAACATTTTTCAAAAGACAGCATGAGTTTCTTTTGCCAATAGCCAAAACAGTATGAAAAAACTATAGATACTGGTGAAAGAATTCTGGGAAAGGTCAACTTGGAACAATGCAAATTGCTACTCAGTTATAAGGGCTTGTCAGGAAATGGTAGATTTTATTAGTATTTATCATACATGAACCGTACATCCTACCATATTGCCCAGCAGACATGATCTGGGTACAGAATTTTGTAATCAATTACTTATTCAAGTGGAAACCTTTAAAGTTACCAGGTATTTGTAGACAAGATTCATTTGATTCAGACATAGCATGCTTTTTAGTTATCTGGCCCTACCACCTCCTTTCCTCCTATTAACTGGATTTTTCACAGAAAACTTGCTTCTCCATAAATATTTTATTTGAAATATGACTACAAATTAGTGATACTTATTCCACAAGTCACACTTAAAAATCAATTTCAATTCTTTATACTTATGTACTAAATGAGGCAGAATAATGACAAGGTTTGGCTGACTAGAACAGAAACACAATTCAAATCAGACAGCAATTTTCCTCTGCAGAAATAACAAACATTTTTTTCAACAGATATTAATAGTAAAACTTCATAAATTCAAGAATGCAAGGCATCATAAAAATATGCCTTGAAAATGACTGTGTGTTTATATTACCTAATATCTTTATTAAGAAATATATTCTTCTAGTTAGAGAATAAGAATCATTTAAAAAATATTGGCTTCCTCATAGTTTATTATAATTAGGAGAATTTAGCTGAGTAATGGTTGTAAAGTAAAGTAGATGCTAACTTCATATATTAAGTTAAAGTAGACCTCATAAAATTATATGCCAAACCCTGGCACCTAGCCAACTGTTTCTTCCTTCACTTTTAAATCAGTAAGAGATGCCAGATAGGAAAATTTCTGTTATTCAACTGAAATGACAATAGATTCATATATAAAGTAAGTTTTTGTGAATATATGTATATAGTGGTAGCTATTTAAATGTCTACCACCTGAATTTTCCTTGGAGTTACTAATTGTTTTCTGAAACGGCTTTGACTTTAGAAGCAATAAGCAATAACCAAACTTGCAGATCCAGAATGAAATCAAACATACCTGGTGGCTTTACGAATGTCAATGGAGGGATCTGGTGAGTCAAACAGTCGTACACATTTGGGATCAAGGTTATGAAATGCCGTTGCTGATTCCTTTGGAAGAGTAAAACAGCAAGGTCCCACTGAAGGGCCCAGCACAACAATAATGTCTTCCAAACTACAGCCATATTCTGCTATCATAGCATTCACTGTAGCCATAGCAACACCTAACAAAGTTCCTTTCCAACCTGGTAAACAGGAAGAAAAAGAGGAAAGGAAAGTTAAAACATAACAAAATTTCACCTTAATTTAGATCTAAGTTAAAAATGAACGGTGTTAGTTTGTGTATTTTTTCAAAGTCCAAAAACAGTATATGAATCGCAAATTAATTATTATATTATAGTACTGGTTTTTCAATGAGATATACTGTATAAAGCATCTAGTAAAGAAAAGACATTTAATGAGAGTTCCCTTCCACTTCCTTTTAGAAATATGCTATCCTTTAAGCTTCCTCTGGAATTATACCTTCTTAGTCTTCTCTCTCACCCCCTCACTTCTTATAATAAAACAAACCTGTTCTATTTCAATTAACAGTCCTTTTTCACGCCCTTCTCCATTTGCCCATCTTTCCTTTCCAATGGATTCCATGGTTTTTCTAACATTCAACCATTTTCTTTATTCTTACTCTCATCCAGTTACCAAAGACAGAAATCTAAGAATAGATTTAATAACAAATAATATTCCCATTTTATATCCAGGAACTGAGATTCAAATTTAAAATAACTTTTGACAACATCATATGGCAAACCTGACTTCTAGTCATCCCATTCCATTAATTTAGCTAGATCAAAAGAAAAATGTCACTTTCTTATTTGTGGTCTAAAAACCAAAGTGGGCATAGATTTACAAACAGAAGGGAATTAGAAAGGTTATCCCTCATTTCACACAGAATCATATCCACTGATAATCTAAATACTATTTTAAAATACTTCCAGAAAACAAAATTCTATAACCTTAACACAATATAAACCTACTGTCGTCAAGTTGATTCCAACTCATGGTGACCCCATGTGTTAGAGAGTAGAATTGCTCCACTGGGTTTTCTTAGAGTCAGAATCGATTCGATGACAACTAACAACAAAAACAATAACACTCTTTATGGAAGCAGATCACCAGGCCTTTCTTCTATGGAGCCGCTGGCTGAGTCTGAAGCACCAGTAACATAGTATCTGAAAACTTCTTCTTTGCTCTTATCTTTGGAGGATGGTGGGACCATCTTACATGAAATGCAGATTTCCAAACATATCCATTTTCTTACCTGCATACCTTTACATGCTGCTGCATCTGCCCAACATTCCTACCCCTGTTGTTTGGATTTCCAGGGTTCTCAACCAGAGATAGTACCACTCCCATGAAAAACATGGACCTCTTTTCTGGTTACCCAATTACTGAGAGGTGCTGCTGGTATTCTGAGTTTCAAGGGCCAAGGATGCTTAGTCTGCAATGTAGGATTCTCCTGCCCAAGATGTTGATAGTGCACCTGCTGAGAAACACTGGCACCTAGCCAAGTCTTAGTAATTCCTCAGGAATTGGCCTAGGTACCACCTCCTTCAAAAATTATACTCTAATTCATATAATTTGACTTAGGTGCCCCTTTTATCTACTCTTATAGCTTATAGACTAAGAAATACTAGGAAGAAAGGCCTGGCAGTCTACTTCTGAAAAGTAGCCAATGAAAACCCTATTGATCATGACACAATATGTCTGATACAATGCTGGAATATGAGCCCCCTAGTTTGGAAGGTACTCAAAATACACAGTGACTGTAACTCACACATACCAAAGACTGTGAAGATGGTACAGGAGTGGGCAACGTTCTGTTTTGTTGTACATGATGTCTCCATGAGCTGGAGTCAACTTGGCAGCAACTAACAACAACAACAAAGTAAGGGTATACTCGCCTACCCCTATCATTACACTTATCACCATGTAAGTTAATTAACTATTTACTTGCCTGTCATGCCTATTAGAAATTAGTGAAACCTGTGAGAGCTGGAACTCGACAGGATTGCCTTGTTTTTCCAGGTCTTACAAGTTTTCCACCTTTGACAGGGTGCAGTCTTTAAACACTTTTCTATCACTTATTTTAGTAGAAAATATTTGAGTTTTCCTTCTCTGACAGGTTTCCACCTTACACGGGTTCTGGCTTTCACAGTTTTTAACTATATAATTTTTACTGTACTTTAAAAATTAAGAAGATGCTAAATGACTGATTGAGTATACTTACCAGAGTGAGCAACCCCACATGCTTTTTTGACAGGATCTGCAAAAACTATCGGTATACAGTCAGCACCAAGAGCCGCTATGGTGACCCCTCTCTGATTTGTGGTTATTCCATCATAAGATTCAGGCTCCTTCCTTCCCATAATCCAGACGTCATTGGCATGATCAGTCTAATACCAAAGGTACATAATAAAAATATTTTGAAAACAGGTTTTATCATATCATAAGTTTTTTTACTAAAGTACTCATTTCAGTACAAAATTATAAAACCAGTTTAAGACTACTAGCATTCATTAAATATATCACTCCCGCATATGGTAGGAAGGAGCCCTGGGTGCAATGGTTACGGCAGCTTGGCTGCTAACTGAAAGGTCGGTGGTTCGACCCCACGAGCAGCTTCATGGGGGAAGACCTGGCGATCTTCTCCTGTAAAGACCACAGCCTAGGAAACCCTATAAAGCAGTTCTAGTCTGTCCTATAGGGTCGCTATGAGTCAGAATAGACTCAACAGCATACAACAAGAACATACGGTAAACACGCCAAATTTACTTATCATATAATTTTTTAAGCTTTTGGTATTATAATCTCTGAATATTTTATTCAAAGGAAAATAGACTTTAACATTTAAAAATCCAATCGAGTCCATCATCAACACCTCCCACTAAAGACAGGTGCATCTCTACTTGCAGCACTTTCTGTGAAGCACTATTTTATTGGAGGAAGTTAAATTAATTATTAAATCAGTAATATTCCTACTTTTTCTTAGACTCAAATAAATAAGAATTCTGAAAGGAACATGGCATTGTTCCAATCTCAGCAGTTGTGACCCTAGTTTCTCCTAGTGTTGAGTTAATAATGGTCATTCTTCCCCCACCATTCAAGACTCTTCCTTCTAAATGAAAAAGGGCAGTGGTACTATACTCTGAGAATTAACTGTTTTCAGAAGTGAGGAGTGCCAGCAGAAATACATACATCACAGAACTGACCTTTGGGCTATGGTATTCAGATATACATAACCACAAACACTACCCTAAAATTTTAAATAAAACATCAGATGGAAAAGTTAAATGGCTTGGTTAAAGTCCATGTAGTCACTGGCCAAGTCAAGAATGTACTTCAGACCTTGCACAATATGAAGCAAAAGTTTACCTTTATTCGGTAAAATTTCTCTGCATTAAATCCTGCAGCATTCGCCAACCTACGCAGATTTTCTTGAACAACTGCCTTGGGGTCTCTCCGTTTGGAACTACTGAAGAGATTTAATGAGCTGAGAGTTGGTAGGTAAGAGATTCCACCTGTTCTTGTAGTGAATCCATGTATGAAAATATCTGTTGGAAGATAAGTGGTGAAAATTAAAAAGAATGCCCCACAATGGACTGCAAAGCATTACAAAACCAGTCTCTCAGTAAGACACTCCCTGCTCACTTTAATCTGTACTTCCTTATCTGGCTTCTAATTTCTACAGCACTTTGTACGTCATTGTGTTCTTATTACACACTAACTTGTGTTTGTCTTACATTCTCTATGGGATTATTGCTCATCAAAAAAATATCTACTGTCCCATTTGTCTTTGTATGCCCAACAGCATATAGCTCATAGTATCTTTTATGCAAAGACTATTTTAAATTTCATTCTTTTACCCATATCTCACACCATACACAAAAACTAACTCAAAATGGATCAAAGACCTAAAGATAAAACCTAAAACTATAAAGATCATGGAAGAAAAAATAGGGACAATGCTGGGGGCCCTAATATATGGCATAAATAGAATACCAAACATAATTACAAATGCACAAACAGCAGAAGATGAACTAGATAAATGGGACTCCCTAAAAATTAAACACTTATGCTTCTCAAAAGACTTCTCCAAATGAATAAAAAGAGAACTTACAGACTGGGAACAAAAATTTGGCTACGACATATCTGACAAGGGTTTAATCTCTAAAAATTTATAGAAAACGTCAACACTTCAACAAGAAAAATACAATCCAATTAAAAAATGGGCAAAGGATATGAACAGACACTTCACCAAACAAGATATTCAGGCATCAAACAAACAGATGAAGAAATGCTTGCAATGATTAGTCATTAGAGAAACGCAAATCAAAGCTACAATGAGATACCATCTCAACCCGACATTACTGGCACTAATCAAAAAAACAGAAAATGACAAATGTTGGAGAGGTTGCAGGGAGACTGGAACACCTATACACTGCTGGTGGGAATGTAAAACGGTATAATCACTACGGAAAATGGTATGGTGCTTCCTTAAAAAGCTAGAAATAGAAATACCATATGACCCAGCAATCCCACTCCTAGGTATATACCCTAAAGAAATAAGAGCTGTGACACAAATCGACATATGCATACCTATATTCACTGCAGCATTATTCACAATAGTAAAAAGATGGAAACAGACTAAGTGCCCATCAACAGGTGAATGGATTAACAAACGGTGGTACATACACACAACGGAATACCATGCAACAATAAAGAATAATGACAAGTCCAAGGAACATATCACAACATGGATGAATCTGGAGGAACACTATGCTAAGTGATATAAGCCAATCACAAAAGGACAAGTACTGTATGTGACCACTACTACAAAGGAACAAGAAAAGGTTTACATGCGGAAAAAAAAAATTCTTTGATGGGAGGGGAAGGGAGGGAAAATTACTAAGTAGATAGAAGACACATGTTAATATTGGTGAAGGGAAAGGCTATGCAATATGAGGGAAGTCAGCAAAACATGACCAAGGCATGGAAGGACAGAGAGAGGAATGGAAGGACACTGAGAGGAATGCAACAACAAAGGGCAACAACAGTAATTACTACAGCATAGACAATCCTGCAACAATAGTATTAATAAACACTAATTCACGTATGGATACATAGGTAGATAGATTATGCCAAAAGATTTGGGTGGGTGTCTTAGTCATCTAGTGCTGCTATAACAGAAATACCACAAGTGGATGGCTTTAACAAAGATAAATTTATTTCTTCACGGTCAAGTAGGCTAAAGGTCCAAATTCAGGGCGTCAGCTCCAGGGGAAGGTTTTCTCTCATCAATGTTCCCGAGGACTAAGAGCTTCTCCGCACAGGAACCCCAGGTCCAAACGACATGATCTGCTCCTGGCACTGCTTTCTTGGTGGTATGAGGTCCCCCTGTCTCTCTGCTCACTTCTCTCTTTTATATCTCAAGAGGATGCCTCAGGACACAATCCAATCTTATAGACTGAGTTCTGCCTTACTAACACAACTGCCACCCATCCTCCCTCATTAACATCATACAGGCAGGATTTACAACATATAGGAAAATAACACAATACCAGGAATCATGGCCCAGCCAAATTGATACACACATTTTTTGGGGGACATAATTCAATCCATGACAGCAGGTGTAAGGGAACACACCCATCTGCAGGCAGAGGTTTGGTGGTGGATATTTCTACATACATAACTGCAGGTGCTGCTTACGTATTAATATAGTCAACAGAGCACACTAGGGCCACGTCAGGGCAACTTCTTAGACATTAACACCTAGCGGGAAGAAGTTCCTAAGCTCAAAGGTGAAGGACCATAGACTCAGGTGACATCTACGTCAATTGGCACAATATAGCTCGTAAAAACAAAGTTCTGCATCCTAGTTCGGTGAGTAGCGTCTGGGGTTTTAAAGGCTTGCAAATGGCCATCTAAGATACAACTATTGTCTCTTACCATCCAGAGCAAATGAGAGTGAAGAAAACCAAAGACTTAAGGCAGCAATTAGTCCAAAGGACTAATGGACCACATGAACCACAGCCTCTAGTTCTTCCCAGATCCGAAGAACTAGGTGGTGCCCAGCTACCGCTACTGACTGCTCTGACTGGGATCACAGCAGAGGGTCCCAGACAGAGCAGGAGAAAAACTGTAGAACAAAAAATCAAATTCACAAAAAAGACCAGACTTTATGGTCCTTCTGAACTGGAACTGAAGCCATTCCCAGAGAACACCCTTCAGCTAAACAATAGACAGGCCCATAAAATATACACTAACACCGAAAGGAACGTGCTCCTTAGAACAATCAATTATTCGAGATCAAAAGGGCAACATTTGCCCAAAACCAAAGATTAGAAGGCAGATAGGGGTAGAAAAGCAGGACGAAAGGAAACGGGGAAACTAGGGTGGAAATGAGGAGAGTGTTGACACATTGTGGGGAATGATACCAATGTCATGGAACACTTTATGCACAAACTAATTTGCTCTGTAAGCTTTCACCTAATGCACAATAAATAAATAAATTTCACTCTTTTATGAACACTCAATGAATTGAGGTTTCAGAATTTCTAAATAGTAGATGGTCAGGGTCATAAATCTAATTTTAAAAGAGGACTGAAAGATATGTCTCAGAGCTGAATTTGCATAAAGCAAATGTATTTATCTAATGTGGCTTTGAAGGGGCTGATAGCCATTAAGTCTCTATCCCTTTACACCCATGTTGCAACTGATGCAAAATCCCATAAGTCCACAACAGTCAATAAAAGAAAGTAGGAAAAAAAGAGGTGAACAACCTCTAAAGAAAAAGGGGTTTTTCATGTACACATTAAAAACTACATATGGTGTTTAGCATACCTGGAATTGAAGGAGATGTGATAATGGTTAATTCTCCTTTCAATGGGGGCAGACTTCTCAAATATGTTTCTACTTCATTCTGGATTTCTTCTAATTCTTGAGCTGTAATCATGTTTATTTCATTGGACTGTTTCAAGAGGCCTCCCTGCAAAGTCATCTGTAAATCTTCAAACTCAAAACTATAAACATCAGTGAAGAGTTGATCAATAAAAGCCTTCATTAATGTCTTCCTGTACACGGGTACAATTACCTTAATGCTGCTCAGGTTTTTTTCATCAATTTTCTGTTTAATGGTATACAGAGAGGCAACCATACTGGAATTGCTAACAGTCTCAAATTTCCTCAAGAGAGCGGATAACCCATTATTTATTTCTAGTTCACAATTACCACATTCACCATCCGTTTCACTGCTGATGTTACTGCAACACATTATGCAAAAGAACTTCGCATTGGCAGTATGGTGGTATCGGACAGCATTCAATGCTTTCAGTAACATCTGATGACAGTTTTTCTGAGAGTTTAATTTCAAACCAAAAAGATCAAGCAACACTGCTTCTGCCATCCTTCAATATTGTAGAAAGTGCTTCAGAGAAGACTTTTGTGCCAAGTAAGTCACCTGTAAAGAATAATTAGCATAAATAAGAATGCAAAATTGTATCAATCTTCCTATGGTTATAGCAGAAAATTGTGGTGAGATAAAAAAGAATTGGTTTGATCTGATAATGTAACCCATGAAATAGTTAAGTGTAGACGTCTCCAAAAAAAGTTAGCCTACAATTTGTCAAAAGAGAGTCATAATAATTAATGGAAAGCAATCTCTTAATTTGTTTTGTGAAAGTTTTTATATATCTTTTCAGCAGAAAAACAAATGTTAAGTAGCGAATTACTTGACTTAAATTAAGTACTTATTTTAATTATAGGGTGTCAACCTATGCGATACATCATTAATCCTGACATGATTATCATGTTAGGTCACATCTGTTCATATGAAGTATCAGAGCCTTAAGTTCAGGTTAAATGGAGCTGCACCTGAAAATCACGTTTTTTAAGGAGAGAGAAAAGCTGAGAAGACTGATAAATTTCCCTTCAAGATTTACACAGTAATCCTGGTGGTGAAAACAGTTAAGTGCTCAGCTGCTAACCAAAGGTTGTTGGTTGGAACCCACCCAACAGCTCCGGGGAGAAAGACCTGGAGATCTGCTTCAATAAAATTACAACCTAGAAAACCCTATGGGGCAGTCCTACTCTGTAACACATGGGGTCGCTATGAGTCAGAATGGACTGAAGGGCATCCAACAACACCCACGTATGACAATTTCACAAAAGCGATTGCTTTTACCTACTTTCCTATTCATTCTCCCCAAGCAGATTTTCTCACCTCCACCTTGCTGCTGGTCTCCCTTTGGCTAGGGCAGTTTCCTGGAAGACTTTTTTGACGGAGAGACACACATTCGAAGCTGTTGTGGCTGTCCTTGCCTTCTCGCACTTCACACGCTCGGTTACGATCTGGGGTCTCCCCCACCCCCGGTATCGCCCTGAGTCTCTGAACGAAACCTGGAAGCTGCGCGTGTGTCACCTGGAGCGATGAGCCGGCCCCTGGCAGCACTGTCCTCCGCAGTGGTGACACCCACCTCACCTCACCTCACCGCGGACGGACTGGACCCCCACCTGGCATCGACCCAGGCTTCCTGCTGAACTCCCGCCGAGGGTTACGGGTTCCGCAGGCAGCGGAGAGCAGTGGTAAGGCTGACGAACTGCAAGGAGGCACAGAGGTCCGGAGGCAGGGCTGGGACTGCCGCGCATGCACCTTGCGGACTCGGAGAGCCGAGCCCGCGCGCAGGGGAATCCCGGGATGAGCCAAGTGCCCGCCCGTCGGCGGCCGGCTCAGCAGTTCCGGGTCAGAGCGTCCCGTCGAGCCTGCAGCCCGCAGCCCCGACCGAGGCGAGAAGAGGAACAGGAACCAGGGCCGCGGAAGGCCCCTCTGACCCGAGCCAGGCGGGTCAGCGGGCAGGCAGCGGGGAGGCTGCGCAGGCGGGGCCCAGAGGGAGAGGGCACGCGGGACCGCGGGCGGGAACGGCGGGTCCCCTGAGAGGGTGTAGAAGGCAGGGCCCGAGAGGGGCGCGGGCGACGGGCGTGGTAATAACGCCTTTCCAGCCCTAGACCACCACCTCATCCTCCCTTCCGCAGTGGAAACCCCTTCAGGACCTCTCTGGAGGTCCGCTCTTCCCGTTGCTCTGGGACGAATCGCTGAGCCCGCAGTGTGGTCAGAACTTGTTTTACTTACCAGACCGCAGAACTGCGAAGCTCATCACGTTAGCATTTGGTAGTTTGTCCCATCCAGGGTTCCAGTAAAGGGAACTTTTTAAATAGTTTTTTTTTTTTTACTTCCAAAACAAGATTGGTCCTCTTTGTTCGCCTTTGGGCGACTTTGCCTTTCTCGTTGACGGGACCAACACTTTACTGCTCCTTCACATGTATGAACGAACAGATTTTCTCTATTCCCTTTTTAAATACGTGCCACTAGTAGGAAGTTGGAGCCCTGGTGAGCTGCTAACCAAAAAGGTCGGCAGTTCAAATCCACCAGCCGCTCCTTGGAAACCCTATGGGCAGTTCTACTTTGTCCTATAGGGTCGCTATGAGTCGGGATCGACTCGACGGCAACGGTTTTGTTTTAGTAGAAAATTAGAAGGTACTAACCCTTAGAATTGTGATAAAGGTGCAGTATAGATCCTCAAAGAGTACAAGGTTTATTTATTTTAAAATATTGAGCAGCTGTATGGAAGGCAGGTGTTGTGGTAAAGAAATACCCAGTCTTCAAAGAGTAGGAGAAAGGGTGCTTCCTGTGGAACTGGATATGATGGAAGGAGAGAATCCATTTATCTTTATTGTTGCTCAGGTGATAAATGCTGAAGAACCTTTATCTGGCAGAGGAAGAGAATCTCGAAAATCTGGTAGTTTAGAAGAGCACTTGGAGGTAGGCAAGTGCTTCCACTTGACCAGAGAATGGGATCAGCAACCCTGAATAGGAACTCTCTTTTCAGTATTCCTAGCAGATGTTTTCATCACGATTTGCGTCGTCATTATTTCTTCTGGACATTTGTTAAGAAGTCTGAGTGGTAGATGGTAAACCTCTTGAGCAGAAGGTACATTCTCTGTCCTAAGTTTGTTTTATGTTAAATACTACCTCAAGTAAAATGGAAGTCTTAATTAAAAATAGGTTTAAAACATTTATCCTGTTTTCACAGACAGTGGTGGAAATTCATTTTTCTGCAGCAGCAGTAGCAGTAAAAAAGAAAAAAAAATTTAAGTAGTGGAGTTGTTGGGGGAAGAGAAATCTTATTGTCATACTGTATTTACATATCACTTCCTTTCACTGTCTTGTCAGAGAGTACTACCTAGCCTCATCTTCTATACTCTCCTACCCTTCCCCAGTTACCCCACTCTAGTGGTTCTCAATGTCAGTAGCACAACAGAACAACTAGTGGAGCTTTTCAAAACAATAAATGCAAGGCTTCACGCCAGATATACAGTGAATTAGAATCTCTGGGAGTCCTGCTGGGGCTTGTTTTACTTTGTTTTGTTTTACAAACAACTCTACAGATGATTCAGATGCATAATCAGGTTTCAACAAAATCATTGCCCTATTCCCAAAACACCCGAACAAAAGGACGGGTCACACAGGTTCATTGTTTACATGTGCTATTCCTCTGCTTAGAACACCATTCTCTTTATAGGCCGGTTTTATTATTCAAGATTCTTCAAAGTCAAATTTAACCTTGTCTGAAAGCTTCCCCTCTGCAAGCATAATTATTTGCTGCTGCTTTAGCATTTCATTCGTACAGAAGAAGCCTTGTCATAGATGCAGTCCAGACTGGACTATGGAAAAATTGGAGAAAGTCAGTTAAACATTGAATTGTACACTTTATAAGAATGAATTTTATGGTTTATAAATTATATAAAGCTGTTTAAAAAAAAGAAAAAAATGGGTTAAACCAGAGAATCATGAAAAAAATAACATAAATATCTCAAACATTTTTATTTTAACCTAAAACAAATAACTATGCTCATTTGCCAATCTGTTGAGAAAAGCCAAGGCCTTTTTTTTTTGCACATGGACTGCTGATTAGACTTCTGCATTGTCTCTCTTGTATAAACCATACCATCAGCTAAGATTTCCCCAGATTTGATTTCCTTAAGAGGAAAATAATTTAAAGGCACTTGTGAATCAGAATGCAAATTGATTCTTCTTAATCCCTTAGCGTTGTATTACACAAACAACTTACGTTTATTGGGTCTTTCCAGAATATGAAATGATTTTTAAAGAAACAGACTATTTTTAAGCTGTTTCATTGGTTTACGTATTACGTAAAATATTATGAACAACATATAAAATATAATGAAAACAAAATAACAAGTACAACTGGCATAAACAGGTTTGGGAACAAACATAAGTAACTCATTGTAAGATTGTAGAATTCAACTGGTAGAAGGAGACGCAAGCAGACTCACTAGAGAATAGCTTATTAGCCATGAGGATTTCAGCATGATGGGGCATTAGCCACTTATGATTTACAAAGAAAATAATTCAGATTAATTGATGACAGGTTAAGTAGAAGATGACTAAGAGAACTTTTAATGTACTTACACATTTTAATTATTTGACCATGTGTCCATTCCTCCCAGAGAGAGGAAAACATTTTGAGGGCAGATATAGTGCTGGCCGTTAAGGGGAACCATTGAGGAAATCCCAAGATGTTCTTTTTTATTTTATTTTATTGTGATTTTGGAGAAAATTTACATAGCAAATTAGGCTCTCATTTAACAATTTCTATACATGTTATTCATTAACATTGGTTACACTTTTCACAATGTGTCAGCATTCTCATTATTTCCATTCTGATTGTTCTGTTTCCCTTAATCTACCTTCCTTGTCCCCCTTTACCTTCTTATCTTTGGCCTAGGTTAAATGTTGACTGTTAGGTCTTATTAAGATGATTGTTTAGAGGAGCACAGTACTCACGGGTAATATTTATTTTATGAGCCACTCTGTCTTTTGGCTGATAGGTGACCTCAGAGAGTGGTTTGAGTTCCAAGTTTAAAGACATTCCCAGGGTGATAGTCTTGGGGGTTCCTGTAGTCTCTGTTAGTCCAGTGAGTCAGGCCTTTTTTAGGAATTTGAGTTTTGCTGTACATGTTTTTCCCTTTCTATCTGGGACCATCTGCTGTGTCCTTGGTTGGAATAGTCAGCAGTAGTAGCCGGGCACCATCTAATTCTTCTGGTCTCAAGGTAGGTGAGGCCATAGTTTGTGTAGATTATTAGTTCTATAGACTAGTTTCTTTTTTGAGTCTTTGGTTTCCTTCTTTCTCTTTTGCTCCAGACGCATAAAGACCAATAGTTGTATCTTAGATGGCCACTCACAAGCTTTTAAGACCCTAGACCCCCGCTACTCACTGAACTAGGATGTTATGCCAGTTGACCTATGAGCTATGAGCTATGTTATCCCAGTTGACCGAGTTGCTCCCCCAAGACTATGGTCTTAAGCCCTCAAACCCAGTAACGCAGTCTCATGAGGTATTTGGTTATGTCTAGGAAGTATCCACAACTGTGCCCCCTATGTGCTTAATTTTATATATGAATATATATGTAGTACACTCAAATAAGTATATAAATTTGCCTATAGATACACCTGTACATGCACACAGGTATGTGTGCTTACCTATACATATATAGGCATACATACTTACCTATGTAATCACACATATTTTTTGGTGGTTGTTATTGTTGTTGCAAAATTGTATATGTTGTGGCTTTTACCAAAATCCTTTATTCTTGTGTACTTCTTAATGTCGTCTTTTACCTTGGTCAGGTTGTACTGACTTCATCCTTATTCAGTATTGCCTTACCCATCACCAAAACTAACAAGTATCTACTATCTAGAAAGTGATTCCCCCTCGCCATCTCCCCCCATCCCTGGTAAACACCAAAGAATGCTACTTTCTATATGTGTACCTATTCTTGTCTTTTTATAATAGTGAGATCATACAGTATTTGTTCTTTTGTGATTGACTTATGCTACTCAGCATAATGTCCTCCAGATTCATTCACATTATATAGTATACTTTGAGAACTCATCATTTTTCTTTATGGCTGCATAGTATTCCATTGTGTGTATGTACCCCAGTTTGTTCATTCATTTATCTTTTGATGGGCACTTAGGCTGTTTCCATCTTCTTGCTATTGTGAGTAATCGTACAATGAACATAGTGTGCATATATCTATTTGTGTCAGTAGTTTTAGTTCTCTAGGATATATATACCTAGGCTTGGGATTGCTGGATCATAGAGTATTTTTATTTCTAGCTTTTTGAGGAAATGCCATATCGTTTTCCATAGTGGTTGAACCAGTTTACAGTCCCACCAGCAGTAGAGCAGGGTTCCAATCTCCCTGCAGCCTTGCCAGCATTTGTTTTCTTTTTTTTTGATCAGTGCCATTTTTGCAGGGGTGATATGGTATCTCATTGTAGCTTTGATTTGCATCTGTCTGATGGCTAATGATCACGAGCATCTTTTCATGTGTTTGTTGGCAGCTTGAATGCCCTCTTTGGTGAAATGTTTGTTCATGTGCTTTGCCCATTTTTTAACTGGGTGGTTTGTCTTTTTGTTTTTGAGTTGTTGAGAACCAAGATGTTCTTATATCACCATGTAAATCTTCTCATGAGAATAAATGGAAGTTAAAAATACTGTGAACAGTTGTTTTTAAGCAATTTGCCCTGAAGTTTATGGATCCTTCCAGAAAAAGACATGTAACATCTGCAGAGTTCCTTGTTAAAAGCTCTTCTTGGCTTAGAAATCATGCTTACATGTTTAGAAAACAGAAAAAAATCTTGCACGTTGGCATCCCAAATGAGACAAGGGGGTTATAACTGAATTTCACCAAGGGCCTTTAATTTTCTATACCAGAGGTAGGCACCTTTTGAAGCAGTTGACTAGTCATTCCTTTTTCATCTGCCAGCCATGTTTTATGCCTCTGGACCTCACTGGCAAAGCATTTCCCATTCTAATGCATTTAGCGTCAAGGTGGGTCCCTTTTGAAATGTGTGAAGCTCAGCAGACCTGAGTTGGAGATTCATTGTTGTATAGTTTGAGCATTCTATTAAGTGAGCTTTCTGGATGTGTTAGTTTTGTAAACTTTGACCACTTGTTCCTCTATTTCTGTGAGATGAGGCTTGCAAGCATAATTATGACTTTCTTGCGTGACAGGGCACCGGGTTGTTTTTTTTTTGGAAAGGTGTCGCTGTGAGTCATAACTGACTCAGCAGCACCTGACAATAACAGTTCCTTGGCATACTGTCATGCCACAGATCGGTGGCGCCACAGTGCCACTAGTCTCATTGGTGGATGGTATTGCCAGATCATATTTCTCAAAATCCATACTACCAACCAAAAATCTGAACACACTCAGTAAGCATGCATTCCAATACTGAAAACACATGCTATCAAAAAAAAGTTTTTTTAAATAAAAATTTGGTAACTGAAGGCTTAAAGCATGAATGTGGGCTGCAGACCAATGCCTACATGTCTACATGCAAAAACGAGATGATTTGATAGTCTAGTACTTTCTGCACATGCAGAGAATTCCAACCTTTGGTAGAAAGCCAGGAGCAATGTGGGTAATGTATGAATGTTGCTTATACTGTTTTGGATAGGAGTTGAAAAACAGTACAATTCCTCTGGTTTCTGCTCTTAGGGCCCTGAAACTTTAATCTCAGTGCCTGGCCAGAAAAGGGAGTAAGTAGTCCCTAGTTTCAGCAGCTTCTAAGACACTGTCATATAATAGGTATGTAATAAATTTTTAATGATTCAGTTAATTACTTTTGGATGACTCTGATGATGTTATAACTTTTTTTAAAAACGTGGTTGAAGACTTAAAAGTCTTTTTTACCTGAAGCATGTATCATTGATTCTTACTCATTTTTGTAGTAAGAATCATTTCCCCATTATGCCTCTTTATTTGTTGGAACTGAACCACCCAAATCTGATTCTGTCATACTTATGATGAATACATACTATAATTTAAAATTCCCTTGATTCCAGGAAACCCTCTTATCTTGTCTTTCCCCAGGTTAATTTTCTAGCCTCCCAAGTCCAACATCAGTTGTGAATGTTGAACTCCCCCTCCCGCTTAGGAAAAAAACCCATTTCACTTGTGTGAAAATTACCACATAATTTTTCTTTCTGTATTTTCTAGTAAAATGTCTACCCTAAAGGAGATAAAATAAAATGATAAACATAACTATACTCTGCTGCCTGGCAGGTCCACACAGCAGCTTTTTTTCATGCAGAATGAAAAATGTTTCAATGTGACATGGGGGCATGTATGTAATTGCTTCCTTTGGATTCTTCTGAGTCAGAAGCTCTCAAAGTCCCACTGGAGTTTGACAGTCCTGCTTTAATTTGCTCATCTGTTTGGAGGAAGGTATCAGATGATGAGTTTCTGAAAGCTGGAACCATGGCCTTTTTAAAATCTCATCCTAAGGGCCTAGAACAGGGGCTTGCCTCTTGAATTCAAATGAGTTAATACACAAAACATGCTTATCACAGTGCCTTAGTACATATTAAGTGCCTAATAAATGTTAGTTTGAATCCTCCTTGGCTTCAAATACCATCCCTCTTACTTGGCTGTGTGACCTTAGGCAAATTTCCTAATTTCCCCAAAGTTTCCTTATCTACAGAAGATAGGTAATTCTGTTTTATAGGATCACTCTGAGAGATAAAAGATAATCCAGTAAAACACTTAGAACAGTGTTATTACATAGTAAGCACTCAATAAATGTTGACTATTATTAATATAGCAGAATGGTAGTTTTTTGTACTATTTCCATTGCACTGTTTTCTGTAAAGCTTCTTTTTTAGTTGGAAGTATTTTTTCCAAATGACTATGTTTTATATAATATGTAATGTTTGAGATATTTACTGTCAAATACTATAGGTATTGTAAGGTTTTCTTTTTTTAATCAGAGTCATTTAATTCATCTTTATAGTCTCCGAAATATATTGCATATAATATGTACCAATATATATGTTTTGAATGAAAGAGTAATTGAAACTGTTAGTTGCCAAAGTCTATTTCATTGATTTATGCATTTCTAATCAATTATCAGTAGATGGCAGTAGTTCTTTTCTATTTTTATCTTTTCTCCATTCTACAATAAAAACCCTTTGCCATGGAGTTGATTCCAACTCACAGTAACCCTATAGGACACAGTAGAACTGCCAATACGGTTTCCAAGGAGCGGCTGGCGGATTTGAACTGCCGACTTTTGGTTAGCAGCTGAGCTCTTAACCGTTACACCACCAGGACTCCCATTCTACAATAGAGATCTGAAAAAAATTAAAAATTACCTGGTTTTACAACAGATATTGTTTCATGAGGAGCTTGTTTGGCATAAGTGGTTTGCAATCAGCCGCTAACCTAAAGATTGGCAGTTCAAACCAACCCTGTGGCTCCGTGGAAGAAAGGCCTGGTGAACTGCTTCCATAAAGATTACAACCAGTAAAATCCTATGGAGCATTTCTACTCTGTAACACACAGGGTCACCATGAGTCGAGGGATGACTTGACAGCAACTGCTAACAACATCCTTTCATAAATGTTGTTCTAAATGAATATCACTTCAGAGTTGTTCAGTTGATGCTGTTTCAGAAACAGAGATAAGGAAGTAGCAAATTACTTTAATTTTTAGTATATAAATCTGATCTTCCTCATTCTTTATGTTACTTCAGCAGATATTTTAGGAAATGAAAAAATGAATAAGCATGGTATTTTTCTTCCTGGAGTGTATAGTCTAGTGGGGGACAGATAAGTATAAAATAATGAAATAACAAGAATAGAAATCTGTTGAGTACTCAGTATGTGAAAGGAATTTGCTAAGTGCTTATTATATGTTTTAATCCTCATAATAACCCTAATGAGGAAGGTACTATTATTATTCCCACTTCATAGATGAGGAATCTGAGGCCTAGATTAGAAATAATAAGCTAGTAAGTGGCACAACCTGCATCCAAAACTAGCTCTATCAGACTCCAGGACCTATCCTATTATCTACGATGGTATAATAGAGATACAGAAACAATTGTGCTAAAGAGGAAGAAATCACATCTGAACAGAAAGACTAAGGAAGATTTCTTAAAGGAGATGCCATCAAAGATGAATTTGAAACATTAGCTATGATATTGGCATGATCAGAACTGTGCTTTAAGAGCATTATTCTGTCAGCAGGATAGGGTGAATTGGAGTGAAGATAGAATATAGTTAGATACCTGTTATGTGCCAGGCACTATTCTAGGTCTCTGCCCTTGTAGAGCTTACACTAGTGGAAGGAGATAGAAAAGAAACAATGAAAGAAATCAAAGATGATCTAAATTAATGTAGGAATACTCTGTGCTCATGGATAGGGTGACAATATTCTTAAGATGTCAGTTCTTCCCAAATTCATCTCTTGTTTCAGTGCATTCCCAGTCAGTATTTTGTGGACATTGACAAACTGATTCTAAAGTTTATATGAAAAGGCAAAAGATCCAGAACAGCCAACACAATACTGAAGAAGAATAGAGTTGGAGGACTGACACTACCTGACTTCAAGACTTACTATAAATCTGCAGTGATCAAGACAGTATGGTATTGGCCAAAGAAATCCAAGCCTAGATATCAGATAGGCAATTTGGTATGAGTCTGGATTTCAAGAGCTATAAATCTGGGAGTTGCCAGCCTATAAGTGAATTTTAAAGCCATGAAACTGGATTATATCACGTGGGGAATGAGTATAGAAAAAAGAAGAGGCCTGAGGAATGAGCCATAGCACACACTAACATTTATAAGTGAGAAATAGGAGGAAACCGCAAAGGAAAGGAGTAAGTGTGGTGGTTCAAGGAGAGCATAATCAAATGTGCTAAATGATGGCTGATAGGTCAAGTAATAAGACGAATGAAATTTTTCATTAAATGTGGTAACATGGAGCTGGAATGTGAAAGCTTGATTTAGCGACTTCAAAAAGAATGAGAGGGAGGTAGCAGACAGTAAGGAGTTTGGTTATAAAGAGGAGCAAAGAAATGTGTCCATAGCTGAAGGAGGTTATAGTGTCAAGGGAGAGTGGTGGTGGTGGTGGTGGTTACTGATTTTGTACTGGGATGTTTAGGATAATATGTTTGACCGAGTAATGAGGGAAATTCTGTTCAGAAAACATTTAAAGGAGTAATGTCCTTGAATAGGGGAGAAAGAAGTAAACAGTAGATGATTAGCCTTTGATAGGAACAGGGACATTATTGATAGGAACAGGGACATTTTAATCATTGCAAGAAAGGGATAGACTAATACATAAGTTCAGATGCAGTAGAAACAGTTGTAAATGAGGTGATTTACCATCTCCTGTAATTTTTTTCTACATTTTCAGTTAAATAAGAAGCTAGGCTCTCAACTAAAAGGAGAAGGATGAAAAGATTTGGGTGGTTTGAGGACAGAGAAGAAGGAGTGAAATAATCATCTGTGAAAATTAGGGAATCCTAAGGGCCTAACATCAAAGGTCTGTTTGACATCAATGGTCTTGAATATAAAATGAGACTACGATGTAGTTGTATGTCTTTCTTCAGACATATTCAGCTACTCAACTGTAAGAAAAGCAGCTGGTTTGGATTTTTCCAGGGAAATAGAACAGGGAGAGAGATGTAAGGGAGTTGAGGGTAAATGCAAAGGAATTTAAGCCAGGAAAGGAGGGGAGTGAAAGATCATGAAAATGTAGAAGAGTCAGTGGGTTAGAAGTCTTGGTGTGTGTCTTAGTCATCTAGGGCTGCCATAACAGAACTACCACAAGTGGATGGCTTTAACAAAGAGAAATTTATTTTTTCACAGTAAAGTAGGCTGAAAGTCCAAATTCAGGGCGTTAGCTCCAGGGGAAGGCTTTCTCTCTCTCTTGGCCCTCATCTACTTCCCCCGGACTAGGAGCTTCTCCGCGAAGGGACCCTGGGTCCAAAGGATGAGCTCTGCTCCCAGCACTGCTTTCTTGATGGTATGAGATCCTCAACTCCCTGCTTGCTTCCCTTTCCTTTTATCTCTTGTAAGATAAAAGGTGGTACAGGCCACACCCCGGGAAAATTCCCTTTACATTGGATCAGGGATGTGATTTTAGTAAAGGTGTTACAATCCCACCCTAATTCTCTTTAATATAAAATCACAATCACAAAATGGAGGACAACCACACAATACTGGGAATCATGGCCCAGCCAAATTGATACACACATTTTGCGGGGGACATAATTCAATCCATGGCAGTGTGGTCAAGGAGTGCTTAGAGTCAAACTGCTAGGAGGAGAGCTGGAAAAATAAGAGAGTGTGAATCTGTAGTTGTGGGTAAGGTACAGTTATGAGAGTGGGTGGCTGGATGAGAGAAGACATCAAGGAACTTTGAGGACATAGAATTAGAAGCATCATCTGTATAGATGTTGAAATCCTGAAGAAATAATGACAGCAGTAGTAGTAGTAGATACATAGCAGGTCAGATGCTGAAATCTAGGAATGAGGAGGAGAGTTCTGGAGATCAGTAGATAACAATAAGGAAGAGTAAACGTTAGTCTGATGGCATGAACGTCAAACTAGGGCGCTTTAGGGAGGAGGAAAGGATGATAATGTGGCAGTGCTAATGAGGAACAGGAAAAATAAGCTGGCCTCCATGCTTAGTGGCTTGAGGATGGTACAGGGAAAGCAGTATCTTTGGACTTCAGTTAGAGCAAAAAGGTGAAGGGAAAGGCCATTGAAGAGGCTGTAGATAGGCAGGATATTGTTGAAGATGGACCACGAGTTTCCGTGGTCATAATGAAGGATGTAAAGGGGTTGGGAAGTGGGTAACATGACATCAAATTAGGAGACTTATGTGATAAGTCTCCATGATGAGGGATGAACTGGGAATCTTAGGCTTCTCCTGGAGATAGGGTTGTAAGGCATAATGGGAATAGTGCCCAAAGTCTCCTAGGCACATTGTGGGGATGACACTGTGATTTTGGCTTAGGAGAAGGAGAGGGACTGCTCAGGATCAAGAGGAACTCACTGGGTCTCCTCTCCAGTCATGCAAACAGTGTTGTTGAAGCTACTGGAGGTTTGTAGGCGTTGTAGCAGCTTCGTCCATGGACTTCACTGAAATAGTTCCCCTGAGATGTAATGTGGATAGTAGGAGAATGGAAAGGAGGGGGTCAATATAAAAAATGGTATTTTAGCAATACAGTAAGTCAAAAGCAAATAGATTCTGGGAGTGGTATGTAAAGACATGGTTCTTTCCTTAAAAAGATTATAATCTTGTAGTATAGCATGGTAGTTAAGAGCATGAACCTTGGAGCCAGGCTACCTGAATTCAAATCACATCTCTTGACAGTTAATAGCTGTTTGACTTTGGGTAATTTCTTCACCTCTCTGTGCCTGACTTGACTTCTCTGTAAAATGGAAATTTCAGTTATAATATCTACCTCATAGGGTATAAGTAAATAAATTTGTGAAGTTCTTAGAATATCAATTGGCACAGAATAAATGCTATATAAATATCTGGGTTTTTTTTATTGTGCTTTAGATGAAGGTTTACAGAGCAAATTAGTTTCTCATTGAACAATTAATACACATATTGTTTCGGACATTGGTTGCCAGCCCCAAGATGTGTCAACACTCTCCCCTTCTTGACCTTGAATTCCCTATTACCAGCTTTCCTGTCCCCTTTAGCCTTCTCGTCCATGCCCCTGGGCTGGTGTGCCCATTTAGTCTCCTTTTGTTTTATGGGCCTGTTTAATCTGTGGATGAAGGACGAACCTTAGGAGTGACTTCAGTACTGAGTTAAAACGGTTTCCGGGGGCCATACTCTCGGGGTTTCTCCAGTCTCTGCCATACTAAGTCTGGTCTTTTTTTGTGAGTTAGAATTTTGTTCTACATTTTTCTCCAGCTCTGCCTGGGACCCTCTGTTGTGATCCCTGTCAGAGCAGTCAGTGGTGGTAGCCAGGCACCATCTAGATGTGCTGTACTCAGTCTGATGGAAGCTGTGGTAGTTGTGGTCCATTAGTCCTTGGGACTAGTCTTTCCCTTGTGTCTTTGGTTTTCTTCATTGTCCCTTGCTCCAGACAGGGTGGGACCAGTGGAGTATCTTAGATAGCTGCTCACAGGCTTTTAAGACCCCAGATGCTACTCACCAAAGTAGGATGTAGAACATTTTCTTCATAAACTATGTTATGCCATTTAAGCCACATATCCCCCAAACCATGGTTTCCATATCTTGGGGGTTTTGTTGTTATTTTTTATCTACACCACACAGTGTGTGGCACAAAGTAAGCACTGTATAAAAGCGTTTGGTACTGTAATCATTGCGAGAACTAGCTGCAAGTATAACTGTAGAGGGGCTGGGTGGAATTGAGGATGAAATCTGTGACCGTGAAACTCATACAAAAGACCTGGAGAGCATCTGAATTATTCTGGGACAATTCTGTATATTAAACAGAAAAGACCTAGATTAAGGGCATGGACGGAGTGCACAGGCTCAATATCAGAGAAGACTTGATGAAGGAGATAAGTTCAAAGTGAGCTTAGAGGGAAGGAAGTGACATGAAGATACAGGAAAGAATCATAAATTTTTAGGGGTGATCATGACAAACTTTACATCTGCTGAGTAAAGGTCCCAGGATTTCTTTACCTTGCAAAAATAATTCTAGGCAGATTTGAGGTCTCCTGACAATGGGAAAAAATTTTATTTTGTTTTTCTTTCCTTTTTATTTACATATCAGATTTCAGTCCTTTAAAATTTTATTTTGGTGAGAAACTATTTGTTCTATAAACCTTCACCTGAAGTACAATAAAAAAAAATTATTTTGGGAAACAAATGTAACTAATACTTGAGTACTTTGTAATTAACCAATCTTTAGGAAAGATATTTAGTGATTTTGCAGACCTCGTAGAGGCTTCCTTACATATGCCTTGCTGTTATGATAATATTTCACTTCTTTTGGTTTATAAAGTTGATCATGACATTAGTATGATTTGGAAGGATTCACAAGTTGTGTAAAAATCAGCTAAGATTTTTTTTAAAGCCTCAGTCATTTATAAAGAAAATATCCATATGAGTAAATGTTATATAGGAGATGACAATTTTCAACTTCAGGATTACTTAACAACGTTGAGCTACTTTTGCTCAGGGTCATAACAGTTGAAAAGCAGCAGAACCAAGATTCAAATACACTGATACTTCTCTCCAAAAATCTCACCCATAACCATTGTATTTTAATTCTTGGCACTAGTGATGAAATGTCATTGCCATCCCTGTGAGATGTTAGACAAGTTACATTTACATGACAGGAAAAACAAAGTGAAAGATTATCATTGTAGATTATTTTGTAGAAGTAAAGTGAACCAAAAAGGAGAGAAGAGACTACAAGTTGTACCTTTTCCTCTGTGTAAGAATGGACAGGTAAATTAACATACTGCTTTTCCTAAAGCTCGTAAGGCCGTTAGCTCTGACCATTCGCCATTCGTTTATTATGTTGGTTGAGGAAGGAACTCTTCTTTTAATCTTCAAGGGAGGAAAATATTTCCCCCTTCATCTTGTCAGTTACTCCTATATAGAAGAGACCAAACATGATTTTAAACCTGCTTAGTTCTTATCCTGGCCAGAATATTACTAGGCAGAGGGCACTGTATTTCCTATATCCTGTACCCATGGCAGAGCCCTGGGTGATGCAAATGGTTAAGCGCTTGGTAAGGCTTGACTACTAGCTGAAAGGTTGGCGGTTTAGACCCACCCAGAGGTGCCTTGGAAGACAGGCCTGGCAGTCTGCTTCCAAAAGATCACAGCCTTGAAAACCCTGTAGGGCAGTTGTACTCTGCACAGGTGGGGTCACCATGAATCGGAATCGACTGAACGGCAACAACAACATACCCATGGCAGACATCGCTAACTGATCTTATAGATTCTGTTTCTTATAGATTCCGGTCATAGTCTCAGAATCTATTTCATCATAATTCTCGAGGCAACTGCTACTAATCCGTAATAATTAATTTTACTAATTGTACGTCGGGTACTGTGCTAAGCATGTTATACATATTACTTTAATTATTACAACAGCTCCATGAGGTTTTACAGATGAAGCCACTGAAGATCAAAGAAGCTAAGAAACTTGCTCAGGGTCATAACAATTGAAAAGCAGCAGAACCAAGATTCAAATACAGCAATACTTCTCTCCAAAAATCTCACCCATAACCATTGTATTTTAATTTTTGGCACTAGTGATGGAATGTCATTGCCATCCCTGTGAGATGTTAGACAA
>NW_004443980.1:11755238-11794676 GCF_000243295.1 Trichechus manatus latirostris
TACTTCTCTCCAAAAATCTCACCCATAACCATTGTATTTTAATTTTTGGCACTAGTGATGGAATGTCATTGCCATCCCTGTGAGATGTTAGACAATTAAGTTACATTTACATGACAGGAAAAACAAAGTGAAAGATTACCATTGTAGATTATTTTGTAGAAGTAAAGAAAGTGAACCAGAAAGGAGAGAAGAGACTACAAACACAGAAGAATGTCTGGCAGCAAAGAAAGGAAGAGTCAGGGAGAGCCTAAGGAAGGTAATGAAGCAGTCTGAAGAAATAAGTAATTAAAATATCAGCAACCAAAAAGGATAGTATGAGAGGATAATTATGTTAAAATTGATAGCAAATTAGAATAGAGAGAGGGAAGCTGTTAAATTTGTCCAGGAAGAAGCATATATGGTGTTTAGAAAAGGTATAACAACCTGAAAATACAAACCTATAATGAAAATTCATCAACTATAATTGCTATATAGTTGTATAGTAGCACTATGATTATAGTATATGTGTAAGTGGTCTGGATAAAAAAATTAGGACAATCAAAATATTTATACAGGTGTAACATTATAGTCGGCATTTACAATTGTTGCTGTTACCTTTGATGTTGCTTTTGTTTATAGTCAGAAATGGAAAATCCTAAATTTAGTTTATTTATGAGAAAAGAGCATCAAATTCATGATTTTGAGTAAAGGAGCATAACTTTCTTAGAATGTCTGCATTTTAATTTTTATTATGTACTTTATTCTTTCGTCTAGCTGTGGTTAAACAAGACACAACTTCATTAACTGATGCTGTAGAGCAAGTTGCAAAGCAACAGCAATCTCAAACATCTGAAATAGAAAAAAACAAAAAAGTTCTCTTCCATTTGCAGGTAACTTATTTCATAGTCTTTTAAATGAGTTTTTATTTTCTTTAAAACTGTATTAAGTTAGTGCCAGGGACGTTATTAAGGATACTTAATTTGGGGAGGCAGTTTTAAATTCATATGTTTCGTATTTACTCTCTCAATTACTCTGTAAGTAAAGTCTATGTGAGTATTCCAGTTTCATGCTCCTACCATACAAAGATTCAGCAATGTCATTGTGACTGTAATACAAGCATATAAAACCTAAGATGTACATAATAAAGTCACCAAGAATCATTTTAAATCCACATTTAGTTGATAGTTGTTTTTTTTCCCTAAATGCTGAATTGAAGGAAGATTAAGGTTTTAAGTCAGTGATTTTAAAGTTATGGCTTCTGAGTCACAGGTTGTCAGTGAACATTTCAAGTAGCCTTCCTCTGTATTCCTTACCTTTCATAATGTATTCATAATTTCACTACAGGGAATCTGGGAGCCATACTTGGTCTTTACATGAAGCATAAGTAAATCTAACTATACTCTGTGAAAGGAGCCCTGGTGGTGCTGGGCTGCTAACCAAAAGGGCACCAGTTCGAACCCACCAGCCACTCCGTGGGAGAAGGATGTGGCAGTCTGCTTCTGTAAAGAATTTATAGCCTTGGAAACTGTATGGGGCAATTCTACTCTGTCCTATAGGGTTGCTCTGAGTTAGAATCGACTCGATGGCAGTGGGTTTTGTACACTCTGAATATAGCTGAAGAAACCAAAATTAAAACAGCATCTCTACTATGTGCTTCGTAAAGGTTATTATTAAGTATATGTTATTAAAATAGGCTCTGGAGCTAAACTGCTTAGTTTCAAAGATCAAAAGAGGAAGACCCTCAACAAGATGGACTGACGCAGTGGCTGCAATGATTGGCTGAAACATAGCAACAATTGTGAGGATGGCACAGGACCAGGCAGCATTTTCTTCTGTTGTCCATAGGGTCACTATGAGTTGGAACTGACTTGACGGCATCTAACAACAACAACAAGCCATATTAAGTAATTTATAAGTGCAATGGGAAGCCACTGGAGAATCCATGCTACAAAGATTTGTCAGAAGTGGATTTGGGATTTTATTTTGGAGGTCCAGCTGTCAGGATTTGCTGTTGAATAGGTTATGGGAGGCAAGGGAAAGGGAGGAATCAAGAATGACTTCTAGGTTTTTAAGCATCCAAGTGGAAAGTGGTGCATTTTATTGAAAACAAGACGACGGGGAGGAACAGATTTGGTGTGTGAATTAAATGTTCTTTGGCAAACTTCTATAGTTGAGATGTCTACTAGATATCCAAATAGAGATTTCAAGTGGACATTTGAAATACCAGAACTTGGGATAAAAATTGAGGTTCATCAGCACGTTGCATTTGTCAGTATATTGGCCTCTCTTGTCTCTGTCAGGAAAGGGACAGATGGGATCTGCCTTCTTAGCACAGTGCCTCCCTCCCAAAGTTCTATAAAAATTATTTCAAGAGATTGACCATATTTGATAGAAAAAAGAGGAATGGAGGATGAATTGCAGTTATTTTGGTGAGAGGATCTATAGAATATGACAAACAGTTAAGAATAGATAATGAAGATGTTGTTAGTTGCTGAAGAGTTGATTCTGACTCATAGTGACCCCATGTGTGAGTGGAACTGCTCCATAGGGTTTTCAAGGCTGTGACCTTTTGGAAGCAGATTGCCAAGCCTTACTTCCAAGGTGCCTCTGGGTAGGTTTGAACCACTATCCTTTCAGTTAGTAGTCTAGCACTTAAACCATTTGCTCCACCCAAGGACTCCCTAGATAATAAGGAGAAGGGAAAAATTAAGGATTGCTCTCAAGGTGGTACCATTAGCTAAGTTTGGGAATATAGGAGTGTTGTAATTTGCATTTTTAGTCTCAATTCTTCATCCCTCCCTGTATCGACATCTTTTACAGTGTATCTTTGCAATGCCCTCCCACAGTGGGTGGGCATACTTCCTCACCCCTTGACTCTAAGCTTGATCTTGTGACTAGCTGAGATGTTAGCAGATGTGGGCTCCCACTGTTCTGCATCTGCCATCATCATGAGAAGGACAAGCCTGCACTGGCCCACTAGAGGTTAAGATACAGGAGAGGTAAAGCCAGGATACCCGAGTCAGCCCAACTGAAGCCAGTCTAGATCATCTGGCAGCCAGCCAGCCCCTAGACATTTGAACAAACACAGTCAAGATCAGGAGAACCACCTAGCAAACCCCAGCTAATCCCAGTCATGTGAGCAATAAACACTTAACGTATGTCACTGAAGTTTGGTGGTTGTGGCAACAGATAACTGATACAGGGGGTAACAAGTTTTGGGGACAGGGACTTAGTCCAATTTTTGGACATGATCAATTTGAGATGTGCAGTGGCATCTGGGTCTAGAACTCAATATCCACTTATTTCTGTGAATTACCAGCATATAGGTCAGGAAGCTGAGCTGTTAGGTGTCAGAGTAGCCAATTAAAACACTGAGCCAAATTGAAAGTTAAGCATTTAATCACTTACTGCAATCATATAAGCGAGAGATAAAACCTGAAAAAGGGGCTGTCTCTTCCCTCCCATAGTTGCCCAGAAATGACATCTGGGCAAGAGTGAAGTGGATCGGCACAGATGTGGGGACCCATCTCACTGCCAAGGGATCCCTGAACACAAGGCTCCTGTGGTTTGATGGACTCAGGTCAGGAGGAGGGCGAACGGGAAGGGCTAGTAGTGGAAAAATATTGAGTTGGGAATCAGAGTTTGGAAAAGTGTCTTCAAGATTACCCCCCCACCCCCCACCCCCCACTTCTGCCTGATAAGGTGACTTCAGCAGAGGCACCTGAGGAAGGCCTCTGCCCCAATTAAAAGGCCTTAGCTGCCTGGGTTAGGAATGCAGATATGCAAAAGGGCATGGGGTTGGGGTGGAGTCAGGGGAGATGACTCCCTGATGGCAGCTCCTTCCAGAGCCTGCAGTGCACTGGCTGTGCACCAAGTCTGATTCAGGAGGCAGCTTGCCCCCTGAGGCCTGCCAGGTAAAGCCCTTGTAATCGCCTGTGTTCCAGCCTGAAAGATCACACATAGGTTTTTGGCCAGGAGCTGGACTCATCAATAGATGTAGCTCAGAATGTGAATATAGATGAGATTACCCAATGAATATATGTAGAATGGAGAGGAAATTATGGGACTGCACCCTGAGGAAGACCTATATTTGATGGAACCATTGAGATTGAGAAGGAACGCTCCAAGATGCCTGAGGAGAACCAGAGAAGAGCGGTGGTGTGAAAACTCTTCTTTAATAAGAAAGTACTGCTCAGCACTGCAGATGCCCCAGAGAGGCAAGGTAGAGGACTTCATATGCATTTTACAAACGCAGAAAGTGAGGTTTTGATAGGGTAATTGAGTTTCTCATGGCTGATCCTTCTAACCAGTAAATAGCAGTAAGGGAGCCAGGACCTTCATCTTTTGATTCTTAACCTAGGGCTTTATTATTTACATCATACTGTCTTTCTTCAGTGTGATTTCTGATGCTCAGAAACATATTATTAAAATGATTGTAAAATATCTTTTACATTTAAAATGTTAAGACAAATTAATATAATTTTAATATTTAGAATTAGATGAGCATTAAAGAAATAAGAACCAAACAACTCTGGGCTTCCTCTGAGATTACAAAATAATTTTGTTACTGTAATTACCTGTTTCCTTCTATTATGCATCAGTTTTTCTATATCTGATAAATATACATTTTTTATGTTAAGCAGTTTTCCTACATGCATTATGGATCAAAACAATGACTTTCCTTTTATGTTTAATATCATGAATTAATAATGATAATATTGATATATATTACAGAATGAACTTCATGAGCTTGAAAAACAAATAGCATCTGTCTCCGCAGAAACTAAAGAAATAGGAAGGCAAATTTATCAGCAAGATGCTGCCATAGAGAACACCAAACTTCAGTGCAGAAGCCTGGAAACTCAAGTCATATCCTTACATACAGAAAATGTAAAGCTTAAATTTGACATAGAAGCAGCTCAAGAAGATTTTGAGGAACACATGATAAGATATAATGCATATTATGCAAAAATAAAGGCACATAAAGATAGTTTGGAAGAGATAGAAAGCAAATGGTCATTCATGATTGAACTCAATGAAAAACGAGATCTTGTTAAAAAACTAATGACAATGAAAGAGGAACTTACGCGAGATCTCCGAAATCCAGAAGGAAACCGCATAAAGCAAGTACAGGTTTGAAATATCATTTATCACATTTTTTTCATTACCCCGTTTTTGCAAGTACATTTATTAGATGATACATTTATCATTAAATTACCAAAATACCCATAGCTTCTCTAACTGCATTCAGAAACTGTTTTCAAAATTTTTAAAATCTTAGACAAGTACATGAATTATGTAGCACCTATGCCAAATATGCAAATGCCTAAAGGAAACAGCCCCAAACCCCCTATGGATTTATAAAAATATATAGTCAAACAAAATCACAGGGAACAATTAATCCATTTGTTGCAGAAAGTGTGACTCACAAAAATGATGAAGCACTAGCTTCTAGGCTAATGGGATCCAGACCAATTCAAATCAATTTAGTATGCCTAATGCTGTTATGCAAACAATATGAATTAATAACTGTACCTTAAGCATCTTTCTATTCCTCTTTCTATTCTTTAAAGAAAGTGGGAGATACCAAATTAAAACATCTATCATTTCTTGCTAGAGAATTAAAAAATATCCTTTATACTGTTGCTGGACAATTGCCACTGTGATGACCACTTTCCCTTATGTGTTAACTTTCATTGGGATTTTAGTTCTAAGTTTTTATATCTAAGCTTTGTTTATTTGAATGATAGTTCTTTATTCTGTATACCTAAAAATAGAAGTAATATTCTAATCTTATTAAAATTAAATCTGATGGCTAGTTTTCTTAAATTACAGAAACACTGAAAATCTTAGATTTATATTGGCCATTCTTTGTTTGACTTATTTTACATTTTTTAAACATACAGGAAGATATTACAAAGCTAAGCAATACAATTATAACCATAAAAGAATCTATCGTTGAAAAAACTTGTGTCCTTGAGAAAGAAAAAAAGATACATGAAAAATTAAGAAAAGAAATAGAGGTAAGTTTTTATTATCTGGATTTCACTGTTTTATGGGCCCATTTCTTAAACTTATACTATATGTATATTTCTATGGTTTATTATTCTCAAAATGTTAAAGAACAAAAAAACTACAAAAAGTAATAGATATGTCCAGATGATTGATAGAAATAAGTCCCTCATTCAAAGATATTCAAATATGTTAATGTATTCAAACAAAGTAAGCACTCACTGCTACTTAAATTTGGCCTAGAATTCTTGCGATCTCATTCCACCAGCAACTTGGTACCTAATCAGTGGCTAGAGAGCAGAGGCTATAAAGTCAAAAAGGATGACCATTCCTAGGTAGACACCAGAGACCCCTCAAAACAGAGTAAAAGACAATAGAAGTTATTGGTATTCTAGATAACTCTGATTTCATATTTGCAATTATCAAGAGTCAAGTTAAAAAAAAAACTGGATAGGCAAAATTGAAAGTGAGATTAAATTTTTAGAGTTGTGTTACCAATGACAGACTTCTACAGTTGTTATTGTTTAAATGAATGGTGAACAAAAATGGAGAATATGTAGTTAAGGGCAAATAAAAAATACCTTTCACTTTTAAGACATTAATTTGGAAAATAAGGAGATATATGTTTTCAACTTATTTGTGACTAATTCAACAATAAAAAAGCATCTGAGAAATTTATATTATTTATGTAATCGGGTAGTTTTTTGCTCTTCTAGATAACAAGATTTATAAAACTATAAATAGTAAGACAGTGTATAATTGGCACAGAAATAGGAAAAAATAATTAACGAAACAGAAAAAGACAACTCAGAAATAACTCATGTATAACTGGCAGAAACAAAATAATACATTAACCATATGGAAAAATAAAGAAAATTTTAAAATAAAACAAAATTGGCCATACCTCATAACACACACATACATACACACACATTATTACAGTTCTTGGAGGATTGAAGACAACTATTTGTGTCAGAGAAGTATTTCTTCATAAAGACAAGCACACACACACACACACACACACACACACACACACACAAACCACATGATTAAATAGTTTTATATCTGACTATATCATGAGTTTCAAGCTTTTTGAAATTCATCATAACATTAGAGATAAGACTTAGTTCAAGAGGAAACATTTCTAACACATACACGTGACTAAGTGATAAGAAAATGTTAAGCCAGTAGAACATTGAGTAAATGCTATGAAAAGTTTTTTTTTTTTTTTTTTTTTTGAAATATGACTATTCAAGAAACAATGGAAAAGGGGACCAAAATGGATGTCACAAGACCCTCTAAAACTTGCTCTTGAACATAAAGCAGCTAAAACGAATGGAAGAAATGATGAAATAGAAGAACTGAACAGAAGATTTCAAAGGGTGGCTCAAGAATACAAAGTAGTATGATGAAGTGTGCAAAGACCTGGAGTTACAAAACCCAAAAGGAAGAACACGCTTGGCATTTTGCAAGCTGAAAGAACTGAAGAAAAAATTCAAGCCTTATAAAAATGGTTTGGGGGAGGTGTTTGACCTCCTACAACCCCACAAGGGGGAAGGAGAACCAAGATCAACAGCACAACCTGACAGAGACTGGAGAAACCTCAAGAGTGTGGCCCCCGGACACCCTTTTAGCTCAGTAATGAAGCCACTCCCGAGGTTCACCATTCAGCCGAAGATTAGACAGCCCCATAAAACAAAACGAGATTAAGGGGGCACATCAGTCCAGGGACAAGGACTAGAAGGCAGGAAGGGACAGGAAAGCTGGTAATAGGGAACCCAAGGTTGAGAAGGGACAGTGTTGACATGTTGTGGGGTTGTTAACCATTGTCATAAAACAATATGTGTACTAACTGTTTAATAAGAAACTGTTCTGTAAACCTTCATCTAAAGTACAATTAAAAAAAAAAAGATCAACAGCCCCAAGGCTGATTCCTGTAAGGTGGAGTTCAGACACGCCTCCTCTCTCCACCATCTCTACCAATTCTGACACCAACCGTCCCTCCCACAGCACTTCCTACTAGGTTCAATAATTCATTGCAGTGGCCACACAGAACTCACAGACCATACTCAAAATTATGGCATTCATTAGGGAAGTAACAGTTACAGTTCAGGCTCAGGAGCACTCAAGATACAGTTTGTCCATCAGGATAGCCTCTTCCCAGCTGTGCTTGTAGGCATGCCTCTCCCTGGCCTTCAGTCTCTGCCCAGAGGCACTCAGCTTTCTCTCTCTGTGGGCCCGGAAGCCCACCACACCATCTCCTGCTGCTGGGTTCTGCTGCTGGGTCTCTCCTGCTGGTCTCTTCTTCCTTGGTGGTGGTGGGCTCCTCCCATCTGCTCTAGAATTGGCTCTCTTTTAAGGCAAAACTGACTAATCCCTTGAATTACCCTATCACACAGTCCTGCCCAGTCACCTGGGTGGGAGTTAGAAGACCATGGCTAGAAAGGCCACACAAAAGTAATCAGTAATGAATCACACCACAAGCCTCGAGTTGCAATATTGAAGGAATCTGTGGGCAAAATATTGAACGATGGACAAAGAAGAAGATGGAAGGACTATACAGTCACTGTACCGAAAGGAATTGGTCCACATTCAACCATTCAGGAGGCAGTATATGGTGAAGAACTGATGGTATTGAAGGAAGAAGTCCAAGCTGCGGTAAAGGCATTGGCAGAAAAACAAGGCTCCAGGAATTGACAGAATACCAATTGGGATGTTTCAACAAACAGATGCAACACTGGAAGTGCTCACTCTTCTATGCCAAGAAATTTGGAAGACAGCTGCCTGGCCAACCGACTAGGAGATATCCATATTTGTGCCCGTTCTAAAGAAAGATGATCCGACAGAATGTGGAAATTATCTAACAATCTCATTAATAGTACACACAAGTAAAATTTTGCTGAAGATCATTCAAAAGCAGTTGCAGCAGTACATCAACAGGGAACTGCCAGAAATTCAAGCCAGATTCAGAAGTGGAACGAGGGATATCATTGCTGATGTCAGATGGATCCTAGCTGAAAGCAGAAAATACCAGAAAGATATTTACCTGTGTTCTATTGACTGTGCAAAGGCATTTAACTCTGTGGATCATAACAAATTATGGATAACATTGCGAAGAGTAGGAATTCCAGAACACTTAATTATGCTCATAAGAAACCTGTACACAGACCAAGAGACAGTTGTTCGAACAGAACAAGGGTATACTGCGTGTTTTAAAGTCAGGAAAGGTGTGTGTCAGGGTTGTATCCTTTCACCATACTTATTCAGTCTGTATGCTGAGCAAATAATCCAAGAAGCTGGACTATATGAAGAAGAACATGGCATCAAGATTGGAGGAAGACTCATTAACACCCTTCAATATGCAGATGACACAACCTTCCTTGCTGGAAGTGAAGAGAATTTGAAGCACTTACTGATGAAGATCAAAGATCCCAGCCTTCAGTATGGATTACACTCAACATAAAGAAAAACCCCAAAAAAATACTCACAACTGGACCAATAAGCAACATCATGATAAACGGAGAAAATATTGAAGTTGTCAAGGATTTCATTTTACATGGATCCACAGTCAGCGCCCATAAGAAGCAGCAGTCATGAAATCAAATGACACGTTGCATTTGGCAAATCTGCTGCAGAAGACCTTTAATGTATTAAAAAAGCAGATATGTCATTTTGAGGAGTAGAGTGTGCCTGACTCAAGCCTTGGTGTTTTCAATTGCCTCATATGCATGTGAAGGCTGGAAAATGAATAAGGAAGACCAAAGAAGAGTTGATGCCTTTGAATTAAGGTGTTGACAAAGAATATTGAATATACCATGGACTTCCAGAAGAAAGAACAAATCTGTCTGGAAGAAGTACAGCCAAAATGCTCCTTAGAAGTGAGGATGGCGAGACTTTGTCTCACGTACTTTGGACATGTTATCAGGAGGGACCAGTCCCTGGAGAAGGACATCATGGTTGGTAAAGTAGAGGGTCCACAAAAAAGAGAAAGACCCTTAACTAGATGGATTGACACAGTGGTTGTAACAATGGGCTCAAACATAGCAATGATTGTGAGGATAGCGCAGGACCAGGTAATGTTTCGTTCTGTTGTACCTGGGTCACTATTAGTTGAAACCGACCTGATGGCACCTAACAACAACAACAGTAATAATTAAAACCACAATGAGGCCCCATATAAAGCTCACCAGATTATCAATATCACAGTTGGTAAAATGTGGAACAACTGAATTCTAACACAGTATTGGTGGGAGAGTAAATTGGTAAAAAGCATTTTGGAAAAGAATTCTACATTACCTAGTAATTTTCTTATGCTAACATACTTGTATAATTGTCGTAAAAGTAATTGCACAAGTTTTAAGCATTTAGCTTGATGAATTTTGACTAATACATATATATGTATACCTGTGTTACCATCATCTAGGTTAAGAAGTGGAACTCCCCTATCACTCCCAAAATGTTCTCTTGTGCCCTTTTCTCAGGCAACCACTATTCTGATTTTCTGAACAGCTTTATTGAGATAGAATTCACATACCATACAATTCACCCTTTAAGATTTGCATTTGAATAGTTTTAGTATTTTCACTGATATGTGCAACCTTCACCACAGGCAATTTAAAACACTTTCATCACCTCAAAAGGAAATCCCATGCCCTTTAAGTATCATCCTCCTATACCCCCAAGACCACCCCTACCCTAAGCAACCACTAATATATTTTCTGTCTCTGTAGATTTCCATATTCTTTACTTTTATATGAATGGAATCATATACAGTAACATGTAGTTGTTTTTTTTTTTTTTGGTTTTTTTTTACTGGCTTACTTAACATAATGTTTTCAAGAGTTCATCCATGTTGTAGCATGCATCAGTACTTCAGACATTTTTATGGCCAAATAATATTCCATTGTATGGCATACCAAATATTGTTGATGGACATTTGGGTTGTTTCCACCTTTTGGCTATTAAGAATAATGCTTGTGTGAACATTAATGTACAAGTTTTTGTGGAAACATATGGTTTTATTTCTCTTGGGTATATACCTAGGAGTGGAATTTCTGATCATGTGATAACTCCATGTTTAAACATTTAAGGAACTGCCAAACTGTTTTCCAAAGTGGCTGCACATTCCCACCAGCAGTGTGTGAGAGTTCCAATTTCTCTGTACCTTCATCAGCACTTGTTATTATCTGACTTTGTTTCTAGCCATCCTAGTAAGTGTGAAATATCTTCATGGTTTCTATTTGAATTTCCCTAATGATTAATGGTCACTATGAGTCACAATCGACTCAACGGCAATGGGTTTGGTTTTCTTTTTTTGGAATGATTAACGATGTTGAGCATCTTTACATGTGCTTACTGGACGTTTGTACTTGTTCCTTGTAGAAATGTCTATTCAGATCCTTTGCCCACTTTTTAATGGGGTTATTTGTCTTTTTTATTATTGAACTGTAAGAATTCTTTATATATTCTGGACACAAGCCTCTTATGATATATTATTTGCGTAATGTTCTCCCATTCTGTGGGTGGTCTTTTCACTTTATTGATGGTGTTCTTTGAAGCACAAAAGTATTTAATTTTGATGAACTTCTCTCTCGTTGCTCATGCTTTTGCTGTCACATCTAAGAATCCTTTGCCAAGTCTAAGATCATGAAGATTTACTCCTGTGTTTTCTAACAGGAGTTATAGTTTCAGCTTTTACTTTTAGGCCTTTGTTCCATGTTGAGTTCAGTATTCTGGTTCTTACTACCATAGTTTAGTTTTGTCTGTTCTTGAATATGAAATCATATAGCATATACTTGTTTGTGTCAATTCGAGACTCATCCAAGTGGATGCATATATCACCAATTTGTTCTTTTTATTGTTGAGTAGTATTCCATTGTAATGAATAAACTACAGTTGATTTAGGCAGTCTCTTTTCAATGGACTTTTATGTTGTAGCCCGCTCTTTGGCTATCTGAATAAAGCTGCTATGAATTCTACTCTTAATATATGCCCTAAGTAAACTCATGCTGATCTGTGTTAGAAGCTGTGTTAATAGACGATTATGTCTTCTACATTAAATGAGATCAAAATCGTAGTGTGTGTTCACATGAGAATGAATGAATAAATTGGAATGAAATTGAATACTAGTGAAAATAAATAAGCGACAACTTTTAACAACATGGGTGAATTTCAAAAATAACATTGAGTAAAAATAATACAAAGCAAATAGAAGAATACAGACAGAATTATTCCATTTATATAAATTTAAGAAACTTGTTATTTATACCATAACCTACTTAGGGATACATATGTGTATAGTGAAATTTTGAAAACACATAAGGGATTAATAAGCACAAAATTTAGTATAGTGGGTACTTTTGCAAGTGAGGGATATACAGGATGTATCAACTTCATTAATAATACTCTAGGTTTAAAGCTTGGGTGTTGGGTATACGATGTGTGGTAGGTAGAATAATACCCATCCAAAGATGGCCACACCCTAATCTATAAAACCTGTGACTGTTACCTTACACGACAGAAGGGATTTTACAGATGTGATTAATGTTATGGACTTTGAGATGAGGCTGTTATACTGGGTTATTTAGGTGGGCCAGTTTAATCACATGAGTCTTTAAAATCAGAGAACCTTTTCCTGCTAGAGCAAGAGAGATGGAGGCATGAGAAGGATTCACTGCCCTTTTGCTGGTTCAGAGATATAGGGGGCTACGTGAAAGGACAAGAGAAAGACTGGTAGGAAGTAAGAGTAGACCCCAGATGACAGCCAGTAAGGAAATAGAGACCTCAGTCCTACAGCTACATAGAACTGAATTCTGCCAAAACTTGAATGAGCAGGAAGGATTCTCCCCTATAGGCTCCAGAAAGAACACAGCATGCAGCCACCTAGAGTTTAGCCTGCATATCTTACCTACAGAATTGTAAGATAGTTTATTTGAAGTCACTAAGTTTATGGTAATTTGTTTCTGCAATAATAGAAAAATACCGATATTTGTTATTAAATTCTTTATTGTATTATGCCTGAGTTATTTCATGATATAATTTTTAAACATTGCCTTTTTATTTGAGATACAAAGTTTTGCTGTAATTGGTGAATCTACTTTCATGCATATAAACATTCTCTAAATTAGGAAATACTGGTGGAATTTTCTATAATTTCCTCTGCTTATTTTCTTCAAATGTTCACCACATTCTAAGATACACTTTTCCTGATTCATTGTACTTAATGCTTATCAAACGGCCTACTTTGTTCCACACACTCGACTTGGCACTTGGGATACATCATTATCATCAAGAAGATCCGTGCCTTCATGGAATTTGCATTCTAGTATTAAGAGACAGACAACGTAATAAGTAAGTATTAGAAGACAGTAAGTCTTATGGAAGAAAGACAAGGTAAGACAGGATGTATGTCCCAGGTGGAGGGGTGGAGTAGCTGGGAGGAGACCGAGGTCAGGAAGCATGGGCCTCATTGACAGATTGAAATTTGAGTCAAGTCTTGAAGGAAGTGAGAGAGTAAGTCAAGTGGATAATTATACTGGAAGAACATCCCAGGCAGGTTGTTATTATATAAATAATTCATGTTTTTAGCAGTTGATTTGGAAACTAGAGAAAAGTATAAACTAATAATAATTATCTTAACTCTACACACACCACTCACTGATACATTTTTGTCATTTTTCCTTTCAGGTGTGTGTGTGTGAAAGAGAGAAAGAATGAGAGAGGGAGGTTAGAGGCTTGTTGACTCAATTTTCTTTAATAATGGTTAAAGGATATCTCCACATTTTACTGGCAGTAAGAAAAACAGGACCTGTGAATCTTCTGGCTAAATATGTTCTTTTATTATTCCCTTGGGCACCTGTGAATTTATTTATCTTTATCCTTTCTCCATTTATCATAATGTAGCTTATTGGTCCAGTTGTGAGGATTTTTGTTTTCTTTATGTTGAGGTGTATTCCATACTGTTGTTGTTGTTAGGTGTCATTAAGTCAATTTTTGACTCATAGCTACCCCATGTGACAAAGTAAAACTGCCCCATAGGGTTTTCTAAGCTGTAATGTTTATGGAAGCAGATCACCAGGTCTTTCTCCTGTGGAGCTGCTGGGTGGGTTCAAACTGCCAGTCTTTCTGCCACTCTCTGTCTCTTTACTGATGCATTTAAGCCATTTACATTCAGTGTGATTATCAATAGGTATGAGTTTATTGCTCTCATTTTGTTGTGCTTTTGTGTGTGTGTGTGTGTGTTGTTGACAGTTTCTTTGTTCCATTAATTTTCTGTGCTGAGTTATTTTTGTTTATGGATTTTCTTTTCATTTCTTTCATTGTTGTTGATTTTGTGTTCACTGAGTCTTTATGTTTTTCTTCTTTTTTATTTTGATGAGTAGATTTGTTACTTTCCTTGTGGTGGCCTTGAAATTTACCCTATCTTCTTAAGTTTAAAGTAGTCTTATTTCTTGATATCGCCTTGACTTCCTCTCCATATGAAAGTTCTATAACTACACCATTTATTCCTTCTTTGTGTTTTGATGTTGTGGGCATCATTTACAGATGGGTGTCTCTGGTTCCCTGTTTTCAGTCCTTTAGTTTTGTTTTATTTTTGAGAATTGTTTATCTGGGTTGGTATCTAGCTGATGCTTCCCTGTGTCCTAATTTGTTGTGTGATGTTGCTGGTTCTATGTCCGAAGGACTGCCTTTAATATTTCTTGTAAGGTTGGTCTGTTCTTTACAAATTTCCTTAATTTCTGTAAATTTGAAAATGTCCTGATTTCACTATCGTATTTGAGAGATAATTTTGATGGATGTGTAATTCTTGGTTGGCAGTTTTTTTCTTTCAGTGTTTTATATATGTCATCACATTGACATCTTGCCTGCATGGTTTCTGCTGAGTACTCAGAACTTAGTTTTATTGGTTCCCCTTTGTAGGTGACTTTGTTTTTCCTGAGCTGCTCTCAGGATTATTTCTTTGTCTTTGGTTTTGGCAAGTTTGATTATAATATGTCTTGGTGACTTTCTTTTGGGGTCTGTCAAAGATTGAATTGTATCCCCAAAAAATATGTGTCAACTTGGTTAGACCATGATTCCGATTATTGTATGGTTGTCCTCTATAATGTTATTGTAAATTTCCTGTGTGTTGTAAATCCTAATCTCTGCCTGTGGTTAATGAGGTGAGATTGGATTATGTTAAGGAGGATTAGGGTGGGATGTAACACCCTTCCTCAGGTCTCATCCTTGATCCGTGTAAGAGGAGTTTCCCTGGGGTGTGGCCTGCACCACCTTTTATCTTACAAGACATAAAAGGAGAGGGAGGCAAGCAGAGAGGAGGACCTCATACCACCAAGAAAGCAGTGCCAGGAGCAGAGCACATCCTTTGGACCCAGGGTTCCTGTGCGGAGAAGCTCCTAATCCAGGAGAATATTGATGACAAGGACCTTTCTCCAGAGCCAACAGAGAGAAAAAGCCTTCCCCTGGAGCTGACACCCTGAAATTGGACTTCTAGCATACTAGACTGCGAGAAAATAAATTTCTCTTTGTTAAATCCATCCACTTGTGATATTTCTGTTATAGCAGCACTAGATGACTAAGACAGGGTCTATCCTGTATGGGGTTTGTTGAGCTTCTTGGATGGATATCTTCTTGTCTTTCATGATATTAGGGAAGTTTTCTGCCAGAAAATCTTGAACAATTCTCTCTCTGCTTTTTTTTGCCCTGATGCCCTGGTGGCGCAGTGGTTAAGAGCTCGGCTGCTAACCAAAAGGTCTGCAGTTCAAATCTATCAGCCGCTCCTTGGAAACCCTATGGGGCAGTTCTGCTCTGTCCTGTAGAGTTACTGTGAGTCGGAATTGACTCAGTGGCAACGGGTTTGGTTTTTTCCTTGGTTCTGGAATTCCCATCACATGTATATTTTTCCTCTTGATAGTGTCCCACATAATTCTTAGGCTTTCTTTATTTTTCTTCATTCTTTTTTCTGATTTTTCCTCAGACAAATTGGTGTCAAGGAATTTGTTCTCTAGTTCACAGATTCCATCTTCCATTGATTCAGTTCTGCTCCTATGTCCTTCTATTGAGTTTTCTATTTCTGAAATTTTTCTGTTAATCTTTTGGATTTCTAGTTGCTGTTTTTGTATGGGTTCTAATTGTTTATTTTTTGCTTTGTTTTGTATTGTTTTCCTAAATTCTTTATTGTTTTGTCTGTGTTTTCCTTGATTTTGTCTGTTTTCCTTGATCTCTTGGAGAATCCTTTTGAATTCCTTATCAGGTAGTTCCATTACCATTTCTTCCTCCAGAAGGTCTTCAGGTTCTTTATTTTGGTCACTTGCTGGAGCCATCTTGTCCTGCTTCTTTATGTGATTTGATATTGTCTGTGGTCTCTGAGGCATTAAAGTATTGTTATATTTGTTTATTTATTATATGTATGTTTGCTGCATCCTGATTTTTTGTTTTTATATATCGGAGTGGGTGTGGCATGTGGTCACTAGTCTGGCTGCACTGGAACTCTCACTACCTGTCTCCAGGTTGGTGGGGCATCAGCTGTGTGTGTGAGCATGGGTCTCTGTTCAGTTGTCTTGCGGGGTGGCTGAAGATGTAGCAGGCATTGTTGGTAAGGTTATGTGTCTGTCCAGCTGGTCACCTGAGTGTGGGTGCAGGGAGCGTTCTTACTGGTTACTGGGTTGGCTGTTGTGTGTGCGCGCTGCCAATTGCCAGATAGTCAGGGTGAAGGTGCCAGGTTATCACCCACTGGGTGGGTGGTACAGAAACTCTCTTTGACGGTACCAGGTAGGCAGAGCTGTTCCAGGGTGGTCGGAGCAAGCACAAGCCTCCAGTTGCAGGAGTGGGGTGAAGGGGGTGAGTCAGGGGATGCCGCCAGTCCATGGATGCCCACTTGGAGGACATGCCCCTGTCTGCTACAGTGCAGTGCAGGGGAGGGTGTGCCGCTGGTCCTTGGGCCCCCAGTGCAGGTGGCTAGAGGAAGTAAGAGGCACTGCTGGTCTGCTGGCCCCTGGCATGGGTGGCTGGGTGTGGGAGTGGGCACCTCCATTCATGGGCTCCTGGCACCAGTAGCTGGGTGGAACAGCAGGTACTGCCAGTCTGAGGGCCCCTAGTATGGGTGGCTTGGCATAGGAGTGAGCACTGCCATTCCTCAGTCTCCAAGCACAGTTGGCTGAATGGAAGAGGGAGTGCCACCAGTTCCTGGGCCCCCAGTGTCAGCGACCAGACGGAGAAGCGGACACCGCTGATCCATGGGCCCCCGGCACTGGTAGCTAGGTGGAGTAGTGGGACCCTGTGTTCCGTGGGCCCCCGGTGTAAGTGGTTGAGTGAAAGGGCAGTCGCTGTCAGTTCATGGGTCCCCAGCTCAGGGGGCAGGGTAGTGGTGGTGCCACCATACCACAGTCACACATGGGGCAGGGGGATGGATGAGAGGGATGGGAGGACCGCCGTACGTCCATGGGCCTCTGGCATGGGGGTCTTCAGGAGGCACAGTGGGTGATGTGAGTGTACTTAACTTGGGCATGGTAGGGAGCACTCCTGCCTGGCTCTAGATGTGTGTGCAGAGTCACTCCTGCTTGGCTGCAGCAGGTGATGGTGGCTTTGGCTGGGAACGCTGCTTGCTTTGTCTCAAGATGGCCATGCTGTGTAGGCTCAGCTGGCAGGGAGCTGACGATCTGCAATTCTCTGTGTCTGCTGTTTTTGTACAGTCTCTCCTTCCACTTGACCCTTGGTTCATTTCTTCATCCTTGCCTTTGATGCTCAAGGTTCCAAAGTTGTCATCCACGTCCGATTCACTTCTCTTCACAGGTCTTTGTTGTAAGAGGGACATTATGAAGCATCTAACTACTCCACCATCTTGGACCTCCCTCGCCAACCTCTATTATTTTATTTAGATATTACTTAATTTCTTTTAAATGTGTAGGAGCCCCGGTGGCATAGTGGTTAAAGCAATTGACTGTTAACCGAAAGGTCAGCTGTTCGAAACTACCAGCGACTCCGCAGGAAAAAGATGTGGCAGTCTGCTTCCATAAAGATTTACATCCTTGGAAAGATTGTGGGGTCATTAGGAGTTGGAATCAACTCGACGGCAGTGGGTTTGGTTTTGAGGTTTGTTTTATGGCCCAGGATACAGTCTATCATGGTATGGGTTTCATGAGCACTTAGAATATATATTCTGCTGTTCTTGGGTTTAGGGTTCTTTTGCTGTAAATGTCAATTAGATCCTGTTGACTGATGGTGTTGAGTTCTTCTATATTCTTGCTGATTTTCTCTCTAGCTGTTCTCTAAATTGCTAAGAGGGGGCATTGAAATCTCCAACTATAATCATAGATTTCTATTTCTTTCATTTCTATCAGTTTTTGCTTCACATTTTTGACAGCTTTGTATACATTTAAGATTGTTATGTCTTTGGTGAATTGACTCCTTTATCATTATATGATATTCCTTTCTGTCCTAGTAATTTTCTTTGCTCTGATAATTTCTCTTTGTTTTCTTAATCTGATATTAATATAGCTAATTCTGCTCTCTTTTGAGTAATGTTTGCATGGTAAATCTCTTTTTTCATCCATCAACTTTCTACCTACATATATCATTATATTTGAAATGAGTTTCTTGTAGATAGCATATTGTTGAATGATGTTTGTTTTTTGTGTTTTTTCTTTTTTAATCTACTCTGCCAATCTCTGTCTTTTAATTGGTGTACTTAGACAATTTACATTTATTATTGATATGTTAAGGCTTAAGTCTGCCGTTTTGTTTTTTGTTTTCTATTTTTTCCTATGTATTTAATTTCTCTGTTTTCTTTTTCCTGCTTTCCTGTGGATTATTTTAACATTTTTCAGAATTCTGTTCCATCCGTAGTGTTTTTGAGTGTATCACTGTATAGATTTTTTTAGTGGTTGCTTTACATATTACATTATATATACATAACTTAGCAAAGTCTACTGGTGTCATCAAGAAACCTTGCTTTCCTTTACATCCATTTACCCCCCCCCCCATTTATAATTGTCTTGAATATTTCTTCTGTATACTTTGATAACCACATAAGACAATGTTATAATTTTTGCTTCAATTGACAGACATAATTTAGAAAATTCTAGAGGACAAGAAAAGTCTATTGTATTTATCCATATTTTTGCTGTTTCCATGTTCTTTCTTCTTTATGTCCAAGGTTCCTTCTGTTACTACTTTTGTTTCTGTTTAGAAAATTTTTAATCCATTATTTTAGGGTGGACCTTCTGGTGGCAAGTTCTTTTAGTTTTCCTTCATCTGAGAATGTCTTGATTTCCCCTTTATTCCTGAAGGATAGTTTTGCTGGATATAGAATTCTGAGTTGACATTTCTTTCCATAGTTAAAAATTTTCTGCCACTTCTTTCTGGTTTCCATAATTTCTGTTGAGAAATCCTCTATCATTCAAATTGTTTTTCCCCTATAAATAAGGTATTTCTTTCTTGCTAATTTCAAGACTTTCTCTGTCTTTAGTTTTCAAAAGTTTTACTATGATGTATTTTGGCATGAATTTCTTCAGATTATCCTCTTTGGGATTTTCTCAGCTTCTTGATTCCATAGGTTTATGTCTTTTGACAAATTTGGGGAATTTTCAGCCATTTTTTATTTGAATGCTTTTTCAGCCCCACCCTTTTTCTCCTCTTCTCCAGGGCTCCTATGGCACAAATATTAGATCTTTTGTTATAGTCCAGCAGGTCTCTGAGACTCTGTTCATTTTATTTTTTAGTCTGTTTTCCCTGCACTGTTCAGATTGAATAATTTCTAGTGTTCTTCTTTCCAGTTTACTGATTGTTTTCTCTGTCCCCTCCATTTTGCTACTGAACACATCCATTGAATTTTTCATTTCAAGTATCGTATCTTTTCATTCTTAATTTCCATTTGGTTCTTCTTTATATATTCTGTTCCTTTGCTGAGATTTTCTAATTTTTTATTAGTTTCAAACATCTTTGTAATTGCTTATTGAAGCATTTTTTTATGATGGCTACTTTAAAATTATTATCAGATAATTTGAAATATCTATGTTATCTTAGTGTTGTATCTGTTCATTGTCTTTTCTCATTCCATTTGAGATCTTCCTGGTTCTTGGTTTGATGAGTAATTTTTCAGTTGAAATCTGGACATTTTGGGTATTAGATTTTAAGACTCTGAGTCTTCATACTGCCAAGTGGTGTGAAGTCCAGCTTACCTGTTCAGTCTCCATTAACACCCATGGAGGGAAGAAGCATTCCTTATTACTGCTGGGCAGGTATGGGAGTTCCCACTGCCCAGTAGGCCTCAGCTGATACCAGTCTGGCTAGCTGTGGGAGGGGCATCTCATTACTGCTCCCCACATGATCTCCACGGACACTGCGGGGCATGGCCTTGTTACTGCTGAGTGGTCATAAAAGTTCTGACTCTCCACTAGGCCTCCTCGGACATTCTTCCAGCAAGGAGGGTGGAAAGATGCCTAATTACTGCTGGATGGGGGTGGAAGTCCAGGCTTCCAAATGGGCTCCACTGATACCACAAGGTGGGGCTTGTAACTGCCCAGTAAGGATAAAAGTCCTGGGTTCTCCACTTAGCCTTCTTTGACACCATCCCAGTAGGGAGATTGAGGTACCTCGTTGTAGTCTAGCACTGGTAGAAGTTTAAGCTCTCCATTCAGCCTTTGCTGGTGTGAGTAGTTGTGGGGCCATAGTTTTGTCTGTGGCGTTTGACTTGAGTAAAACAATTCTGCCTAAAAGTTTTCTGTCTTGCTAGGCTGCTGCTTTTGTGGCCCTTTGGCTAGTGAGAGCAGACCTTTGTTTATTTGTCTGTTTGCTTTGTGTGTGTACGTGTGTGTGTCTTCACTTACTGGTGTTTTCAGGTTGCTGGCTTCTCCAGCATCCAGTCTGAAATTTATGAGGCAAGACAAAACAAAACAGGGAACTCATCGCTATGTTGTTTCTTAGGTCCCAAGATACCTAGTCAGTGTGTCTTCTCTCCCCCTTTCAGAAGATTCTTATGTTTGTATAATATATATTGTCCATGCTTTTTAGTTGTACTTAGCAGGAGGGATAGGGAAAAGTACATCTACTTATCTTGTCAGAAACAGAAGTGTAAATGGGTATTTTTAATGGTGAAGGGTGATACAAGTGGTCCTAATGTTTAGATTTAGATGAAATGTGACTAAGCTGAAGACTTCCATTTTTAATGTTTTAATCATAAAACTTCTTGCCCTGATAGTTAATAAGCTAGTTTTAAAATTTCATAATAGGAATACCTCTGTTAGATTCTTTTGTGATTTTTATTTTAGTTGTATTACTTCTATAAATAAAGTAGTCCTCAATACCATCACAGTTGAAAAAAATGAAAATTTAAGAAATTAAAGATTCTCTTTAATAAATTATAAAACCAAATGACAAATACAGCCACATCATTGTCTTGAGAACACTGCATTTTTTCAATAATTGCACTTAACCCTTGATGAGAGTTGATCATTGATGTGAGTAACCTCCTATCAAAACTGATTTTTTAAAGAGGGTAAATTCCAACACCAGAAGATTTTTACTACTTATTTCTTCTTTTGAGCCTTTTTGCTACCCCTTCTGAATATCTTTAGCCATGCTTTGGTGCAGTTCATGGTCATCTTTTGCCTGTACTACATCATTCTTTATTCTAATCTTTAATGCTTTCAGAAATTTGTGATATGCATATTTTCATTTTTATATTAATGTTGCTTTTTTACATTTTTGGTTCAGAAACATAAAAATGGTTTTTGAATTTCACATGCTTTTCTGTCAAAAATTTTAAGTATAATTTAGGCCATTTCTGAGTGAGACAAGTATTTCCAAATATTTATCTAAAAATGTCTATTGTATGTCTTTATGTATATTTTGGAAGAATGGAATTAAAGATAAGAGAGAGGAGAATAAAGATAAGCTGTAAGTCATTGACAAAAAAAATGAGGAAGAAAAATGCAAAGCATACAAACACAAAGCTTCAAACACAAAGCATTACAGAACAATCAGTGATTTCTAGTTCAAGGAAAAAAAAGATGTTGTCAATTCCAAGAGTTTTCAGGAAAGAGACACTAGAGGAGTTAAGTGTTTTGCAAGTGATAAGTACTGCAAGCAATATTTTGTGATAACATTGTACAAAGCGGTTTGAGATTCAGTGATGGCTTACTGTTACCTAAATTTTTCACAACCTGAACTCCAAATTTAAAAGCATAGGGAAAAAATTTGAGTGCTTTCAGAGATACTTGGGGTCAGGAACAAAGCATGTTTAACTTGGTACAGCACAACATGTTAACAGATGCATTCATTCATTCAGGTCAGTCACAGAATTGATTATACAACTAGAAAGGCAGTCTTATGAGAAAGAAAAAAACAGATAAGCAAAGGTATTATAAAAAGGTGACTTAAAGGCAGGAAAAGAATTATTCAGATAGCATGATAACAAATCATTCTGTTATAGAAAGTACAAGGAAAAATTTACAGAATTTCAGAAAATTTAAATAGCTTATACAAATTCATACAGCTAATGGTAAGTGTCAGAGTAGGATATGAATCTGGGTCTCTAGGGCTGTATTTCTCCCAATCTTAAAAAAAAAAAAAAAAAAAGTTTTCATTTCTATAGGGATAAATACATACTTCTTGAAAACAACCAAAATTTTAGAGGCTATAGTCCTTTGACTACCACCTCTCATCCTGTTGCTCTTTTTTCATTCTTAACCTCTCACTAACGATAACCAGTGTTTGGTTTATATCCTTTAAGTCTTTTCTCGGACTCACACACACACGCACACCTGTAGGTGGAGGAAGATTGCATAAATGTATTATGCATATAATTTTGCAGCTACTTACTCAACAATCTGACTCATATATTTTTCATATTGGTACGTATGGATATACCTAATTCTTTTTAACTGCTGCAAAATATCCCATAGTGTAGCTATACCTTAATTTATTTAACCATGCCACACCAATGGAGATTTACAGAAAAATATTACCAATAGCTAAGAAAATAATTACACAATGAAAACAGAACCACAATTGACTTAGAAGTTGTTAGACAAGGATTAACAACCCTGATAAATATATTAAATATTCTGCAGGGAAAAAAATGGATACAAGGATGAATATAACAGATAAAACATAGGAAAAAAAATGAAAATCTTAGAACTGAAAATATAAAATGTTGAAATAAAAAAGGTATTGGGTGAATTAGCAGCAGGTTAGATACAACAGAAGGTACAGTCTCTCTAGCCTGAAGATATCAGTAGAAGTCATCTAAACAAGCTTCCAGAGAAAAAGAAAAAAAAACAACTGAAAAAAATATATGTAGAGCCTTAATGAACTCTGGGACCATCTTAAGCAATCTAACATATGTGGAGTTGAGTCCCAGAGGTGAGGAGAGACAGAGAAAAAAAAAGAAAAATGTTTGAAATATTGGCTGAAAATTTTCCAAACTTGGTTAAAAAGATAACTCACAGATTCAAGAAATTCAGCAAACCTCAAGCAGGATAAACACAGAGAAAACCATACCTAAGAACATTATAGTCAAGCTACTGAAAACGAAATGTAAAGAGAACAAATCTTAAAAGCCAGGGGAAAAAGTCACATTAAATGCACAAGAACAATGATAAGAATGATGATTGATTTTTTTTATCAGAAAAATGGGAGGCCACTTGTATCCTGAACATATAAAAACCTGTTGCCATAGAGTCAATTCTGACTCATAGCGACCCTATAAGACAGAGTAGAACTGCCCCATAGAGTTTCCAAGGAGGCCTGGTGAATTTGAACTGCCAACCTTTTGGTTAGCAGCCGTAGCTCTTAACCACTACGCCACCCCCTCAAAACTCAGTACTAAGACAGGTCTGATAGGGATCACAATAGAGAGTCCAGAACAGAGCAGGAGAAAATGTAGAACAAAATTCAAATTCACAAAAAAATACCAGACTTAGTGGTTTGACGGAAACTGGAGGAACCCCCGAGACTGTGGCCCCTGGAGACCATGCTAACTCAGAACTGAAGCCACTCCCGAAGTCCACCTTTCAGCCAAAGCTTAAATGGGCCTTTAAAACAATAATACACGTGATATACGTGCTTCTTAGTTCAATCAAATGTACAAGACCAAATGGGCAACACCTGCCCAAAAGCAAAGATGAGAAAGCAGGAAGGGACACGAAAACTGGATGAATGGACACAGGGAACTCAAGAGTGTAAAGGGAAAAGGGGAGAATGCTAACACATTGCAGGGATTGCAACCAAGGTCACAAAACAATTTGTATGTAAACTTTTGAACAAGAAACTAATTTATGCTGTAAACTTTCACCTAAAGCACAATAACCTTACATTCTAGTTGGGAATATAGGCCTAAACATGATCTGTAAGTAAGATATATGACATATTAGATAAGGATGTAGGTTAAGGGACAAAAAAAAAAAAAAACAGCACAGAAGGGGATATGTACTGTTGTGGGTGGTGCAGGAGAGAGAAGGTATAATACTAGATCTGGGAGCCAAACAGGCTTTACTGAGTAGATCTCTTTTGGGAAAGACCTGAAAGAACTGAAGGAGCTAGGCATGCAGATGTCTGAGAAGTTTTCCAGGCAAAAGGAAAGCAAGTGCAGAGGTCTTAAGATGGGAACATGCCTGGGTTCAGGAAATAGAAGTGTGATGCTTCTGGAGTGAAGAGAATAAAGAAAAGTAGCAGGAGATGAGGTCAGAGCGAAGTTTGGATTATATAGGGTCCTGTTCTCTTTTTGCCACCGTGCTTTGTTGGTATCTGCTTCTCTGTTTTATTTCTGCCAAGATAGCAACAGTAACTATTTATTGATGTTTACTTGTTCATGTATCTAACAAACTCTCACAGGATGTAATTATTGTTTTGCCATAGAGAGAACATTGTACTTAAACAACTTGGAGCTCACTTCCTGCCATTTGAATGTCATTTAACTTCTCTTTGATTTAGTTGTCTAAAGGATAGTAACCCATCCATTTCCTAGAGCCAAAAAAGCTATATTGTCTTCGGAACCACTACATTCTTAGTTACTTAATGGTATTCAAGTTTGAATATTAAGGCATATATCAAAGTCAGAATTTTACCAGTCGAGGCTGAATAAATGGCTGGCCTTCAAGAAAGTTCACAAGCTGAGTTACCTTTGCCTTCAAGAAGTCACCACCGACTCCAAACTGCCTTTTATCCTTGTGGGCTTAGAAACAGTATTGTTAGTGTCCCGGAGTTAGGTAGATGTGGAGAGATGCTAGTAAAGTTTACAAGAAACTGATGCATAAAACTCAAATGCCAGTTGATTAGTTTAAAATAATAATCAGAATGCTCAAGGAGACCAGATAACTTATGTCAGTTATCGGTCTTTTTTTCCCCCCATAGGGAAAAAACACTGGAAACCAAATTATCACAAGGTTGATTAGTGAGCATGGCCATCAAATCAGTCATCTGAGTTTGATTGTTCTTGGCCTCTGACTCTGGCCGCTCAAGGAACCAATCTCCGTAACAAGGCTGTATTTGTCAGATAGACAGTAACTGCATAGCAACTACCAATATATGCCTCTTTCACTTGCCTAATTTTGCTGCATTCTTCACAAAACCTCTTCTGAATATATTTTCTTGCTTTAGATATATTAAACACGTTCTTTGTAACCTAGCTGTAGATGGTGATCTAGACGCCCTCTAAGGGGCTTTGTACATCTTTACTCTGATCCATTGTGTATTACCTTCATAAAAGAATAATTGTAGAAGCAAGTCAGTTTGCAGCTTATCAAATTTATTGATTAACAAAAGATGTGTTCTGTTTGTTATATTCCTGTGAATATATTCTATGAACATGAATATAAGCGTATTCAGTGACTGTGTTATTGTTTTTAGTTGCCATTGGGTTGGCTCTGACTCATGGCAATCTTATGTATAACAGAATGAAAGACGTTGCCTGGTCCTTGCCATCTTCATGATTATATTCTCCTTATTAGTATACTTTATTGGGTATATCCAATGGATATATATCCTCTTGACTATATTCAACGTATAAAAAATCATGTTTCGAATATAGTTTCATCATTTAATATGATAAAGTTTAGTTTATGCTAATTTATTTCCAGTCCTTCTAAAGTAATTTTGCCAACATATTAACATTTTAGGCCTCCTTCACCAATCTGAATGATTTTCTGAATTTGCAGAATTAACAAAAACTGAAAAAGATACGTAAAGCTTACAGCAATTTATGTGCAGTTTTAGTTGACAAGTCTTCGCTGTGTTTCATAGCAGTATTTGGAGTGCTTAGATTTGTCTCTCCCAGTGCCCCTGCTGCTGCAGAACTATTTCAGTATAATTGGTTTCCTTTGTGATCCTACATGTTCTCTTTTATGCATTTAAAAACATTTTTCTGAGGAGTCCATAGTCTTCATCATACTGCCAAAGGCATAATAAAGAAATACAAATGACCTAAAATGAGCTAAGGGAGGAACAAGGAAGGAGAGGAACCTGTGCTGGGGGAAAGGAGGAGATTTGCCATCAGCATAACGTGGGTCCCAGTAAAGAAGAAAGCTGAAGCATACAGAGAAAGCAAGACAGGTCAGAGACAAGGTCTTACAGCCCCAGGAACCCGGAGTTTTGGCTTCCTGTACCCTCTTAGGCTGTAAACTTATTTTTGGCAAATCTTCTGTTTTGGTAAATTTGGTGAATTGGTGTTTTGACAAATTCAGACTTCTTTGAAATGACCTAGAACCACCTTACTGACTTGCTAAAGCACTCCCTAAAATAGGTGTAATAATGAACAAATAAATTCCCCAGCCCTATTGTTCTGTTAGCTCATTTAAGAGTGAATGTTCTACCACACTGAGATATCACTTCACATCTACTAGGATGGCTATGATCAAAAAGACAATAGTAACAAATATTATCAAGGATGTGAAGAAATTGAAACCCTTACACATTGCCGATGGGAATGTAAAATTGTGCAGCCACTTTGGAAAACAATCTGGTAGTTCCTCAAATGGTTAAACACAGAATTATCATATGACCCAGTAATTACAGTCCTAGGTATGCCTACATGAGAAATGTCAATGTATGTCCACAAAAAAACTTGTACACAAATGTTCATAGTAGCATTATTCCTAATAGCCAAAAAGTGGAAGCAACCCAAATGTCCGTCAACCGATGAACTAGATAAATATAATGTGGTATATCCATACAGTGGAATATTATTCAGCCATAAAAATGAAGTACTGATGCATGCTACAACATGGATGCCTCTTGATAACAAGCTAAGTGAAAGAAGTCAGTCACAAAGGACCATGTATTGTACAATTCCATTTATATGAAATGTTCAGAATTGGCAAATCTATAGAGATAGAAAGTAGATTAGGGCTGGGGTGGGGGCTGGAATAGAGAGCGACTGCTAATGGATACTGGGTTTCTTTCTGGGCTAATGAAAAATGTTCTAAAATTGTGTTGGTGGCTGCACAACTCTGAGAATAAAGCCATTGAATCATACACTTTAGAGAGTGAGTTTTATGAAATGTGAATATTTCAATAAAGCTGTTAAAAAAAGAACGAGTGTTCTTTGTATAGTGAACGCTAATATTAGGGTATTTTGGCTTTTTTATACGTTCTTGTGATCTGTCACCAAAACCCTTGCCCTTTCCACTATGCTTCATTGCCTTCCAGTGTAGCACCATCTGGCTCAGCATAAACACTGATCTACTTAATGGCAGGGAAATGGACTACATGAGCTCCTCAGATCCTTTAGACCTGTGAGTCTGTTTCAGTAAACCACTGTATATAGGAAATGAAACCATTCCTCTTAACTTGAAACTACTTTGATAAGTAGACGACACTCCATCATGGATGCTTCATTTGGTTTCAAGTCCCAAATACCATCGCTTGGTAGCTGTGAAACCTTGGCCAAATTACTTAGACTCTTTGATCTTCAGTTTCTTAACAGAATAATGGGAATAATAATATACACATCATGTTTTGAGAATTTAATTATATATAAAAAGCTCTTAGCATGGTATCTAACATGTAATAAGTGTTAAATAGTTATATTACTGTTTATTATTATTATTTACAGTGAATAATTTATAGTCAAATGCTTTTCTCTTTAGAGTAGTCAAGATATCCTTTCTGGTTGTTTTCTATTTATCCTTCACAAGCTCTGTTGATTTGTTCTCTTTTAATAGGTACAGCATAAGAGATACGATGCAATTCTTAAGCGATTGCATTGTCAGGTGAAAAAGCGTCAGTCAAATAGAAGGCAATGGCAATGGAACATTCAACAACTGGAAAAAACTGCAGCTGAGCTAAGACAACGCATTGGAATGCAAAAATAATGCCATAGGGCCGTGTGGCACACAGACTGTGCCAACTCAAATTATGGGACAGAGTGTTGAGAAAATCCTTTGGATTCTTAACAACCAGCATCCACTATAAGAGGTCTGTCTTAATGAGAGATATATTTTCTCCTTTTTTGAATAGTCATCCATTTATTAAAGCACATTCCAACCCTACAACTGAGCAGATAGATAATAGGAAGGTTTACTGGAAAATAGTGGAAGACGATAAATGTTCTCAGTCAGTGTGTAGGATGTATTGTACTCAGGAGTGCCTCTTTATAACCATGTTGCATTCACCACCATAGTAAGTAAAACTCTTAGAAGAGAAACTTGAATTTCCAATGATTTAAATTGTTAAGATATAAAAAACAGGCTATTTCAAACTTTTTATTTTTTATTAGAACTTGTTCTTTTACAACCGTCTTCACAGTAGCCCATGAATATTGACATTTACAGTAATGTTGTTATATGTTCAATGCTTCAGATATTTTACTCATTTTTCTTTTATCCAAAATGTAATTATCATTTTTTCTTTGTTATTAGATAATATATTTTTAGAGTAATGCAGTGGCACAAAATTTTTTGTTCACTTTTTTTATCTGTAAATTCTTTATTCCTGTTTTGTGACCAAATTAAATTATAACATTGCATAAGGCAAATGTTGTTGTTGTTGTTAGTTGTTGTCAAATCAGCCCTGACTCATGGCAACCCCATGCACAACAGAATGAAACTTTGCCCATTTCCTGCACCATCCCTACAGCCAGTGGCATGCTCAAGTCCATTGTTGCGGCCACTGTGTATTTTGAGTGCCGTCAAACCTACAGGGCCCATTTTCCCACACTATATCGGACAATATTCTGTTGCAGTCCATAGGGTTTTCATTCGCTAATTTTCAGAAGTAGATTTCCAGGCCTTTCTAGCCAGTCTTGGTCTGGAAGCTCTGCTAAAACCTGTCCACCATGGGTGTCCCTGTTGAGATTTGAAATACCAGTGGCATAGCTTCCAGCATTATAGCAACACACAGCCATCACAGTACAAACTGACAGACAGTGGGGAAGGCAAACATACAAGCTCAAAAAGGAAATATTGACCAGGATAGACTAACATACTTATTTTTTTCTCATTGGGAGGCAAATGCTCTGTGCCATGGCAACAAATCAAATTTTAACTTGTCCCTTTCAAGGTAAAAATGCCCTCTCTCATGGCTCCACTGAGTCAAATGCTGAGTAGGAACAAAAAATTACTGAAGATAACAGTTTTAAAGTATTTGCTTTTAGGATTTAATGATTTTAAAACAACAGCACCAAAAAAGTATCTCATGTCCGTCTTCTCCCCACCTTTCTACATACCTGAGATTCAGTAAGCATATAAAACCAAAACAAACCCATTGCCATCAAGACGATTCCGACTCATAGTGACCCTATAGGACAGAGTAGAACTGTCCCATAGAGTTTCCAAGGAGAGGCTAGTGGATTCAAACTGCCGACCTTAAAACCTAATATAAAGTCTTATTATGTCCAACATTAATGTCTTATTATGTTGCTGTTAGGTGCCATCAAGTTGGTTCTGACTCATAGCGACCCTGTGTACAACAGAACAAAACACTGTCCGGTCCTGCACCATCCTCACAATCGTTGTTATGCTTGAGCCCATTGTTGCAGCCACTGTGTCAATCCATCTCATTGAGGGTCTTCCTCTTTTTCGCTGACCCTCTACCAAGCATGATGTCCTTCTCCAGGGACTGATGCCCTCCTGATAACATGTCCAAAGTATGTGAGATGAAGTCTTACCATCCTTGCTTCTAAGGGACATTCTGGCTGTACTTCCTCGAAGACAGATTTGTTGGTTCTTTTGGCAGGTCGTGGTATATTCAGTATTCTTTGCCAATACCACAATTCGAAGGCATTGATTCTTCAGTCTTCCTTATTCGTGGTCCAGCTTTTGCATGCATATAAGGCGACTGAAAACACCATGGCTTGCATCAGGTGCAGCTTATTCTTCAAGATGACATCTTTGCTTTTTAACACTTTAAAGAGGTCTTTTGAAGCAGATTTGCCCAATGCAATGCATCCTTTGATTTCTTGGCTGCTGCTTCCATGGGTGTTGATTATGGATCCAAGTAAAATAAAATCCTTGACAACTTTAGTCTTTTCTCCGTTTATCATGATGTTTCTTACTGGTCCAGTTGTGAGGATTTTTGTTTTCTTTATGTTGAGGTGTAGTCCATACTGAAGGCTGTGGTCTTTGATCTTCATCAGTAAGTGCTTCAAGTCCTCTTCACGTTCAGCAAGCAAGGTTGTGTCATCTGCATAATACGGGTTGTTAATGAATCTTCCTCCAATCCTGATGCCCCATTATTATGACTTAGTATGGCTTATTATGGCTAATATTTCAAATGGCTTATGCTATAATACAGTCAGCTTTGGCCATGACTCAGAAACACAGCTGTGAATAAAAATGGTAAACCTACAGATTGTGGTGAGTATCCACCATGCTCAGCTGAAGACAAGGCTGAATCAAGAGCTGATGGTACAAAAATATTTTAATGTTGTTTCCATATGAAAAGACTCTTCTTATAGCTATACTTCATCATTTTATTTACAGTTTATAAAAGGAAAATTATAGACTTTGAAAGTTTATAAGGAAACTGGTCTTCAAAATATTTGTACATGGTAACTAACACTTTAAGTTATATTTTTGAAAGCTTACTTTTAAATTAAGAAATAAAAAAACAGCTTCAATCTGCTTAAGATAAGGTACCCCATCTGAGGAAGGAATTTTCAATGTAGTCTTCTAAAATATCCATGGTAATAATTACATGTGTCTATTTTAAATTTTATGACAATTGAAAAAAAATTATTTGAAAGAGACGACTTTTGTTTTTCTTCCTTGAGCATTCTGATCTTGAAAACCCTTTTAGATGATGGAGTTTTTCAGGTTCACGAAGAAGAACTAAAACCTGAGGTTTCCCTTAAGGTTGATGATGTAGTGGATATATTTCAACAGTCACAAATTCTAAAGTTAGAAAATAAAAGTAGTTTTTAAAAAAATTCTTTATAATTGAACCCAACTTAGAATATGAGCTCTTCTACGTAGTGGCCTTTCTCACACATGTTTCTGGTTTAAAACTTGGTCTCTTGAATAACCACTCAGTTTAGAATTCTCCCCCTCCTCCTCCCTTCTCCTCACAAGTGATCTCAGTTCCCTGGCGACTTGCATTGCTTTGTCATCAGGGGAAGCCCTCTGGTCCAAGTGCTGTTCTCTGACTTCCACTGGCCTCTGCAGAAGTGTAATTCTTCTGGTCTTGAGCATCATCTTCTATCTCCTGTACCTGCTGCATCTGCGGTTGTTATCGCCAGTCAATGCAGTCTACGTCTTCCTTGTTCAATCATAAGACCTCTTCTCATCTAATTCAAATACCCTCTTTCTGGATACTGGCCAAATTTTATCTCTTTGGAGCCAAGAAAATGTTACTCTATCCATGCATTCTTCCCTACTCTGATTTCTACTATAAACTGAGTCTTCTAAGGCTGTCAGCCCTTTGGAGCTCAGCAAATTTTTTACCTCTCAAAATGGCCATCCTTCTGGAAAGGACAGGTATGAATTCAAGAATATTGTTTCTACTGTGGGCTTCAAAAAAAAGTCCACTGTGAAACTCAAAGCTGATGAATGACTTCTTAATTCCCAGCAGTATCTGTCCTGACCTTGGCCTTCTAGGTGTTGTCACCTAAATGATCAGGAAAAGGTAATTAGTACAAGGAGGCAGAGGTCAAAGAAAACCTACAGTTAATATCTCAAAATACTACCTACTACATGTGCAATCTCTGGAAAAATTATAGTTTAACAATGTACAATGTAAATCTCCAACTTACAACAGTGACTCTGTCATAAGTTGGTTCTAGCGTTAAGTCCAATACCTCTTTTTTTTTTTTAAGTTTTTATTATTATTGTCGTTTATTATCAGTATCTTTATAAGTCTAATCTTTATTTGTCTTTGGGGGTTTGAAACATTACGTATAAATTTACAGATATGATGCAACATTGTGTGTAGTACATATTACTAATGATAAGATGTACCAAAAAAAAAAAAAAAAGTTCATTATAACTTGCATACGTCGTGAGTCAGGGACTACCTGTAAAGAAAATGCTACACACTTTTAAGGAGCCCTGGTGGCAAAGTGGTTAAAGTGGTTGTTTGCCAACTGAAAGATGAGTGGTTTGAACCCACTAGTCATTCCGTGGGGGTTTTAAGCCATGTTTTAATAAACTTGGAAATCACCAGGTTACAGACATTAAAGTCAGGCAAGTCAGCCCTCTTGAGCAATACAAATGATCTGCATGTTATCTGTTTGGCCATTTCTCTCCAGTCAGTTGAGTAACCATACTCGTTTTCTAAAACATTAGATATAAAATAACACTAATAACAACAATAACATATAGAGCAACTATGCTGTGCCCTGTTTGGCAATTTGTATATATTATTTCATTTAATTCTCAAAATAATGGTATGTATCATTGTCCCTAATTCCAGACGGGAAAACTGAGGCTTAGCCTGGTTAAGTAACTCCCTAAGATCTCATCACACAGCTCGCCAGGAGCAGAGTTGAAATTCAGTCTTTGTTCTGTTAGCTATATGGCACTGCAAAAAAAAATGACTCCAAGTAATAATTTTTTTCTATATTTAATCTGCCATTTTAATTGATTACAAAGCATGAAATGAGTTTAACCAAAAAGGTTAAAGTTAATGATTGGGGAAAAAAAAACCAGCACTCAAACATGAAGGTCAGTATTGGTAAAACATTTTGGCTAAAGGAAATGAAATTGTGTTTATAAAATTGCTTTGGAATCTTTTAAAATTCATACAGGAGATTTCAATTAAAGATCTAAGCCCCTAAATCATTTTACATTGAACATGGACTCCATGATTTCATCCATGAACATTATTAAGGCCTATATTAATGCTGGAGCCGTGGTGGCACAGTGGTTAAGCGTTCGGCTGCTAACCAAAGGTTGGCAGTTCAGATCCACCAGCAACTCTTTGGAAACCCTAGGGGACAGTTCTACTCTGTCCTGTAGCGTCGCTATGAGTCAGAATCTACTCAACAGCAACAGGTTTGGTTTTTTGTTTTTGTTTTGTTTTTATATTAATACTACAGAGATTCTGAGGTCTTTTGGGGAAAGGGGCGTTAGTTGATTAAAAAAAAACTTGTGGTTTTGGAACTAAAAATTGTATTTGATTCACTAGTTACTCAAATTGCTTGCTTGTATTTTCAATATCATAAATATTTTATTTTTCATCAGCTAAGATAATGATTACTAAAGCTAATGATCAGAAACTAAAAGTTGTATGCCTGTCAAAAATAACCTATGCTGTATTTGTTTATTTGGATTTATAATGTATTTCTAAGGGAAGGTTTTTAGCTTTTTTATTTTATTTGCTGATATATTTGGCAGTATAAGGAATGCTTTTTCTATATCGTATTAGTTATCGTATAAGACTTTCCACTGAATGTTTTTGAACTATGACCAAAACCAGGAAGAATAAATTGAAACAGATACTAATATCAGTAAAGATTTATTCAATATGTAGCAAAAAATGGAATGCTCCAAATTGCTTTCTCTTCTGTAATGTTCCATTTAAATTATAACCGTGAGATCTAGATCTTTATGAAAATAAAAATAGCATATGATTAGTTGCTGTTTATATAATTTAGTGAAGACAGACATGAAGTAATGAGACTTGAACCTTTTAATTAACGAGATGATGTATTCCAAAAGCAAAACCAGAGTTCATATGATAAATAATTTTAAAAGCTTTCTTACCCAAAAAGCTCTCTGGCATAAAAATCATACCAAAATTAGAATAAAGAAGTTCAGTTACAGTATTTGCCAGTATTGCTGAATCACATATTGTGAAGTAATTTAGAGGCAATGATAATACTCTGCCAGTCTAAGAAAAATTTTCATTTTTTTTAATTCAACGCATTTAAGTGAAGACACCTCATCCACCTCATCTGCTATTATTTCTTGTTCCCCCTGACACTATTTTACATAGAATAGATTTATGTAATAGCCATGCTTGTTTTGGAGACGCTTCCTCAAAGTGCCTTCCAAACTGTTTCTCCTTGAATCCATAGTGCTTCTTTGTGTACATGACAGCATGACATGCAAAAACACACAAAAATACTACATACACACCCAATAGAACTGAAAGCAGGAAAGCAAACAGATCCTTTTACCTTTTCTGTGTACAGGCATTCCCCGGGTTACAAATGAGATCAGTTCCTAAGTCTGTCTTTAAGTCGAATTTGTAGATAAATTGGAACAGGTACATATGGTTCTTATTCAGTGTCAGTCAAATGTTTGTCTTAACTCGGTGAATGCCTGTACAAACACACACACACACAAAGATCTGAGATCAGGGCAGAGAATTGGAGGTGTCTACTACAAATGCTTCTGAGAAAGTTTATGTTTGTGAAACATTTCAAGTAAAGAAAAAAGATGAGATTGTATATGTATATAAAAGAACATTTCAAGATCTATCCTGAAGTACAACGCTGTCAGTGATATGATAATATCCATAGACCTACAAGGAAGACCAATTAACACAACTATTATTCAAATTTATGAACCAACCATTAAGGCCAAAGATGAAGACATTGAAGATGTTTACCAGCTTCTGCAGTCTGAAATTGATCAAACATGCAATCAAGGGGCACTTATAATTACTGTTGATTGGAATGTGAAAGTTAGAAACGAAGAAGGAACAGTCGTCGGAAAATATGGCCTTGGTGAAAGAAAAGACACCAGAGATTACATGATAGAATTTTGCAAGACCAACGACTTATTCATTGCAAATACCTTTTATCAACAACGTAAATGGAGACTATACAGGTGGACTTCGCCAGGTGGAATACATAGGAATCAAATCAACTACATCTGTGGAAAAAGACAATGGATAAGCTCGATATCATCAGTCAGAACAAGGCCAGGGGCCAGCTCTGGAACGGAACATCAACTGGTCATATGCAAGCTCAAAGGGAAGCTGAAGACAATTAGAACAAGTCCACGAGAGCCAAGATACAACCTTGAGTATATCCCACCTGAATTTAGAGACCATTTCAAGAATAGATTTGGCACATTGAACACTAATGACTGAAGACCAGACAAGTTATGGAATGACATCAAGGACATCATACATGAAGAAAGCAAAAGGTCATTAAAAAGACAAGAAAGAAAGAAAAGACAAAAACAAATGTCAGACTCTGAAACTTGCTCTTGAACATCGAGTAGCTAAAGTGAAGGGAAGAACTGATGATGTGAATGAGCTGAACCGAAAATTTCAAAGGGTGGCTAAAGAAGACAAAGTAAAGTATTATAATGAAATGTGCAAAGACCTAAAGTTAGAAAACCAAAAGGGAACAACATGCTTGTCATTTCTCAACCTGAAAGACTTGAAGAAAAAATTCAAGCCTCGCGTTGAAATATTGAAGGAGTCTATGGGGAAAATATTAAATGACACAGAAAGCATCAAAAGAAGATGGAAAGAATACAGAGAGTCACTGTACCAGAAAGAATTTTGGTCAACATTCAACCATTTCAGGAGGTAGCATATGATCAAGAACCGATGGTACTGAAGGAAGAAGTCCAAGCTGCACTGAAGTCATTGGTGAAAAACAAGCCTCCAGGAATTGATGGAATACCAACTGAGATGTTTCAACAAATGGATGAAGCACTGGAAATGCTCACCTGTCTATGCCAGGAAATTTGGAAGACAACAATCTGGCCAACCAATTGGAAGAGACTTATATTTGTGCCCATTCCAAAGAAAAGTGATCCAACAGAATGTGGAAATTATTGAACAATATCATTAATATCACACAAGTAAAATTTTGCTGAAGATCATTCAAAAGCTATTGCAGCAGTATATCAACAAGGAACTGCCAAAAATTCAATATGGATTGAGAAGAGGATGTCGAACAAGCGATATCATTGCTGAAGTCAGAAGGATATTGGCTGAAAGCACAGAATACCAGAAAGATGTTTACCTGTGTTTTATTAACTATGCAAAGGCGTTCAACTGTGTGGATCACAACAAATTATGTATAACATTGCAAAGAATGGGAATTCCAAAACACTTATGCTCATGACGAACCTGTACCTAGACCAAGAGGTGGTCATTAGAACAACGCGATACTGGCTGGTTTAAAGTCAGGAAAGGTGTGCATCAGGGTTGTATCCTTTCACCATACTTAACTAAATCTGTATGCCAAACAATCTGAGAAGCTGGACTATATGAAGAATGCAGCATCAGGATTGGAGAGAGACTCATTAACAACCTGTGATAATGCAGATGACAGACAAACCTGGCTTGCTGAATGAAAGTGAAGAAGACTTGAAGCTCTTACTGATGAATATCAAAGACTACAGCCTTCAGTATGGTTTACACCTCAACATAAAGAAAACAAAAATCCTCAAACTGGACCAATAAGTAACATCATGATAAAGGCAGAAAAGACTGATGTTGTCAAGGATTTCATTTTACTTGGATCCACAATCAACTCCCATTTAAGCAGTAGTCAAGAAATCAAACGAAGTATTGCATTAGGCAAACTGCTGCAAAAGACCTCTTTAAAATGTTAAAAAGCAAAGCTGTTATCTTTAGGACTAAGGTGCACCTGACCGAAGCCATGGTATTTTCAGTAGCCTCATATGCACGTGCAATTGTTAAGTGTTTGGCTGCTAACCAAAAGGTCTGCAGTTTGAATCCACCAGCCACTCCTTGGAAACCCTATGGGGCAGTTCTACTCTGTCCTGTAGAGTCACTATGTGTTGGAATCAACTGGATGGCAGTGGGTTTGGTTTATGGCTCATATGCATGTTAAAGCTGGACAGTGAGTAAGGAAGACCAAAGGAGAATTGATGCCTTTAAATTATGGCGTTGGTGAAGAATATTGAATATATCGTTGACTGCCAGAAGAACGAACAGGTTTATTTTGGAAGAAGTACAGCCAGAATAATCCTTAGAAGCCTGGATGGCAAGACTTCGTCTCACATACTTTGGACATGTTATCATGAGGGAGCAGTCCCTGGAGGACATCATGCCTGGTAAAGTAGAGAGTCAGCTAAAAAGAGGAAAACCCTCAGTGAGATGGATTGACACAGTGGTTGCAACAATGGGCTCAAGCATAATAATTGCGAGGATGGCGCAGGACTGGGCAGTGTTTCATTCTGTTGTACATAGGGTTGCTATGAGGTGGAACTGACTCTCCGGCACCTAAAAACAACAACAACATGTACATAAAACACATAAGAAACACTTCCAAACCCTGCAATGTTTTCATGAGCTTTATAAAGTAGTGTTGGTTTTCATTATTACGAACCGTTGTATTTAAGTCAATGTTTATGGCCTTATGGCAGTCTATTCTTAAGTACGAGTTGTCTGTAAGTTGCATATTTGTAACCTTGTGATTGCATATACTCCTCTCAAAATTTAGGCATGCTTTTGCCTCCAATAGCTCTCATGTAAGAATTTCTTTAGGTGATCTGCTACCTTAAAAAGGGCAGAACCTGGTATTGCAGCCTTTCTTGGCTTCCTCCCATTCCCAGTCTTGCTTCTCTTACTAATTTCTCCTGGAGGACTTAATAAATCACTTTCTCAAGGATCCTCATCTCAGTTTGCTTCTGGGAAACCCAAACTAAGTCACCTTGTAAAAACAATCATATGTCGAAATCTTTATTTTCTTTCAAGAAATGATTATTACTCTTTCCTTTCCTTCCCCCATAGCAATTCTATTCCCAGCAGCAAAAATAAGTAAATAAACTTAGCACCTTTGAAAGCTAATTAGTGTCCCATATGATATAATTTCGATATGATTTATTTGCTTTAAATAAAAAAGCAAGCCAAAAGGCACAAGCTTTATTCCACGTATTTAGTATGACAATAAAAGTACAGTATTAGCTTTCAAAAATAATACATTACTGTTTTGTATTATGAATCTTTTTTTGATGTTAGTGCCCTTAGGAGCTACCATGTGGCTATATCCAATAAATTTAATAAAGAAATCTTGATTCTGAAAACCCAGTTTAAAAGTTTAGGATATTTTCCTCCTGTGTTGAGGGCATGTGATTTTAGACAGATTTGTTTGAAGGCTAATGTGATAAGACAAAAAGTATGACATTTGGGTAAATCATTTTGGTTGATTACATTCCAACTAGATGACACAGACAGGTCCTGGGATGGGAGTAAGTCATGTGTGCACATCCACAGATCCTATGGCTTCATACTTCAGTCCTGGGTCCCTCAAACCATTCTTTTCCCTTGTTTCCATCTTTTAAAATCAGCAAGTCTCTCTTCCGATCATTCAGTTATCCCACCTACAGCTCAAGAACACTAGAATAACAGTTTGATGTAGACCAAGAGTAATTAACATTCAGAAAATTACAAAGGAATGTAGACCTACAAGACAGAACCTTGTAAAATATCAGTCATTATCTGTCATCACTGTTTCAGGAAATTTACAGTAACTTTGAGAGCATTTATTGCCAAAAGTAACATAATATATTTGTGATTTTTATTATATCAACACTTAAAATATGAAAATAATAATTTATCAAAAACAATTATTGATGTTGCAAAACTGATTTTTCTAGGCTCACGTCAACATGACATTTTTTGTACTTGACCTCAAAGCTCTTGTAAACATTAATGTCGCTAGTCCTCAAAACCTGTAGCTGAAATATGAATAATCTAAAACTGCTGCAAAATGTCATACACTTATAGAAGCGGAGCACAGTAAAACTTAGGAGCAAAGCTTAAATCTTTTTTTATTGCATTTTAGGTGAATACAAAACAAATATTTTCTCATTAAACAGTCAGTACACATATTGTTTTATGACATTGGTTAACAACCCCACGACATGCCAACACTGTCCCTTCTCGACTTTGGAGGACCTTGTTTGGTGAAAATATACATAGCCAAAGATACACCATTTCAAAAATTTCTACATGTACAATTCAGTGACGTCGATTACGTTCTTCCAGTTGTGCCGCTATTCTCACTTTAGATGAAGGTTTACAGAACAAAATAGTTTCTCATTAAACAGTTAGTACACATATTGCCCTATGACAATCGTT
>NW_004443980.1:11795275-11796464 GCF_000243295.1 Trichechus manatus latirostris
ATGTTCCTCAAGACCATGGTCCCCACAGCCCTCCTCCCAGCAATTCAGTCCCTCAGGGCAAAACTTAAATCTTGACTTTTGCTTTGTTATGTAGCTCAAAAAAGATGACTGGTACAAGTTAGAGCCAAAAACAGTGAACTGATGGCAAAGGATTCTGAACAATTTTCATGTTATGCCCTCTGTGTGTTACATAACTGCAAAAATATATATGATATGATTCTTTCCAACCTGAAGATCAATTTAGTTAACAAGATAGACACATTTACTATGTTTAAATACAGTGCAAAACATTCTGTAATAGAGGCATAAACCAAATTCTATGGAAACAAAATAAGGAGCAATTAATTCCAATTAGAAAGTAGGGGAGGGAAGGTTGAAAAGAAGAGGTGACATTTCAGGTGCAGTTGAGCAGTTATGGAGTCACTGCATGGTGCAAATTGTTACACAAACATTCAGCTGCTAACCAGAAGGTTGAAAGTTCAAGTCCATACACGGGCACCTAGGAAGGAAGCCCTGGCAATCTACTTCTGAAAAATTAGCCATTGAAAACTCTATGGAGCACAGTTCTAATCTGACCCACATGAGGTCACCATGAGTCAGAACTGACTCAATAGCAAATGGTGGTGGTGATGAGCAATTATAACCTTTCAAGATTGTCTCCACTTGGCCAACATGGCGCTATAGACAGAAGCACCATGCCATCCCTCTGCAGCAAAGACCAGAAAAACTAAGGAAATCAGATACAAACATCAATCCTGGAACCCTAACTACCAAATGAAGGAATAAACAACTCGATCAAATAGCGAATGGAATAAGAAACTGACAGAGAACAGAGAACAAGGAGAGCTACAGAGTGGATTCCCCTAAGAGCTAACATGGCTGGATTCGCCATCTTTGACTACAGCCACCAAAGAACACAGACAGGGAGTATGGGAAGACAACTTCACAGAGCTCCCAACAGCAGACAGAACACCTGGTAACCAGGAATAAGTGCTTTACATACATAAAATCTTGAAAGAAAAAAATTGCCAACCAAGAATAACATCTCGGACTTCCGGCAAAATGGTGCTTTAGGCAGAAGCACCACGCCGTCCCTCCACAGCAAAGATCCGAAAAACTAAGCCGAACAGAGAAAACAACAATCCTGAAAACCTAAAACATCAAATGAAGAGATAAAGAACTCAGCCAA
>NW_004443980.1:11797076-11798526 GCF_000243295.1 Trichechus manatus latirostris
GCTGGTGTTGCTGTTTTTTCCTGCTTCTTTTGATTTCTTCCTTACCTCCAACCACCTCCCCCTCCTTTCGCTCAAATACCTGGCTCCGTGCGCCATCTTTGCTTCTTCCTGAGGGGCTGTGGAGCTCCGTTCAAGTGTGGAGCTGCTTCCCAGTCAGGGCTGCTGCACTGGTGGGATCCCGGGGCCTTTGTTCGTTTGTTTCTTTTGAATTGTTTGTTTGTTTTCTTTTCCTTTTCTTGAGTTGGGAGCCCTTTCTGGCCAGGCGGTGCTACGTGGCAAGGAGACTACCCCATCGGCTTGCACAGACGTGCAGAGGGATCCGTGAGGGCGTTTCTTTTTTCATTGGTTTTTTTTTTTTTTTCCTCTCCCCCTTTTTTTTCCTGTTTCTTTCGGGGCTTTTCTTGTTTTGTTTTTTTTTTTTAATTTTTTTGTTTTCTTTTCCCTCTTTTTCCCTTTTTGTCTTTCTTCATTACTCAGTTTATCGTCTCTCTATATCATCCTTCTCTTTCTGTTCCCTGAATACCTGGTGTTGTATACCTCTATGCCTTCTAGCCACGCTGTACTGCAACACCTGAGAGCGACTTCACCAGACCTCATAGCTGCACCAGTGGGATCCCTGGGAACTTTGCGTTTCTTTAACCTTTCCAGTTTTTATTTATTCATTCTTTTCTATTTTTTATTCCTCTTCCCCTTTCTGTTTTTCTCCTTTTCATAGTCTCTCATCTCTCCACGCCAACGTCAAGCTCCCTAGCATTCTTTTTTCTTTGTATGTTTTTGGCTCCTGTTACTCTCTCCTCTCTCCCATAGCCATCTTAGCTCCACACATAACAACATCCCTGCTACATCCTGCCTACCAGCACCATGCGGTTAACATCACACCACCAAGCAGCACAGGAACAGCCTACTGGAACCTGCCCTGCACTGATTACCGACCTGCCCTGGTGGCTGCAGTAAGTGCCACAAACAACCCATCCCAGTAACTCCTCTTCAGCTAGACCTCCCCAGCTGTACCATATTTGAGTGACTGACCCTGCCAATCAATTTGAGAAAGAGGTGAAAAGTATTGTGCCCACAGATGAGCAAACAACAAAGAACACACAGTCTGCCTGCTCTGACATAGTCAAATTTAAAAAAAAAGAGGGGTGAAACAAATCTACAATCAATAAATGAGAAAAAATAACTACTGAATGCCCCGAAGACAGCAGACAATATCAAAACATTTAGAAAAACAGGACAGGATTCCAGTAGGTGTCCAAAATAAAACACCAGATGACTTTCCAGTGGAGGAAAATGCGCTAGAACTACCTGATAGGGAATTCAAATCTCTAATACTCAGAATTCTCCAAGAGCTGAGGCCAAATCTGACAAACATGAGGAAAAAATAGACAAATTCATGGAAAATACAGACAAAAAATTGGAAGAATTCAGGAAAATAATGCAGGAACAAAAT
>NW_004443980.1:11805525-11807658 GCF_000243295.1 Trichechus manatus latirostris
TGGAAGAGCGTCATCAATGTCACTGAACTATGCATGTAGAAATTTTTGAAATGGTGTATCTTTGGCTAAGTATATTTTCACCAAAAAAAAAGGTTGAGAAGTTAGAGGGTTGACATGTTGTGTGGTTGTTAACCAATGTCATAAAACAATATGTGTACTACTGTTTCATGAGAAACTGTTTGTTCTTTAAGCCTTCACCTGAAGTACAATAAAAAAAAAAAAAGAATAACATCTCACTCAAATATGATGGTGAAATTAGGACATTTCCAGGTAAAAAGAAATTAAGGGAATATGTAAAAACCAAACCAAACTTACAAGAATTATTAAAGGGAGTTCTTTGGTTAGAGAACCAACATCAGACAACAACCTGAATCTAGCACATAAGATAACATTAGCCAGATATCAGTCTAGCTAATGAACTCTCAAGGATAAAACAAAACTAAAAAAATACACAACAGGGAACCAGAGAGGTCAATCTGTAAATGATAACAATGTAAGAAGAATAAAAGAGGAAATAAATGGTGTACGTATAGAACTTTCAAATGGAGAGGAAGTCAAGGTGATATCAAGTAATAAAAGAGTAGTTTAAACTTAGGAAGATGGGGGTAAATTTCAAGGTAACCACAAAGAAAGTTAACAAACCTACTTATCAAAATAAAGAAGATAAACATAAAGTCTCAGTTAGCGCAAAATCTACAAAAAGAAAGAAAAAAAATCCACAACAATAGTAATTCAGCACAGAAGAGTAAGAGGAACAAAAAAAATATCTGCACCACAAAAAAAGCACTACAAAATGACAGCATTAAATTCACACCTATCAATAATCACACTGAATGTAAATGGCTTAAATGCACCCATAAAGAGACAGAGAGTGACAGAATGGATTTAAAAAAAGGACCCATCAATATACTGTCTACAAGAGACACACCTTAGAAACAAAGACATAAATTTATTGAGAATCAAAGGATGGAAAAATATCAAGCAAATAGCTATCAAAAAAAGAGCAGGAGTGGCACTACTAATCTCAGATAAAATAGACTTGAAAACAAATTCCAGAGGGGCGGAACCAACATGGCACTATATACAGAATCACCACGCCACCCTCCACCAAAAAGACTCAAAAAAACTAAGAAAAACAGAGACAAACATCAATCCTGGAACCCTAAGCATCAAATGAGATAAAGAAGTCAACCAAGCACTGAATGGAAAAAGAAACTGACAGAGGACAGAGAGTGAGGAGAGTTACGAGCAGACGCCCTCTATCAGCTAATGCAGCACAGATCCACCATCTTGGACTCCTGTCAGAGATCAGCAGACAGGGACTACAGGAAAGCAGATTCATGGAGCTCCCAGCAGGAGACAGAGCACCCAGTAACCAGCGAGACACACTTTCCCACCCCCTACCCTGCCTCCATCTGCTCAACTTTTGCCACTTCCTGGCTGGCCAATCTGTGGCTTCCCAGTGGGCTGGTTCCCAGTTTTATGGAGGGCCAATTTGCTACTTCCCAGCAGGCTGATCCACAGCTTCTCAGGGGGCTGATTCCTGGCTTCCCGGAGGGCCAATTCGCTGCTTCCCAGTGGGCTGATCTAGGGCTTCCCAGCGGGCCGATTCCTGGCTTCCCAGAGGGCTGATTCGCTGCTTACTGGCAGGCCCATCTGCTGCTTCACAGCAGGCTGCAACCACGCATGGGAGGCGCCTGATCCATGCTGCACAGATTCACCCTATCCATACCAGCTGGCTTCTTCACTGCCATTTCCTTGTTGCTGGTGTTGCTTTTTTCAGCTCTTTTGGTTTCATCCCTGCCTCTCACCTCCTCACCCTCCTTTCTCTCGAACGCCTGACTCCATGTGCCATCTTTGCTTCTTCTTGACAGTCTGTGAAGCGCCGCTTAACTGGGGAACTGCCTTCCTGGTCTGTGCAGCCATGCTAGTGGGATCCCTGGGAGCTTTTTGTTTGTTTGTCTGTTTTCTCTTTCTTTTTTCTTTTTCTTCATTTCTTGATTTCTCATCTCTTTCTACCTTCTTGGCCTGTCTCCTGAATATCAGTTGCTGTGTATCATCTCTATCCCGTCTAGCAAGTCTGGTCTGTGCAGCCACACCAGTGGGATTCCAGGGAACTTTTTTTTTTTTTTT
>NW_004443980.1:11809462-11847697 GCF_000243295.1 Trichechus manatus latirostris
TAAGGGTAAATTTCAAGGTAACCACAAAGAAAGTTAACAAACCTACTCATCAAAATAAAGAAGAAAAACATAAAGTCCCAGTAAAAACAAAATCTACAAAAAGAAAAGAAATGAAAAAAAATCCACACAAAAAAGAAATTCAGCACAGGAGAGTAACAGAAACAAAGAAATTGTCAGCACTACAAACAAAAGCACTACAAAATGAAAATGACAGCAATAAACTGACACCTATCAATAATTATACGGAATGTAAATGGCCTAAATGCATTCATAAAGAGACAGAGAGTGACAGAATGGATTAAAAAAAAGGACCCATCAATATACTGTCTACAAGAGACACACCTTAGAAACAAAGACATAAATTTATTAAAAATTAAAGGATGGAAAAATATGTATCAAGCAAATAGCTATAAAAAAAAAGAGCAGGAGTGGCACTACTAATCTCAGATAAAATAGACTTTAAAACAAAATCCACCATGAAAGACAAAGAAGGACACTATATAATGATTAAGGGAATGATCCATCATGAAGACATAACCATAATGAACATCTACGCATCCAATGACAGAGCTCCCAAGTACATAAAACAAACTTTAACAGCACCGAAAAGAGAAATGGACTGTTCCACTATAATAGTAGGAGACTTCAACACACTCGAGGTAAAAGACAGAACATCTACAAAGAAACTCAACAAAGATCTAGAAGATCTAAAGGCCACAATCAGCCAACTTGAACTCATAGACATATATAGATCACTCCACCTAACAGCTACAAAGTACACATTCTTTTCCAATGCACATGGAATGTTCTCTAGAATAGACCACATCTTAGGCCACAAAGCAACCCTCAACAAGATCCAAAACACTGAGATAATACAAAGTATCTTCTCTGACCACAATGCTATTAAGGTAAAAATTAACAACGGGTAGATCACGGGAAAAAAATCAACTACATGGAAACTGAATAACACCCTGCTTACAAACCACTGGATAATAGAACAAATCAGAGATGGAATCAAAAAATTCCTAGAATCAAATGAGAATGAAAACACATATACCAAAACCTTTGGGACACAGCAAAGGCAGTCCTCAGAGACCAATTTATAGCAATAGATGCACATATCAAAAAAGAAGAAAGGGACAAAATCAAAACATTAACTACAGAACTCAAACAAATAGAAAGAGAACAGCAAAAAAAAACCCACAGCCAAAGACCTTATTGGCCTAAAAGGGACTGGAGAAACCCTGAGAGTATGGCCCCCAGACACCCTTTTAACTCAGTGGTGAAGTAAGTTCTGAGGTTCACCGTTCAGTTGGGGATTGGACAGCCCCATTAAATGAAACGGGACTAATGAGGCACAGCAGTCCAGGGACAAGGACTAGAAGGCAGAAGGGGACAGGAAAGCTGGTGATAGGGAACCCAAGGTTGAGTAAGGATAGTGATGATGTGTACTGAGGTTGTTAACCATTGTCATAGGGCAACATGTGTATTGTTTAATAAGAAACTATTTTGTTCTGTAAACCTTCATCTAAAGTGAGAATAGCAGCACAACTGGAAGAGCATAGTCGATGCCACTGAACTGTGCATGTAGAAATTTTTGAAATGGTGTATCTTTGGCTCTGTATATTTCCACCAAAAAAAAAAAAAACGTCGAGAAGGGAGAGTGTTGACATGTCGTTGGGTTGTTAATGTCACAAAACAATATATGTACTTTTTAATGAGAAGCTAGTTTGTTCTGTAAACCTTCATCTAAAGTACAAATAAAAAAAAAAATCTATCCTCAACCTGCTAATCTACCCTCATCTTTTTTCATTCTATTTACTACATGAGTCCCATACTCCAGTCAAACCAAAATTCTAACTTCTGTAAGCGTATGTTTTCACATGTTACTCCCTCTGCCAAACAGTTCTTTCTTCTACATCTGGGAGTCGATTCCAGCTCAACCTTCAGGATCCAGCTCAATTGTCATGGCTACTATAATGACAAAGGATATTTAACATGCCTCAATTTCTCTGTATTGCTACAGCATAGAAGTATTAAGAAATCTATATCATAATTTCTAAATTAATATACATATTGGCTTACAACTTAGAGAATTTGTTTACAATAGGTTAAAATAATTTTAAGCTTTTAAATATTGAACTTTATTTTGGATACTCTGGCATGGAATTATGTGATTGACATAGGATGATAGCAAATAACAGATAATTCATCAGTCATTTATAAAAGTACATAAAAATTATTTTTCCCAGGACTATTCCCAAAATCTACTCCTATGATTTTAAACCTAAGTGTTTGGATATTTATATAGAACAAAACTTCAGAAAAAATGCTTCTCTGGAAAATTAAACATTTTTAGGTAGCACTACTGAAAGAGCTTGTCTGCTAACCAAAAGGTTGGCAGTTCGAATCCACCAACTGCTCCTTGGAAACCCTATGGGGTAGTTCTACTCTGTCCTACAGGGTTGCTATGAGTCAGAAATGACTCAACAGCAATGGGTTTGGTTTTGGTTTTTTACTGAAAATCAACATACTTAATAAGCCACAAGAAATATTCTTTGGTTTTCTTCCATTATAAATGCTTTGATTTAAGCATGTTTTTAAAAGAATTTTATATACTAAAGAATTATGTAAAATATTCTATTCTTTAAAAAAGAATGCTGTAATACATTTCATTAAAATACAGCTAAATGAAGGGACTGTACGGCAATAAAAAGGAAAAATCCTTATTAAAAATTGAAATCATAACATTTTTCTGGATAGAACATTGTACAGTATATTTAATGCATGTTTAGGATGATTGGGGCAATTTCACTTGTTTTTACTGTTTCTATATGGTTATGCATGATTATGGAGCTTATAACTGTAACATAATTTTTCCCAATGACCCACTGAATATCTCTCCTAATTACACCTGTAGCAAAATCATTTTCATAAAACCAGTTTTCTATGTCTATTATTCTTTGTACCACTGAAAATCGCCTTTCTTTTAACTACTTTCAAATATTCTTTACTTTTTTCCCTTAGAATTACAGTGTCCCATTAGCTGATGGCACAGAGGAATGAGTACTTTTCAGAGTTTTGGCATCAGAGATATCCTTAACATGCTTATTAGGACTTAGAGAGTGCTAATTTTCTTGTACAAAGGGAATTCTGAGCTTTCATTAGGATGTTTCCTAGATGCTTTAATTTTCAGATACACTGTAGTATAATTATGACTGTTTTAACCAGGGAAATTTAGAAACAATGTACACAATGAAATGGAAAAACGAGTAGCCAGTAAATAAATAACCACAGTAAAATGGTTTAATATCCCACCACCAAAGGGTATATGTGTGTTATGTGATAGTAACTATTGTAATTACTAATACATCATGATTTAGGCAAGTAAGTTAAGAATACCAAAGTCTCTGAAATTGTACACAACCTTTGAATCTAAATTAAAAATGAAACACCATCTAATATGATGGGCATGAAGGTGGAGTGAATGAAAAATGAAAGGCCAAATATACTTCATTAAATAATGGAAAAAAAAGAGTTTTTAATATGAGTATTACCAAGAGTATGAATTCATTGAATGAAGTAAGAAGAAAAAATAGATTACAAATTATTATAAATAATATATTCTAATTATTATTATTTTCAGTGACTAAGGAGCACTGGAAGTGTAATGGTTAAGTGCTTTGTTGCTAACTGAAAGTTTGGTGGTGTGAATCCACCCAGTGGCTCTATAGGAGAAAGACCTGGCAATATGCTCCCATAAAGATAACAGCCTCGAAAACCCTATGGGGCAGTTCTACTTTGTTACGCGAGGTCGCTATGAGTTGAAATCAACTCAATGGCACCTAACAACAAAAAAGTTACTATGAGCTATGTTGGAAAGAGCTGGGAATATTCAACCCATGTCCAGCCCAAGAACCCTTGTCTCTGGGCTAAATATTCCCAGTTCTTCTATCACAACTCATGTGACATAAGTTCAAGCCCCTTCACAATCCTAGTCACATCTCTTTGGATATACTCTGCCTTGACATTGTCCTCTGAAAGTGTATTAGCCAGAACAGAAAATGATAATTAAGGTATAGTTTAATCAGCTGCTTGTAGAAGAGGACTGCTTCATATTTTATTGGGACCTAGTTTTCTATTAATGCAACTAATTTTACAAGAGCTTTCATGGTTGTTGTTGTTGTGTGCTGTCTTAGTCATCTAGTGCTGCTCTAACAGAAATACCACAAGTGGATGGTTTTAATGAGAAGAAATTTATTCTCTCACAGTCCAGTAGGCTACAAGTCCAAATTCAGGGTGTCAGTTCCAGGGGAAGGTTTTCTCTCTCTGTTGGCCTTCTTCTCATCAGTGTTCCCCTGGACTTGGAGCTTCTCCGCGCAGGGACCCCAGGTCCAAACGACGTGTTCTGCTCCTGGCACTGCTTTCTTGGTGGCATGAGGTCCCCAATTCTCTGCTTGCTTCCCTTTCCTTTTACCTCTTGTAGGGTAAAAGGTGGTGCAGGCCATACCCTAGGTAATCTCCCTTTTCATTGGATCAGGTATGTGACCTGGGTAAGGGTGGTGTTACAATCCCACCCTAATCTTCTTTAACATAAAATTACAATCACAAAGTGGAGGCCAACCACACAATTCCGGGAATCATGGCCCAGCCAAATTGATAGACACATTTTTGGGGGGACATAATTCAAACCATGACATGTGCTATAGTGATTTCCATTCATAGTGACCCTATAGGACAGAGTAGAACTGCCTTATAGGGTTTCCTAGGCTATAATCTTTAAGAGAGCAGACTGCCACATCTTACTCCTGCAGAACAGCTGGTGGGTTTGAACCACCAACCTTTCTGTTAGCAGCTGAGCACTTAACCATTGCCACCAGGTCTCCTTGCTTTTACGGTAGTCATATATTGTTTACTCATTTTGAACTCAATGCCTACACCTGAGAGATTATGTTGGTGTACCAAGGATTAAACTCTTTCCCAGATGATGGAACCATTATTTCCTGTCATTTAAATATTTTCCCTTACTGGCCCACCCTGGACCACATATTGTCATGGATTTTTTTGTGTCCCCAAAAAATACGTTTCAACTTGGTTAGGCCATGATTCCCAGTATTGTGTGGTTGTCCTCCATTTTGTGATTGTAATTTTCCTGCGTGTTGTAAATGCTAATCTCTGCCTGTGGTTAATGAGGTAAGATTAGAGGATTACGGTGGGATTGTAACACCCTTAACTAAGGTCACATCTCTGATCCAATGCAAAGGGAGTTTCCCTAGCGTGTGGCCTGCATCACCTTCTATCTTAGAAGAGATAAAAGAAAAGGGAAGTGAGCAGAGAGAGGGGTCCTCATACCACCAAGAAAGCAGCACTTGGAGTAGAGCCAGTCCTTTGGACCCTGGGTTCCTGCACCTAAGATGCTCCTCGACCAGGGAAGATGGATGACAAGGACCTTCCTCCAGAGCTGACAGGGAGAGAAGAGCCTTCCCCTGGAGCTGATGCCCTGAATTTGGTCTTGTAGCCTACTAGACTGTGAGAGAATAACTTTCTCTTTGTTAAAGCCATTCACTTGTGGCATTTCTGTTACAGCAGCACTAGATGACTAAGACACATATGAAATGTGATATTTGAAAATAAAATTTGGTTTAGGATAGTGAATATTTTAAGGTGAAATCAAACCATTGTTCTAAGTAGGGAAACACGTTCAAAGAATATTCTCAACAGTATGTGTGTTCTCTCCATAACATCTTCAAAAGGGAAATTGTACTCTTCAAAAAAAAGTAATTATAAAAGCCAAAGTATTGAGCCTTTGTTGTGAACCGTAGTAACACTATGAAATACATCACAAATATTCCCATTTTAAAGATGAAAAAAACTGGTTTATTTGCTGTGATTCTTATATAAAGAATTGTGATTAACCAACTCTTTGGTTACTCAGAAACATGGTTTACACAAAAAAGGCAGGACGGCTTTCATTTGGGATTTCCAAATTGCCACAACTCTGACAAGTTGTGGCTTCTTCAAGTTGGCTTCTATTCTTTTGGCATAATCCTAAGTTTTTCAAAGCTTCCCTGCTTTCATGACTGACAAGGTATCCCAGTCTTATCTTCTACATTTCCTGTCTCAGACCTGAAATCTGCCATTTTACTGAAAACCTCTTGTTTATTAGGAAATGGGATTTAGAAACCACAATCTGGGCACTCAGGGTGTTCATTGAAACTGGGTTGTCATTGTCTCTAGGGCTTTTCAGTGGATCAAGGTATAAGATCAAATGTTTTTGGACAAATAAAAAAAATCACGAGTTTATACTGTATTTTCAACTCAGAGATTACATGGAGTTTTACTTAACATCTTCAATTTTATAGTTATGTTTTTCCTTTTATGCTAAATATCTTAGTTCCCAATGGCATTAATACAAATACTTATTGTTTCAAAATAACAATGACAACGTTATTATTAAAAACATGACAACTTAAGTATTTTGTGGTGCCTTTTGTCCTTAGGATATACCGCTAGCAATGAACAGACAAAATACTGTATTTTAAAATGCCTTAAAAAAATAACTTTTCTCTGTGGTATGCCATCAGCTTGATATAGAGTTAAATTTATTTGTTTCTCTTTATTTTATATTCTTAGGAATTGCATTTTCTATGTTGATTTCATTTTGGTTTTTAATTACGTTAAATATTTGCATGAGTCCAAATTCAAAACTCTAATATAAGGTACATTTAGAGAAGTCTAGGTCCCATTCCTGCTCTCTCTTCCTGTTTTCCTCCTGCTAACAATTTTTATTAGTTTTTAATTCATCTTTCCATCATTTTTTAAAATACGCTTTATTTTTTAAAGCAGTTTTAGGCGTACAGAAAAGTTTTGCAGAAAGTATCAAGAGTTTTCATATGCCCCCACCCCACATACACACAGTTTCTCCTATTATTAACATCTTGCATTAGTGTGGCACATTTGTTACAATTGTTGAACTAATATGGATATTATTACTAACTAAAGTCTATTTTTACATTAGAGTTTACTCTCTGTTGTACAGTTCTGTGGGTTTTGACAAATGCATATTGTCATGTAGCCACCATTACAGTACCACCATAATTTTTTATTAAGGATGAAAAATGTATCTCTCTCCTCCTTAGACAAAAATGTTGCACATTATATACTCTTTTGAACTTTTTTTTTAAAACTTAATATATCCTGGCAATCTCTCCATAGCAATATATAAAGGTATTTCTCATTTTTTAGAAAATAACTACATAGTTTTCTATTGTAATGGATGAATCATAGCTTATGAAATTCTAAAGGGCATTCTATTTTGTTATTACATATAGTGCTATAATGAATACCCCCTCGTGAAATGTCATTTTCTGTTTTTGCCAGTGTATCTTTGGAATAGACTCCTAGATGTGGAATTGCTGGTTGAAAGGATATGTGTATGTATAATTTTGCTAGATATTACAAAATTCCCCTCCATAGATGTTGCATCATTTTGTATTCCCAGCAACAATACATCAGACTGCCTTCTTCTCCAAAAGGAAAGCCTTACCATCAGAGTATATCGTCAGTCTTTTGGATTTTGCCCATATGATAGATAAGAGAATATATATAGATATAATTTATAAGTGAGGCTGAGCATGTTTCATATGTTTAAAGTCCATAAGCATTTCTTTTTCTGTGAACAGTCTGTTTATATCTTTTATCCATTTTTACAATTGGGCTGACTGGTTTTATACATAAGCAATAATAAACTTTTGTGATACACATAGCAAATCTTTTCTCTAGTTTTTCAGTTGTCTTTTTACTTTTGCTTATGGTACTTATTTTTGCCATGTAAAAGTTGTTTTATTTTTATGTAGTTAAATTATCAGTACGTTTCCTTATTGCATCTGTATTTTGTGTCATAGTTAGGAAAGTTTTCCCCATACTCAGGTTATTAAGGAATATGTTTATGTTTTCCTCTAGTACTTGAATAGCACCATGTAAATTTATCTAATAATGATTCTATACCACTCTACCATAAAGTGTTCAGAGAAAAAGAGAGATAGATCCTTTTAAGTAAATCCATGTTAATAAACCAACTTGAAAAAAAATTTCAAAAGAACTGCTGGCCTAGTTAGAAAGTAATCTTATGTTTAATAGGAATCATGATGGAGATGACAATGGCAATGATGATGATAGCTACTGTCTAATGATTTCATAATCTGTACAAAGCACTGTAGGAGGTCTTCGTATACACTAAATATAGGGGAAGGGGAAGAACACAGTTGCTAAGTGCTTGAACTTTGTATCTATATAAACTTAAGTTCTAATATATGTTTAGGTAGGTTGATTCCGAATTCTTTCTTTCTTTCTTTATATTTTATTCTTGTACTTTAAGGGAAGTTTACAATACAAGTTAGTCTCTCATACAAAAATTTATACATACATTGTTATGTGACCCTAGCTGCTCTCCCTATACTGTGACAGCACACTCCTCCTTTCCACCTCTGATTTCCTGTATCTGTTCAACCAGCTCCTGACCCTCTCTGCCTTTTCATCTCACCTCCAGACAGAAGCTGGCTGCCCATTTAGTCTCATGTATCTACTTGAGCTAAGAAGCACACTCTTCACGAGTATCATTTTATGTCTTATAGTCTAGTCTAAAGTTTGTTTGAAGAGTCGGCCTCGGGAATGGTTTTAGTTCTGGGTTAACAGAGAGTCCAGGGGCTGATTCCAAATTCTGTCACTTACTAGTTACGCAACTTCGGACAAGTTTCTTACGTTCATTAAGTCTCAATTTTTTTAAATCTGCAAAATGGGAATGACAATAGGATTTACTTCATGGACTAGTTGTAAGGTTAAATAGAATATGCGTATAAGCCCTTAGTGATTTGCATTAAGTATTCAATATATGTTAAAAAAAACTAAAACCAAATCCACTGCCATCAAGTCGATTTCAACTCATAGTGACCCTATAGGACAGAGTAGAATGCCCAGCAGGGTTTCCAAGGCTGTAATCTTTACAGAAGCAGACCGCCACATCTTTCTCCTGTCGCGCGGCTGGTGGGTTCGAACCACATACCGTTTGGTTAGCAGCCAAGCGCTTTAACCACTGCACTACCAGGGCTCCTCTTTCAATATATGTTAGCCACTGTTAATAAAGTTAATATTAATTATTTCATAAAACCCTCACTTTATAAATGAAATTATTAATGTGGTGAGAAATTAGATAAAGTTACATAACTAGTAAGTGTCCGAAATGGAATTCAAACCCAGGCTCAGAACTATTTTCACTCTAGTGTTCCTATCCCTCCACTACATCATTAGAAAGCTATTTTTACATGAATGCTGAATTTTAGAAAAGCCTATAGTGGAGCAACTTGGGAGTTATGGGAGAACTCTTCTGATTAGAAACAATGATATTTGCACAAGAAACTTGGTGTGCAAAAGCATAGTGCATGACCCTATGATCTTTGCCTCTTTTCCCACAATCAAATGGGAAGTAATCAAATTTTAGAACCAAGAAGTCAGAGAAAATGAGGACTGAGAAGCTGTCACAGGCTTGGGTGACTAAGATCTCATAGTTGATTTTTGAGGCAGAAATCACAGTGTGTGGGGTTAAAAACTGAGTGTATTACGGCAGAATCAGGGCTGGCATGGACTACATCAGTGGTAGCCAAGATTGGACAGGCTTTCTGGGACAGAGCAGTAATCAGAAGTCACAGCAGGGAGGCAGAAGATGGATAACTGGTAACATTTATTCCCCGTGTCTCACGTTTCCATAAAGGGAAAAGCATGTCCAATCTACTGCCAGAAGGAGCATTGTCAATCTTCCTCTTCTAGTCAATAGTTGAGGGACTTATCTTTCTACATATTTGGAAGAGGATTAGTTCCTGTCTCTTTTTGTCATCAGCCAGCCTACAGACCTACTGCAGACAGGGTGCAAACTGGGCAAATTCAATCCCACAAGGCTATTTGGCCAAATACCTAAAGACATGTTGTCTAATCAGCTTTATCAATAATAAAGTTGACATCTTGCTCTCAGTTTGTCCAAACATAGGAAGACAAGAGAAGAAAGGAGAGTAATGATAGAACACATCTTCAGGGGTCAACAATAGGTGTTTGGCATCAGTACATTTAAGTAGCAGTGAGACAGTCAGAATCTATTTCCAAATTGGAGCACTTGACACAGAGACTCAAAACTGAGAATATAAAGGGTGAGAGTTGCTTCCTTTGACTACATTTGTCCTGAATCTAAGTGCAAGCTAACCTTTTAGACTGGAGTTTGTGGCCTTGGGTGTGAGGACTGGAGGAATGCTATACCTTAAACCTAAAAAGTGGATAAATGGAGAGTACATATGTAGACTGCACTTTTGAGAAATGAGATAGTGAATGAAAGGCGAGAAACACAACAATAATTTACTTGGTAGCAAGAAGGGTCAAGAGGAGGATTTTCTAGGGAAGGTCTGGGGAATCTGACCATGCTTGTAAAGCTCCTGAAAAGGGCAATGTCAAAGATGCAAGAGAGTGGAACAATAATTCATGGATCCTAGAAGGCCAGGAGGGTCCAGGGTCCAGGGCAGAGATCAAAGGAGTAGCCTTGGGAAGAAAGGGCACCTCTTAGGCAGGATGAAAAAAAGACAAAGGTTAAAGGAAAATATCATTTAAAGGGAGGAGGAGGGAAATAGAAGGAGTTCTTGTTTAAATAGAGGGTGGGGACAATAGCTGAGGATGAGGGTGTCAAGTTCAGGTGTTTGAGGAGAATGGAATGGCATGAACAGCAATAAAGGAATAGAAAAGGGGGACTGGCATTAATGATCTAAGCAATGGAGATTAGAGTAAATCCATGGTGATCCCTTTGAGCTCAGTTTTGCTATGTTTGTCCAGAAATGTTCTGTTGTTCATGATCAAGAGGCACAGCTGACAATGGGATGGAAATTGAATTAAATAAATTCAAAACACCAAACACATTTTAACTTTTCTTACTTAACACTTAAGGACTTTTACCTCAGAGTGATTAGTTTGAATCTACCACCAGGATCACCTACAGTAGACAGGTTTCAGTACAGCTTACAGACTAAGACTAGGAAGAAAGGCCGGGCGATCTATTTCCAAAAATCAGTCAATGAAAATTCTATGCATCACAACAGAATATTGTCTGATACAGTGCTGGAAGATGAGCCCCCGAGGTTGGAAGGCACTCAAAATACCAATGATTGTGAAGATGGTACAGGCTCACGCAACACTTCATTCTGTTGTACATGGGGTCGCCAGGAGTTGGAGCAGACTCTACGGAACTAACAACAACATCATTTTGAATAGCCATTCTCTAGCTATGGTAGTGTAGCTGTAAATATAAAAGTTTTAAAGATAAGGCTGAACTCAGAACATCCCTGGAAAGTAGTTGTTCAGTTTATTTATTTTGAAACTAAATTCAACATCTCAGTTTCCAAGTGGAGTGCAGATGTTTATTGAACACCTAAGAAGTGGCAGGCATTTGCTAGGGCACCACACTAATATGCAACTTGATTTAATTAGGTATTCCAATTTGTAAGGCTCTGGATCATTTATTCAACAGTTGTACATCTACTAACTACATATCTGCAATATAATATAATGTGCAATACATGGGTATTTCGCTCCTTTATCTTGGCACCCAGTTGTGCCAGTAAGACACGAAACAGAGGAAACAGTAACAATGAAGGGGTGAATATAATGAAGCACCAATATGTTTCACACATTTTCAGAAGAATGGAAAGCTTGGGCTATCTTTGGGATGGTGGGCAGGATTTGGATGGAAAGGAAAAGAAAGGATTGGATATTTCAAACCCCAGTCATTGTTTGTGGAAGCCTGGAATCAGAACCACCACAGTACTCAGCATTCTGACTGTCACGAGGAAGGAGTAAAAGAGAACATTTGACTGAGAGATATACTGAGAGTCAGAGGCTGATAAGAAGACTTGGTGGAACAATGATTAAGCTTCGGCTGCTAAACAAAAGGTTGGTGGTTGGAACCCACCATTCACTCTGCAAAAGAAAAGACCTGTTGATCTGCTCCCATAAAGATTACAGCCTAGAACACTCTATAGGGCTGTTCTACTCTGTCACATGGGGTCACTATGAGTCCAAAAATCAACTCGATGGCACCCAACAACAACAACACAACCAGAGGCCGGGTGGCGTGGGGCAGGCTGTGTGGTGGAGAGAGAGGAGGGAAACGAAACCTCTGAGAGTCTACACCACTGGTTCATCTGCTACTTAAGCACGGTTTGGGCAGGCAATTGTGACTATAGTGTGCTTTTTTAACCATAGGCTATAATGTTCTGTGACTATTATAATTTATAATAATCTTATCATAATGCTTTTCAGAACACGAAGTCCACAAGTATCAGTGTTCTCTATAATTTAAGTAAGCCACTTTCCTCCAAGCAAGCCTCAACAGACCAAACCATTAATCCAAGTTAAATAGGAAACTACTAACTTTGGAGCAAGCCACAGGTCTTTAAGGGACCTATATTTTTTCTTTTATAATTCGTACAATATATTAAATAAATAAGAAGAGGTAGCAATTTAAATTTTTTAAATTTCTCTCTTAAAGTCAAAATCTGAGCTCATATATTTTTATTGTTTATAGCTCTAAAAGCAGCTAATGGGTTGGTGCCATTAAAGTATGCCTCTTGAAAGGAAAATAAATAGCCTGGCAATTTTTATTTTGACAACTGTTTGAACAAAACCCACCAGAATATATGCTAAAGTCTATGATCCATAACCCCAAAATCGATGGCAGGACAGCTATGACACCAGGCTGACTCTGAATCGGAAAGTCCCTAGACAGTTGAGTGAGGGGTGAGGGGTCTCAGGAGTCCACTTAGTTCAAGTCTACTCACCCCTCCTAAAGCCCAACTCTTCACACAAAGCAGCTAGATGGGGTAGTCTGGCCTAGCCTGCCTACCCTGGCCTTTCCCTGGCCCACGCCTCCTCCCATACCTAGCATGTGAGCAGATTCATTAATTTATTTAACAAAAATACCTATGGAGCAGCTACTGGGGTCCAACATGAAAGATATGATTCCTGAAGTCACGGAGCTTACAATGGAACCGGGAAGGCAGATGTTAAATAAGTAACTACGAAGTTAATTATTTAACTGTTAATTTGGTTAAGTCCTCTGAAGAAGCAGTACAGGCAATAAGAGAAAAAGAGAGAGATAATCAAATCTGGGGAGCTCAAGGAAGAATTTGCCTAGCTAAAAAAATGCTACCCGTGTAGCAAATTTATTGCCCCATGGAGATTCTAGAATGTAGAAGAACAAGCAAATTATCATCACAAACACTTCTTTTGCACTTAATATCTTTCGTGGAGTTCCTGGGTGGTGCACACAGTTTAACATCCTCAGCTGCTAAACAAAAGTTGGAGGCTTAAGTCCACCGAGAAGTGCCTCAGAAGAAGCTGAGGCCAGGCGATCTACTTCCAAAATATCAGCCACTGAAAGCCCTATGGAGCACAGTTCTATTCTAACACACATGGGGTCGCCATGAGTCGGAATCAGCTGGACTGCAGCTGGTTTTGGTGTATTTACTTATTTTGTTTATGTCTCATACACTCTTCTAAGTGTTTTATAATCATTAACTCTATGCTCACATTAACTGTAGCCTTATAATCTCCTTATAAGGCAGATACTATTATTATCACCATTCCCATTTCATATATGGGAAACTGAGGAACAGGAAGGTTACAGAGCATGGTAGCATAGCTAGTAAAGTCTCAACCAGGATTTGGACTTAGGTATTCTCAACCACCACACTCTGCTGTCTCTCTTAAAAAGTCCATAGACAGCATAGGAGAAGAAGCAAGCACATTAATGTATAAAATATACTGAAATTACTTTAGGTAGGTTTTTCTTATGCATTCAATAGTAAAATCCAATCACTGAATGATGTAATTTTTAAAATTTTAACAATCAATAATTACTAAGGTTTATTAGGAATGAGAGTGGAGCTGGATAATTTCTTACATATAATTTATGGGTTTTTTGTTTTTTTCTCACCTGATTTTCCACCTTTTTCTATATTGAAGCAGATAGCCAGCTGGTGCAGAAAGTAAAGTAGCATCCCCCCTTCCCAATCTTACCGGTCCACCACCCGTCTGTCAGTTTGTCCTACTGTGGTGTCTTGAGTATTGCTATGTGCTACCATTATTTCAAATACTAGCAGGGTCACCCATGGTGGACAGGTTTCAATGGAGTTTCCAGACTAAGACAGACTAGGAATAAAGGCCTAGTAACCTACTTCTGAAAGTTAGTCAATGAAAACTTTACAGAAAGCAATAGAACATTGTCCCATGGAGTGCTGTAAGATGAGCCCCTCAGGTTGGAAAGCACTCAGAATATGACTGGGGAAGAGCTGCTTCCTCCAAGTAAAGTTGACCTCAATGACATGGATGGAGTAAAGCTTTCAGGACCTTCATTTGCTGATGTGGCACGACTCAAAATGAGAAGTAACAGCTGCAAACATCCATTAGTAATCAGAACATGTAATGTATAAACTATGAATTAAAATAATGGAAGTTGTGAACAATGAAATGGAATGCTTGAAGATCGATATCATAGGCATTAGCGAGCTGAAATGGACTGCTATTAGTAGCATATGATCAAGAACTGCTGGTACTAAAGAAAGAAGTTCAAGCTGCACTGAAGGCATTAGCGAAAAACAAGTCTCCAGGAACTGACAGAATACCAACTGAGATGTTTCAACAAACGGGTGCAACACTGGAAGCGCTCACTCATCTATGCCAAGAAATTTGGAAGACACCTCCTCCCATACCTGGCCAACTGGCTGGAAGAGATTATATTTGTGCGTACTCCAAGGAAAGGTGATCTGACAGAATGCAGAAATTATCAAATAATATCATTAATATCACATGCTAGCAAAATTTTGTTTATTGGTGGTACATCCAGTCATTCTGCTGGGATTCTTTCACCTCAACAGGCAGATGGCTCAAATCTGGCTCCTCTCTGGCATCCACCTGGTGGTGCAAAATCCCAACACAATGATGCATTTGCAGGGGGAGGGAGATGGCTTCCAATAAAGGCAGCGTGAAATTTTCCTCTAAGCAGTAACGATGGGAAGCCCAGATTCTTAAATTGAGTTACAGAAAATAAATGGGTATTTCTTGCACAGTTAAGTTTGTGGTTTGAGAGTCATGCCTGCTAAAAAAGTAAGTCACCTATAGGAATGTTGGCCACAGGAATTATGCAACATATGGCCCTAATCATCTATAAATGTAGACTAATAAATTTTTGCCCATAGCAATGAACTTCTTGGAATAGTTGTAGAGGATGATCAGTCAATTGCCATTATACTACAGGAGGCTAAAGGAATGATTTACTTTCTAACCAGTTTGTAAACTTACAAGTTATGATATCCAATGCAGAGTACCTCTGGTTTCTAATGCAATATGGAGAAAGAGTTCTTCCCCTCCTCTCCTTAATCTTGCCCTTACCCTCTTCTTTTCTGTCAATTGATCAGTAGGTCAAAATTCTCAAGTCATTGCTAATTGCTAATTGTTACAAAGTTGGCTTCTGTTCCCCTCCATATACTTTCTAGATTTTACCTTGGCCTTGCTTGGTAGCAGGGGACCGTCCGTCATGTTTTGACAATTTATTATTCCCTTGATCTTCTCTGTTAATTTGAAAGATAGTTTGCAGGAAAGCACTTTACTCTATGTTGGGGGTAGCAGGGGGGAACCTGTTACCTGGGCATTTCCTCAACATCAATAACAGCTCTAAAAGAACCAAATTTAATACTTAAAAGTATATGATGCTACAGGTCACTGGATTCTACTTCATCTCTTCAGAGCTATTAAATGCTGCTGAGTCAAATTTGACACGCTTAATGGAAAAAAGAGAACAAAGAAAATAAACCTACAGAATGTGTCTGCAAATTACAAAGAAAACAACATGGTTGGGGGTCTCTCAAGATTCACACATGCGTGTGTTCTGCCTCTCACTGTAGCTTTCTGACTTGTCCATTTGTTTTGCTTTTTCAATTATACCTCTATAAATGTTTAGAAAGATAACAAAATCTAAACCTAGCAAATCTATTAACACTTTTTAAAAATTAAACAAACAGCCCAGAATATGTTTTTGGGAGGATGACATGGTTTCATAACAATTTCAGATCACTAGTTCATACTACTCTGCTAAGGCACCTCCCTCAGCGGGTTACACATTCTTTTACGATGATCCTCAAATTTCCCTTTATACCCATAAACGCCTATTTAGTGAAATTGGCAGATGAAAACTCTCATTCTTTGAATGGGCTCAAAAAACACATTTCATAAACTAATTACGTATTCCAGCTCAGCTAATTTTTCCTGATAAAATAGATGTTAGACATGCAGATTTTATGCCATCATCATTTCCATTGATTACTGACAGAAATATTAGGGACCCGATAGTGTGGAATACAGTTAAACAAACGATTTCAAATGGATGAAGGAGGGCATTGTGTCCTAATGTGAATGATTTTATTTTAGCTAAACCTATTACACACATACATTTATTAGCCATTTCCACATCCCCCAGACACCTGATGTGCTATGCAAAACACAGTGATGGGCTGAGAAATGTCAAATGCTATTGTACTCAACAGTAATTAACATCTAAAATTTTGGAAATCGTGTACTGAGTGGGTAGTTAAAGCCAGTTAGATAGAATTGCTGGCAATATACTGGGCAGCAAATTTGAGTGAGAGTCCTGTGTTTCAATGGTGCAAATGGTAACACATTTAACTACTAACTAAAGGTTGGGAGTTCAAATCCGCCGAGAGGAACCTGAGAAATAAGGCCTGGTGATCTACTTCCAAAAAGTCAGCCATTAAAAACTCTATAGTGCACAGTTCTACTCTGACACACATGGGATCTTTACGCTTTGGAGTCGACTGCATGGCAACTGGTTTTCATATCACTAAATTCTTTTCAAGGCAATCCTCTTCACAAAGCAAGTCACATCTCTTGATTCCTTCCTTTCTCCAGTATTAAAAGTTCACAGAAATGTTTAGGGAGAGAGAACATTGGTGAAGATTCTCAAGGTCTTGTACTACCAGAGCTTTCAGTTTCATACCAATTAATAATTCATATAATAACTAGGCAGTCCTTAAAATGATTTGGGGGAATTCTAGCCTTGAAACCTCTAAAATCTGAGGATTCTAGTTTATTTCCTTCAGGTGATGGAAATAAGGCAGAGTATAACACCTCTCTATTGTATTTCTAGGAAACCCTTGTGGCATGGTGGTTAAGTGCTGCGGCTGCTAACCAAACGGTTGGTAGTTTGAATCCACCAGGTGCTCCCTGGAAACTGTGTGGGACAGTTCTACTCTGCCCTATAGGGTCACTATGAGTCAGAATCGAATCAACGGCAACGGGTTTGGTTTTTGGTTTTTTTATTGTATTTCTGGAGCCCTGGTGGCACAGTGGTTAAGCGTTTGGCTGCTAACCAAAAGGGCGGCAGTTGGAATCTACCAGCCACTCCTGGGAAACCCTATGAGGCAGTTCTACTCTGTCCTATAGGGTCGCTATGAGTTGGAATCGACTTGACGGCAAGGGTTTGGTTTTTATTGTATTTCTATAATTATATTTGGATTATCTTAGACTATATCACTTCTTATTTTTTTAAACGTCTATACATGCATATATTAGTTTTTCATAGTTAAATCTTAAGCCAGGGATTTTGGTCTAAATTTGAGGAGAAAGGAAAAATAGCACTATCCTAAGTGAGCCCTGGTAGTGCAACGGTTAAGCCCTCAACTGCTAACTGAAAGATTGGTGGTTTGAGCCCACCCAATGACTCCATGCGAGAAAAGATCTGGCGATCTGCTCCCATAAAGATTACAGCCTAGAAAACTCTATGGGGCAGTTCTACTTTGTCAGGTGGGGTTGCTGTGAGTCAGAAACAACTGGACGGTACCTAACAACAACAACAGGTGGGCACAATATAAAACAGAAAAGTACAGTGTTGTCAATTCTGCACATTAGAATTGTCTGAGAGACTTTAAAAAACACTGATGCCTTGCCCTCCTTAAAAGCAATTGAATCAGATTTGCTTAGGAGGCCTGGGCATCAGCATTTTACAAAGTTTCCCAGATATTTCCAGTTTGCATCTAGAGTTGAGAGTCACCAGAAAAAATACAGCAGCAGTGAATTAGATGCGAATGTGTCCCAGGCTGTGGAAGACTCTAGAGAACAGGATAGAAATTATGTTCAGAAAATACTGGACTTGCCCAAGGTGCAGTCTGTATAAAGGGAAAAGTCATGGAGAACCAATGAGAACTTGATAGAACTAAGCAGGAGAGGTAGGCTTCTAAGACCAGTAAAGAAAGACTTGACCTGGGAAGGGGCTGGAAATGAATGACAAAACAATGATGTCCACAGCTTCTTTTAACCTAAGACATACCCTACTCTGTAACTTTGTAATTGTCAACCTGCAGAATACCCAATAAATCCTGCATTAAAAGAGATTTTGAGCATTCCAATAAACTGCTATTCATATTGTATTCCTGAGGATAGGGAGGAGAGAAAAAAAATTATATCAAATAAGCCAGTATTTATTTGAGTACTTGCTCTGTGTGAGATACTATGGAAGATATTAAGAAACATAAGACATAGTCCCTGCCTCCAATGAGTTGATTTCCAATGAGTTGGAGAGACAATGCTAAAATAGATAAGAATACTCATGTTATGTATCATTCTAAGTTTTTACTTTCAAGTCATCCTTATTTACACCCGTCTTCTTCAACACAATTTAAAACCTATTTCAAAACACTCTGATCCTAGTTGTCATGTAGTGGATCAGGCTGTAGGGGCTGTGGTTTCAGAGGAAGAAGAGATGGCTGTGCACAGGGCTGGCCGAGGAAGACTGCATGGAGCGCTTAGACCAGGGCTGGGTTTTGACCGCTGAATTTGCTGTAGATATGTAGAAAGGAGGGTGTTCTTGCTCGTGCGGGTGTCTCTTCCTGGTGCCATTGCTGTCAGGCAGTGAAATGAGAGACGGGTCTGGTTTACAGAAGCTCAGGAGGCCTCACTGCTTTTGTGGTATGCACTGACAGCACCAGGATGGGTGACCAGATACCCAAAGCCCACCCCACACGAATGAACTTCCACAGAAGGCTGGATAGCCAAACCTCTTTCCAAACTGCCACACCATTCCCAACGCTCTCTGGTCCAGCCACACATGCCCTTCACCATGACAACCTGGACATCTTTACCAGGTCAAAGCAACTGATGTTTTATCTAATGGAGGGAAGGGTGCACCAAGTCTGGGAACATAGGAGGATACAGATTAAATGGTTCATTGATATTACATTACAATATATGACAAAACCATATTTTATTTAGACCACCCTGGGGGCACCCTAAGCTCATTAAAAGCTCATGGTCTGGGAAGAGGTTTGTTGCCATCAACGAGCCTCATCAAGAATGGGATAAATGGAAAAAATCAGGGAATGGAGAGTAAAAAAGAGAGGAGGGGTCCACATAGGGAGGCAGGGTGCCAAGAGGAAGGAGGGGGCACTCAAAAGGCAATAGGAGACAGTCAAGACGTGCCGGCTGCTTCACAGTTTTCCTGAGGACTGTCTTTGTAGGGGTGGTCCTGGAGCTTCCCTAGGGTAGCAGCTTGCCAAAACAGGCTGTACTTTGGTGTGGCCTGGAGAGCTACCCAATGAATCAGAATTGCTGGGATGGAACCCAGGAATCTATAATTTTTTAAGTGCCACAGGTTGCCCCAATGTGCAGACATACACTGCTCTCGAAGAGTCCTCACAGGAAAAGCCGGGAATGATCCATCACTGTGAATGTGCCCACCTGCAGTCAGATCTGAGGCACCACTGAGGCCACAGAGGAAAGAATCCCAAGGTTCTAGAGTAGTGGTTATTAAACTTCAACACACATAAGGATAACCTGTGAAATGCAGACTCCCGGGCTTCAGACCAGAAGTTGATGAAACAGCGTGCCTTGGGTTCAGGCCAGGAAGCTGTAGCTTTAACAAGCTCCCCAGGTGATCTTCATGCTGGTAATTCAAGGATCACAATTTGAGGAACACTATGCTAGGGTGTTGCAGAGGGTGGATCATGAACCACCTGGCACCACTGAGTTAAAACACGTTGGTAGAAAAAGCCAGATGACCCAGTGCAATGAGTCCTCCCGGAGAGAGTTGGGGACAACACATCTGGCACTTTCTTTTCCACCATGTTGGGAGCACAGAATAAGCATATGTACGTTCTATGCGGGCGATAGCCTCCTCACTAGGAAAAAGGTTTCTCTTTTCTTTCTCTTCTTGGTAAAGAGGAAACAGTTTAGCCTCTGAGGTGGACCAAATTGAGATTAGAAAGGAAAGTCGTCAGTTTATCAGAGGAAATGGCTTATTCCACACACCTGGGGAGGTTTCTTTAAATTTTCACTTGGTGGTGCTTCCATGTGGGGTAATTTTGTTTCTAGAAAGATTTTTATTTTTAATATCAAGATAGATTTCTTTGAAGGCAATTATTTTGTTTGTATTGAATACTTTTAATACCAATAATAAAAAGGCTTAGAACGCATTCATTAAAAAAATAAATACTTTTTAAATAGCTTGAAATCTTCCTGACAGGCAACACATGTCTTATTTATGTATTCAATATATGCAATACAGTTACGATCATCTGCAAAACCTGTAACAAAGAGAACAATAAATCCCAGTAGATGGCACTGTTCGCTACTTTTTAACTAGTCAATTAAGCAGAGAAACCTTCCCCTTACCCCTAAACCTATTTGTTTTTTCACAATAGTATAAATCCAGCCTCCATTTTAAAAAAGTATTTCTTACAAGAAGCCTAATCATTATGTCCTTTCCCGGAACCCACAATTGAATGTCTCTGTCACTATTTATTAAAGAGAGAAGTACTTAAGGGTCATTAGACTTGTCTGAGAATAGAAAGCATTTTACTTGATCCTTTTCTCTTTGTTCTTGTTGTTGTTAGGTGCCCTCGAGTTAGTTTCAGCTCACAGCAACCCTATGCACAACAGAACAAAACAGTGCCCAGTCCTGCGCCATCCTCACAATTGTTATGCTTGAGCCCATTGTTGCTGCCAGTGTGTCAATTCATCTCATCAAGGTCTTCCTCTTTTTTGCTGACCCTCTACTCTACCGAGCATGATGTCCTTCTCCAGGGACTGATCCCTCCTGATAACATGTCCAAAGGACGTGAGATGAAGTCTTGCCATCCTCGCTTTTAATAAGCACTCTGGCTGTACTTCTTCCAAGACAGATTTCTTCGTTCTTCTGGCAGTCCATGGTATAGTCAATACTCTTCACCAACACCATAATTCAAATGATTGTATTTCGCCTTCTCCTTCCCCCACTCCCCATACACAGAAGCCATCTCTTCAAAAAAGGTGTAAATTAAAAATTAATTTCAGGCCAGAACTGCACTTGTGTTTAAATTACATTATCTTTGTACTGGAACTATACCTAACTGTTCTCTAACGTCATTTTTCAACCACTCTAATACATTTATGAGGCGCCCTGGTGGCACAATGGTTAAAGGGCTTGGCTGCTAACCGAAAGGTCAGTAGTTCGAACCCACCAGCCACTCCACAGGAGAAGGATGTGGCAGTCTGCTTCCTTAATGATTACAGCCTTCGAAACCCTATGGGGCAGTTCTACTCTGTCCTATAGGGTCCTATGAGTTGGAATCAACCCGATGACAATGGGAGGAATACATCTGTGAACAACTACTTCATCGTGTCTTTTGACATGAGAAAGAACTAATATATAATACGTGTAGGTAGGCCACTGGAATCAGAAGGGGCACACGTATAGGCTTTGGAGTTCCAGCTCTGGGCCTAATCGTATGACCCTTGGTATGGTAATTAACTTTTCTGAGCATCAGTTCTCTCATGTATGTAATTGTAATAACAATGCCTACTCAGTACGTTTATTATAAGAATGAAATTAGATAATATATAGCATCCAGTGTAATGCAAAATATATAATGTTGTTGTTGCTAGGTGCCATCGAGTCGGTTCCAACTCATAGTGCCCCTATGAACAACAGAATAAAACACTGCCCGGTCCTGCGCCATCCTCACGACCGTTGTTATGCTTAAGCCCACTGTTGCAGCCACTGCGTTGATCCATCTCATTGAGGGTCTTCCTCTTTTTCGCTGATCCTGTACTTTACCAAGCATGATGTCCTTCTCCAAGGACTGATCTCTTCTGACAACATGTCCAAAGTATGTAAGACGTAGTCTTGCCATCCTTGCTTCTAAGGAGCATTCTGCTTTTACTTCTTCCAAGAAAAATATATAGTAGGTGCTCAGTAAGTGATTATCTGTTGTTGGTGTGGAGTCCTTGGGTGATAATGTGTTCTGCAGTTAATGTGTTCTGCTGATAACCAGAAGGTTGCAGGTTTAAGTCCACTTGGAGGTACCTCAAAGGAAAGGCCTGTCTATCTGCTTCTGAGAACTCAGCCATTGAAAACCCTATGGAGCACAGCTCTACTCTCCACACGTGGGGTCGCCAAGAGTAAGAGACGACTCCACTCTACACAACTGGTTTACTGGTGTGCAGTTATATCAGACTTAACCACCTATAGTCAGAAATGCTTTACACAAACACTCTTAAAGAAGTCCAGACAAATAAATTATAGAATCTCCATTAGCAATAAATTTAGTCTTAATTCTCCCCTAATCTGATGCTAATCCACTGTGTTTTCTCATCATTAACATCAAACCTATATTTTTAAGCTTCCTGAGCTTTAAAGGCACATGGAGGTGATTCAGCAAGCATCATTTACTATTGAAGGTTAAAGCGACTGTACTCTATAACCTCCTACTAGCTGCCAATACCGATTTATTACAGAGAGGTGAACACATGGCATAAATGTTTAGTGCAATATCTATTTTTCCCATCTTGGTTTAAAATTATGAAAATTGTATAATGTCTACAAAAGCTAATATTTCTAGTCAGTGATAGTTTCCCAACATCAGGGCACTAAATACATCAAAGTGCCAAGGTATTCTACTATAAATTAAAATTTGATATCTGTTGGCATTCCGTTTGATTAAAATTCAGAAGCCAAGCAGAAAAAGATTAACAAAATGAACTGGAACATCCAGAAGGAAGAAAAATACCAAGTAGTAAAGAGAAAAGGGGAAAAAAAAAAAAATCACCCTAACACCAACTTGGATTTTCTATATTTATCCAGCTGTGTTTGCTTCACTTCGCTGTCAATTTTAATTGGCCTGCAACATGCTGTGGTTCTAATGTATGCAGAATTTCAACTGTTATTTCTACCATCTATTACAGTATCCCCAAATGCAGTCTATTCCTTGTGAATAATAAGGATTTCTCTCATTATAGAAATAAATAGCTTATTAAGTCTGCTGTTGTTCATTTTTATACCTGATGACAGAATGGATTAGAGGTGCAAAAAATGAGAAACTGTCTCCTTCAAAAAGCATATTTACTTTACTAAGAGCAAAAATGTTTCATCAAGGTTGGCCCAATGCTAATTAAGGTTATGTAAAGGTTAAAACGAAGGCAGGTATATACCAAAATATCAGAAGTTCACTACTGATACTCATGTCCTTCTAACGCAATTGTTTTTTGGATGCCAAGACTATTTTCAAAAAGGAAAGAACTCCGCTCTGCCTGTGTGGATGTGTGTGTGCAAGTACATATGTCTGTATAAATCTCGGATGGTTTTAAATTTTGAGAGGCCACATGATATACTGAAAAGAGCATAGGCCTTGGAGAAGGACACATTGGGATTCCTGGACAGATTCCAGTATTTATTAATTTTCTTACCTTGGGAACTTATTTAACCTTTCTGAAGCAGACCTTTGTCATCTATAAAAAATGAAGATAATAATACACGCCCTACGGGAGGTGATTGGTGTATTTCATCACAATGCCTGAGATGTAGGAGATGCTCAATACTTGATTAAAAATTAACTCAGAGCACAGGTGAGCCCCTCCTTAAACAGCTTCATATATGGAAATCTGGATTTACAACACCAAAAATGCAGTTGTGGATGATTATTTTTATAAGGTTATTTTAAGAGAAATAATGACACGGCCATGTTTTAAATAGCACCTCTTAGTGTATTTAAATTTTAACAAAAACTACACTGTATGAACCATTACTAAATAAAGTGACAGGTACCTGTATAATGAACAGAACACTAGAGGGCAAGCATTACATTGTTTCTAACCATTCATTTGTTCTCTCCTGTTTGGCACAACGGTTAAGTGCTCAGCTACTAACTAAAAGGTTAGTGGTTCCAGCCCACCCAGCGGCTCTGCTGGACAAAAGGCCTGGCGATCTGCTCCCACAAAGATTACAGCCTGGAAAACCCTATCGGGCAAGTCTACTCTGTCACATGGGGTCACTATGCATCGAAATTGACTTGACAGCGCCTAACAACAACAAAAAAAAACATAATAACAACAGCATTAATAAAAATGAAGCCCATCCCCCAGTAACACTTAACAAGAATTTTTTTTGTTTTACTTTAAATAGGAATGGTTGAGTTTCAGTTTTCTTAACACTCAGTATATACATATATTTCTTAATACACGGTATATATATATAATATATATAAACATTAGCATATATACACAGACATATGTAATCAAAAAGGTATTTAATATTTATATATTGAATATCTATACATATATTTAATACAGGTAGTCTTTGACTTACAACTTATTTGAGTTACGACAAACCACACTTACAACCGTCTGTTCGTTGTTTTTATTTTTTTGGTATATCTTATCTTAGTAATATGTACTACTTACAATATTGCAGCGAGTAATTTGCTGATATAATCATTCTCAGATGATCATGCGCATAAATTTATATGTAATGTTTCCAACCCCCAAGACAAAAACTGAATGTATAAAGATACTGATGATAAAAGGCAATAATAATTAAAACTTAAAAAAAAAGAGGTATTCGACTTACCTCAGAAGGAATTTATGATGGAGTTGTCAGGATAAAACCCTGTCGTAAGCAGTAAGTCAGGAGCTACCTGTATCTAAAAGTTCTTTTCTCTGTTCTGAGATGTTATTTAAAATGTGGCTAATCAGTATAGGAAAATTAAAGATTCAACAAAATAAAATAAAAGAACCTAAAAGTCACAGAGTAGCAAGTTGGGGCCCACTTCCCCTCATTTTCTCTGCATATCCCTCAGACCTTTGCTTGACATGAGAAGTTAGAAAACTACTGAAAATCTCAGGTGGTTTTATTTAGTGGATAACTGAACTACCGCATGCTTATATTGGATGCATTAATGAATACAGGGTTGTATATTCTATAACTACTCCAAATGTTATTAAAATATATTATCATAAGGTCTTTACCTTAAATAAGCTCTTCTTCCAAGAGAAATAGTTTGATTGATATTTTTGTTGGTCATTTTCTCAGGATATTGAAAAACTGAACTAAGACCATGAGGTTAGCTGTAATACAACAATATACGTGTGTAAGAGAGGCTGTGTGGATAAGAAAGTGTTGGTAGTCTTGGGAATTGATTTTGAATCTGAGAAATCACACTTGTTAGTACATTCAGCCACCAACTTCCTTGATGAACCATTTGAAACTGCCTAAATGCTACTAAGAGGCTAAAATGCATCTACAAAATGATAACATACATATAAAGAATGTTGATTTGGTCCCTAAGCTGGTGCCCACATGAGATTGTCATTTGATTCTAGCATTATCAAGGGTTGTAGGACGCTCCTTGCAGCTAATATGTGAAGAGCTCCTTCAGCCCAAATTCAGTCTAGCTACGGTTACTGACCGTTTCCACATCTAGGAAAGTAAAAAATAAAACCCAAATCTGTTGCCATTGAGTCGATTCAGACTCATGGCAACTCTGTGTGTTACAGAGTAGGAATGCTCCACAGTCTTTTCTTGGCTGTAATCTTTATGGAAGCAGATTGCCAGGCCGTTCTTCCAGAGTACCACTGGGTAGATTCAAACTGCTTTTGGTTAGTAAACCAAAAAACTCATTAACTCATAGTGACCCTATAGGACAGAATAGAACTGTCCCATAGAGTTTCCAAGGAGCAGCTGGTGGATTTGAACTGCCGATCTTTTGGTTAGCAGCCGAGCTCTTAACCACAGCACCACCAGGGCTCCATTGGTTAGTAGTCAAGTGCAAACCATTTGTGCCATCCAAGGAAGTAGCCACTAAGAAACAGACAGCTATTCGCACATCTTTCTCTGCATTACTCTCTACTGTTCTTCAACTTTCTTATTGCACAATCCAGCTTGTGTGCTGAACACTCTTCAAAGCTCAATATGGAACACACGTTTCAGAACTCTCATATGCCATTAGGCACGAACACAGGACATTAATGGCAGCCACTGAATTGTAAACCATGTGTATCCTGGTATCAGCGTCTGACTTCAAGCGTTTCTGGACAATTCAGACGCTTTTAGCAGTAAACATCATACGTGTTTTTAATGAAATGAAAGGTTAAGCTTAAATGTCTTTTGGATCTTCCATTTATTCTATTATGCAATCTATCAGTCGGTCTATTTGAGAAGTGGCCTATTTACCTGAGTTACTAAACAGAAATAGCAACTTGTTGTGAGGAAAATACTACTAGGAAGTAGTAGTGAAAATTGGCATCACAAATTTCACGAAACAAAACAGAAAACTGGCAAAATCTAGACCTTGCCATGAACTCAATAGTTAGTTCCTGAGTCCCACTGATTTGATCCCCATAATATTAATTAATCATAAATTATATCACGTCATGTAATAGATTAATTATATAATTACACACATTTATACTTTAAATAATCTAGAATATATATGTATAAAATATAATACAATGAATGATATTAAATTATATCACGTATTAATTGATTAATTTTGCAACTGTTTACTAAGCACTTACTGTGGGCCAGAGTTGGTTTTATGTGCCACTGAAGATACAAAAATAACTAAATATATGTGTTTCTTGACAAACCACACATGTTCCTGACCCATCACAGGGCTTGCTCTGAAGTTAGAGATTCTGCAGACTGGACTCCACTCTAGCTGTGCCACTGACTTGCTGTGAGACCTTGAACAAGGCATTTAACCTCATTGTCTCACTTTTGTCCTCTGTATAAGAAGAACAGTAAAACTGCCCTATCTAGCTCGTGTACAGAGTTGCTATGATGTACGAACGACATAATCAGTATGAGAATGCTTTGAACATTGCACAGTACCTATTTTATTTTCACCTTGCTATAGACAGAAATAATAATTTCCACCTATTCACCTCACATGGATACTGTTGCTTCTTGGCATTTATTGAACAACAGTACTCTCTCCTTGATTTACAAATAGAATTAGACAGAGTTCCTGCCCTATGATTTTAAACTAGGCGGACTTGCATGATAAAGATATGAGAAAACATTCAAGATAGACAATATTGTGCAATGATCACTCATGTGTTTATGAAAGGCCTATGCATGTCTTAGACGGAAAATGTCATGGCATCTTTCACAGTCTTCAGGATATTTGCTTACTGTGGGAGATGATCAGCTACATGATGCAAAACATGTATGCAAAAGAAAGGAACAGGAGGATTAAAAAGAAAGAAATTGAGTAGAAAGAAGGGCAAAAAGTAACAAATGGGGCTGTTGAGTCAGAGAAGATCTATTGAACACTTGATTAGATGCTTTGGAGTCCCTGGGTGGTATAAACAGGTTATGTGCTCAGCTGCTAACCCAAAGGTTGGAGGTTCAAGTCTACCCAGAGGTACGTCAGAAGAAAGGCCTGGCAATCTACTTCCAAAAAATCAGCCACTGCAAACTCTGTGGAGCTACAGTTCTACTCCATGGCAACTGGTTTTTAAGTAAGACATTAGGTGAGACACCAGTGGCTTGAACCCTGGTTTTCTGACAGTAAGAGCTGTGCATTTTTCATCTTCACTTCCTATAAATAAATCAATATTCTAAAATACAGCAATATAATAATGGACTGGGAAAAGAAAGGACTTTGGAAAATAAATTAAAAAGCAAGTTTAAAGCATGCGTTGAATTTGGAAGAATTGTCCCTCATAGCCTTCATCTTATTCCAGTTCTAGAATTTACAAGTAAACTCCACTGGTTTCCAGAGTGATGTGGTCACTAGAAAAATTTTATGAAATGGATGTCCTCCGTAAGGACTGTGACCATGAGAGTTTAATCATGGATTGTACTACATATATTCTTGTACTTTCATGTATAGCACATATTTCTTCAATAGCAGTGTTAGGATGTTTGAAAGAGAGCCTCAATCTAAGATTCTCTAAAAAATTTAAAGCTCTTATTTCATTATCACCTAACATGGTTTTTTATTTCATTATTATGTAACGTGAAATCTGAAGAGAGTGAAAGATAGCTTTAGTGAAATATAAGCCAAAGACAAAGTCATAACTGACATTTCAAATTGAAGAATTAAGTAGGATTCTGGTTAACTGCATTAACGACAAGGCTAGATGGGTAAAACATACACACATTCATACAATCACACATGGTTGGTAGCAAAACTATAATTTCCTTGGAATTCCAATAGAGCCTTCTAGTCCAAGAACATGGTCCCTCTCCTAAAGTTAGGGTAGAAGACCACAGCTACAACAATGACTCTTGAGCTTTCCCAGCATTTTCCAGCTATATTTTTTATTTTTTCTCTCTCTTTTATCGCATATATGAGTAAGATCTTTAACATATCCTAAAATTGTTCTTATTTAAAATATAATTTAAAACATAAATTGTTTTAAGCCACTAAAGGTCAATTTCCTTTTCTTTTCAGTTTTTCCTTCTATAATTGTGTTATGGATTGAATGGTGTTCCCCAGAAATATATTTTGAAATCCTAACCCCTATTCCTGTAGATAAAGGAGCCCTGGTGGTACAGTGGTTAAAGCACTTGGCTGCTTACTGAAACGCTGGTGGTTTGAACCCACCAGCTGCTCCACAGGAGAAAGTTGTAGCAGTCTGCTTCTGTGAAGATTTACAGCCTTAGAAACCCTACAGGGAAGTTCTACTCTGCCCTATAGGGTCGCTATAGTTGGAATTGACTCGACAGCAGTGGGTTTGGTTTTGGTTTATACCTGTAGACACGTCCATGTCTGGAAATAAGGGTTTTTCTTTTGTTACGTTAATAAGGTCATAACAGTGTAGGGTGGATCCCAAACCTATTTGCCACTGAGTTATAAAAAGGAGAACAACACAGAGATACACATGGGGGGAAGAGGAATACAGATAATGGAGAAAGATGTATCTACAAGCCCAAGAACCCAAGAACACCAAGGGTTGCTGGTAGCTACTAGAAGCTTAATAGACAAGAAAGCATCCTCCTGACCCCCAGAGTCATGCCCTGAATTTGAACATCGAGCCTCCTGAACTATGAGAAAATAAATTTCTGTTCTTTAAAGCCACCCACTTGTGGTATGTCTGTTATGGCAGCACTAGGTAACCAAGAAAAATCGTATGGAATAAAACTATCAAAATGTATCAAAAGTAATCTCATAGTCTGAATTTTCTGTTCTATGGCATCTGAGGAAACCCTGGTGGTATAGCGGTTAAGTGCTACGGCTGCTAACCAAACGTTGGCAGTTTGAATCCACCAGGCACTCCTTAGAAACTCTATGGGGCAGTTCTACTCTGTCCTACAGGGTCACCATCAGTGGAGACCGACTTGACGGCAACGGGTTTGGTTTTTTTGGTTTTATGGCATCTGAGAATCATCTGGCTAGAAGGACACTTGGTTCATCAACAGTTTCTGGCTTGAGGAAGTAGTGTGCATAAATACTTTTATTTAGACCTATTTATAAAGAGCTTCTGAGCAGACAATTTCACCACCTTCTGTAGTAGCTTATTTCAGATATAATCACTTTCGTTGTCAGGAAATTCTTCTTTATACTTGATTAAATCCCTTATGCCACAGTCCACCCAGAGGAATTGATTCATACTAGCTGAAATTACAGGAGACTGATTTACAAGAGTGAGTATATGCTATGATATGGGGGTGAGTAGCTGAGCAGAAAGGAGGAGGAGCCAATTGGTACCTTCTCTGTTGGGCTATTCTTTTTCAGATATTGATTTACCTGAAAAGCCAAATTCCAATAATACTTTATTTATCTATAATACAGCATATATATGGGATGTAAGCAAAAAGAGACTATTTGTAGTCAAAATGTACGTTCTGAAGTCTGTGCACTGGAACTCTTTTTCGAGCAGAGAAGAATCCAAAATCCATCACATTGACAGAAATAAGAAGACATAGATAATCTTGAAGAAATCTAGAGAAAGCAAACTTGTGGACTAAAAGAACTTTTTGGTGGAAGAGTGTAGCTCCACAAATGCCCCAAAATTCCCAGGGGTGTGTCAACATTAGGGAAGAAGGAAATGCTTAACATTATCTCATTTAATCTGCACCCCAAAATCCTAAAATGTATATATTAAATTATCCCTATTCTCAGGTGAGGAAACTGTGGCTTAGAGAGTCAAAGAAACTTACCTAAAATCACTCAGGGAGTAACACACCCATGATTCCAATCCAGCTCAGTCTGATGATGAATCCCATAAGGTTTTTATTCTTTCATACTGTCCATATTGCCTTTAAGAAGTCCTGGTGGTGCAAACAGTTAAGCGCTTGGCTTACCCACCCAGCGGCTCTGCAGGAGAAAGACCTGGTAATTTTAGATTTTGTTTCTGCCCTCACCCCACCTTTCAAGTTCAATGCTATAAAATCGGCATCTCTCAATAAAGACTTTGGTACTTCTTCCACCCAAGACAACTGCTTAAATGGCTGAACTTCGACTCGAATGACATTTAAAAAAAAAGAATAAATACATGCAAAGAAAATGTCTGGACCTAGGAAATAAACTTGTGTCATCTGGCACAGGAGAAGTCAAAATCAGTGATCCTGTGCAACCAGGGTTTACCTTTCTTGTTGCTGAAATTCTCTGATTTACTAAATACAATGGCTCTCTCCTTTGATTGACGATAGAGACATACTATCAATTCTTAGGTTCCTCTTTTGTAACTTAGCATTCACCAAAACTTTTTAATGCATATTATTATATCATATATATGATTTCTAAGATCATAGTTTATCTCACATGTTCTATTTTATTTTCTTACATGATTTACATATATGGGGGGTAAGTTATTTATTTAAAACTTTCATACATCACAATGTAGAGTGTATATTCTATGGAGAACTCCTAGAGATAATTAATCCCACCTTCTTTTCTCCTTTTTCCACTCCTTTCCCTCCTCCCTTCCTTCTCTCCTTTTCTCCTTTCCATCCCTTCTGTTTGTCTGTCTGTGAAGTTTTTAGTTTAATTTTAAGAGTGACATCAGAGGGTCCTGGTCTCTTAGATTTGCAAGGTGGAATAGGCTGGGCTCGGGCTGTTTTATCTTGGGAGTCTGTCACCCTCTACACAACTAGCAAATTGGCAAAATTACAGACATTGCTATATTTCATGAATAATGATAGCCTCCTGGCTAAAATAGTGAACACGTTCAACTGCAGAAGTAGGAAATTCCATTGAAATTGTAGCCAGCATTTGCATTAATTGTTAAGGAGAGTTTATGGGCTTTCATTTAAAACAAAATAAAACAAACCTCCCAATAGCAGTTGACATAAAACACGAAGTGAAATAGTTCACCACCTCTGGGCCAACCCTCTGCAGAACCAGTAGATGGTCACTCTGGTTACTTATTGAAATCAAGACTCTTTTCTGCTTCATCAGGGAATGCAGTACCAGGTCCAAGGTTAGAGCAAGACCTCATCTTGAGGTGGAGGTTAAGTAAGGCAAAGCATCCACAGAATGTCCAGAGGCCAAGGAGCAGGGCCTATGACTCCAAAACACGTCATCGACAAGGTGAGATTAAGTTTTTAAAGGGCCATGACAACGTACTCATTGTTAGAAGTAGTGAAAATGGGGAAGTAAGAAAGAAATGTGCAAGGATCGCCGGTAAAAATTCTGTTTTGAAGGATTTCCTGAGCAAAGAGCCCACTCTGGAAAGAAGGGTGTTAAAGAAAAAAATAACAACTTGAACCATTTTGTGAAAGCGTATAAAGTGTTTTTTGCTAAAATGCTAGCACTTAAATGGCTGAATTTTGGCTCGAATGACATTTTAAAAGAATAAATACATGCAAAGAAAATGTCTGGAAGGGTAGGTACCAAAACAGTAATAGTGGTTGGTCCCTGAGAAGTGATCTTACTGCAGGTTTTTTTCTTCTTTATACATTTCTATATTGCCTTTTTTTCCCCCTTCAATGAGCATATACATTACTTTTACAATTAAGGGGAGAAACGGTGAACTATTTTTGTTTAAAAGAAAATAAATTTTACCATTGGTATTTATCGGTAAAATGAATGCTCTCATAGCTAAATTAGCAGGGCAAAGCCCCATTGGAAAACAGAGTCTGTGTGACAGAAAAAACAGAGACAAATTAAAAACAAATGAGCACAAAGCCTTGGGTTTTGCCACAGCAGCAGAATTTACAGAATTATAGCACCTCTACAATTATGGAATCCACAATTTCTGGCACGTGTCAGTTTCTGCCAACTTTTGGTTGTCTGTGGTTTTCTTAAAATACCCTTGGAGGGGACTCCCAGAAATCATCAACTCAGTTCAGTGTTCTTTAAATTATAATCTAAAAAAGGTTTCCAGAATTTCGACAGGAGCTTCCCATTTGTGTGTGTGTCTTACTTTTCTGACACACACTTTGATTTAGATCCAAGACTTACTGAGCTTCTACAAAGTGAGGGACCCTTCCACACATTACTTCATTTAAATTCCATCACAAACCAACGAGGTAGGTGCTAGTGTCCACATTTCGCAGCTGTGACAACTGAAGCTCAGAAGGGAGGTGCCCAAGATTGCAGAGTAAGTTGTTGGCAGGGATGGGATTTGAACTCAGGTGTTGTGACTCAGTGCCCAGTGCTGATTTCATACTACACTGCGACTACCCCTGGAAAACTCCAAAGATGTGACTGACAGTTCTGGTTTCCTTACATGCAGCCTCGGAGGCTCTTGGGGAGGCAGGTTGTGTAAAATGTTCAATACAAGGTGGGCTAGGGTTTCAACAGTTCTACTATGTCACTGGAGTCCCTGGGTGGTGCAAACGGTTAACACACTCGGCTGCTAACTTAAAGGTTGGAGGTTTGATTCCACCCAGAGGCACCATGGAAGAAAGCCCTGGTGATCTACTTCTGAAAAATCAGCCATTGAAAACCCTATGGAGTACAGCTTTACTCTGACACACATGGGGTGGCCATGTGTCAGAGGTGGCTGGACAGCAACTGGGGCTGGTAATTATGTTACTGTCAGCGTCACCTATAAATGGGAGAAAAGACCATAGTAACTCTGCGTGTAACCACTGAAAACTTGTTTCTTTGGGTTATTGTTTTTCTGCTTTTATAATTTTGTCATGAATTAAATGCAAGAGCTGTATTTTTAAAGTTATATTAACCAAAAATAATTCTGTGTTGATAAGTGAAAAACTGAGAAGGCAAAAATAAATTTTAAGAAGAGTAATAATAAAATATTGTTAAAATTATCCACCAACAGACTGCTGGAGCTTTGTAAATATAGACTTTTCAAGATAAATGGGGGGGGGGGTCTTATCAATTCTCTGATACAGTGGGAAATAAGCTCTGGCATATTCTAATTTAATCCACTTGTTCATGGAGCTCCAGGGATAGGTATTCTATAGCTGCCCTTGCCAACATGGACTGTTCTTGCTTGTCAGAAATGTTTTTCTTATCCTCCAACTGAAATCGAGACTACAGTAATAGGCCGACTTTTTCTATTATACTTTTATGTAATGATCTAAAGGGCTGCTTCTAAGGAATATGAATATGAAAACATATTCATATTAAAAATTATTAATAATCAGTAACTGAGTGGTTTGTTTTACAAATGGCTACATTAAGTCATAATGTTCGTTCAAATTGATGTTGCACCAGATCAAGTGAAAAATTATGCCTATGTTCACTTTGTTCTCGATAATAATAACTAGATTGTAGGTTCCTAAAAGGCAGAGATAGGTCATGTTTTAGACTTATTGGTAACAACCACAGAGTGAAGAACAGAACTGATTATGAAGTAGGTGCTCAATAAATACTTGTTTGGTTTACTAGTTTATGCCTTTTCTTGCTGTTGACAATCAAATAAGTAATTAGATTCAAGATAGAAGTGGAGATGTTACTAAATCTACCAATTCATTTCCCTTTCGCCATAATATGTTAATCAGCAAAAGATCTACATTATACAGGGGTTCTTAGCCTGATTTCAAAGAAGGTTCTTTTAAGTCCTTGAAATTTTATTCAAAATTATTTTGTATGTTCATATGTTCAGTGTCCTGCGGAGAGAATCTGTACTTTTCTCCAGCTTCCAGGAAATCCATAACCCCATTAAATATTAAGAACATCTGGAATCTATCTACCTGCATCCCAAACGTCAGCACTGATGAGTAAGAAAACCTGTTTACTTTTGCCGAGAATAAACTACAAGCTTTTTCCCTTTGATTTTTTACTTTCTTAAAGATGCTTAATTTCCCAGGATTAAGTTGCCCTATGAAATATCTGCTCTTTGGAATAAGGCGATGTATAAAAAATAAATAAATAAAAGCAAAATCAGGATTACTCGAGATTGCTCCTTGCTTCCCTGCTACACTGTACAAGTTTGCACTGTGTTTCTAGGTGCAGGTCAAGGTGTTTTTTATCGTTTAGAACTCTAATGGACTAAGTGATCTGAGACCTAATTATGGGAGAAATTACCTGTATCCTTATGCGTGCTCACAACCAGTAAAATCAACAGTGGCACTTCAGCTAGGCTAACGGTCCCTGCCTTCTCACTTCAAAGAATTTGGGGCAATCTGCTCCCAGCATGAGGAGTTGACTTTGGAATTCATGGTACATCTCTTAGCCTGCATTTATCAGTCTTCAGAGGTAGAAAGCTTTTGTTTTTTTTCTTTAGACAGAATAGTTAGTTGTGATCAAATCTGTTTGAAGTGTTCCTCCACACACCTCACCCCTGCACCGTCCTGTGTTTTTAAGGAAGTTAATATTTAACTGGTTTATTGCACTGCTGCAAATTGAAAAAGGCAGTTATGTTAAGAAGCATTCCCTTTTTAGGAAGAAAAATAGAACTTTTATAATTATGGTATTGACTCTCAGCCCAACCGATAATGACATACAAAAATAGTTTAATATTTATTAATGTTTAGCATTTCCGTAACTCAGAGAATTATAGCATTTTAATACTAGTTGCTCCTCTAAACTTTTCTCTTTAAGTGGGTCTGAAACACTATATGTTACTCTTTATTGTATCAAGATGCTGATTCTTTCAACTGTTTATCTTCAGTGATATTAAAATAATGGGGGCAGTGGTGGTTCCTTGATAGAATTCTCACCTTCCATTTGGGAAACTCGGGCTCAATTTCCAGCCAATGCACCTCATGGGCAGCCATCAGTGTCCATCAGTGGAGGCTTGCCTGTTGCTATGGTGCTGGAAAGGTTTCAGTGGAGCTTTCTAAGACAGACCAGGGGGAAAGACCTGGCAATCTACTTCTGAAGATCAGGGAATTGAAACGCCATGGATCACAATGGTCTGATTGGCAACCGATCGCGGGGCAGGACTGGGAAGCGTTTCTTTCAATTGTGCATGGGGTCACCATGAGTCAGGTGCTGACTGAATGACAGCTGAAACAACAACATATTAAAATAAATTAAGACTGCTATAAACCCGCGTTCTTATCAGTGTATTTATTCTTACAAAGACAACACTGCCCTCCTTGGTGGTCATTAGAGAAGTTACAGCTTTTCCATCCAAGTAAGACAAGCATTTGGGAAGCTGATGAAACCCTAAAGGCTACTTTCTAAGGGAAACAAAACTTCAGAAATTATCTTGGAATATTTTGACTCATATCTATTATAAAGGTTGACTGTTAAGAGTTCATTTTGGGTCTCAGAATTTTTCTGCTCCTCTTCCAAGTTCTAGAGTTTCCTTTCAAGTAAAACATCTTGAATATCTAAGCTTTCAACAAAACAAAAAAGCACAGGAATTCCAATATCACAAAAAAATGGCTTCTAAGAAGATTGCAAATTGAGTGATAGAAAAGAAGTCATTTAAAGGGACCCCCACCAGAGAACACACTGCAGCAGCCAAATAAATCCATTTCAATTTACACTTTATTTCAGTTAGATTTCACAGCTGTGATATCATGAGTGGACAGAGAACCAGCTTATAGAAAAAGAGCCTAAGTTCAAAGGAATTGAAATTTAGCCTGGAATGTAAAATTGAGGATGTTTGCCTCTAAGAGGATGACTGTAGAAATACTGAAAGTTGAAGGAAGTGGATTTGATGCTACAGCAGAATTAGTGGTTGGAGTAACCCCGCATGTACTGGCGAGTATCCATCTAGCACTGCTCTTTACAAAAGTAAAGCTTGTACCTAAAAAGCTAGTAGAAACATGTATTTCTCTTAATACTATTTTCCTGCACGTTTATTCTAGAAGGGACATAAACTGCCAATCAACTGTGACTTTCACGTTTTGAGTTTGGGCTTTATTCTTTCTCACACCAGAGTATCCTATTGGGTTCCGTGCAGAGTGGTCTTCCTGTGTACCTTTGGGTGAGGATGCCCAAGAGATCAACATTGTCTCCTGTCTTTCTTTGCACCGAGACACTGACGTCAGCAGCCAGAGGGGAAAATAGCCTCACACGGGGAAATGGTATAAGTTAAAATCAAGCAAGCCTAGTAGGGTGGTAATGATTTTCCCAGCTTCCAAGTCTTTGCCTCCAGGATATGTGAAGCTAGGAAACAATGTCAGTCATTCAACATTTATAGAAAACACACAGTGGACTCGGTACAGTGCTAAGTACTGGAGGGCATGCAAAGGTATGCAAAACACAATCCCACCCTGGAAGAGTCCTGCCTGGAAGGGTGTTTCAAGTATCACCCAGGCCTTATGACCCCCTTGAACAAATTCTTGGGTGAATAAAATTCCACTGAATTTAAAATAAGAAAGGAAAAGTATCTTGCCAGGACGGTAAGTCTTAGGCGGGGGGGGGGGGGGGGGCATGTAAATGTGCTTTAAAATTTGTATTCCCGGTGTTAGCTGTGGCTTGGACGAACGAGGCTGTAGGGGGTTTAACCGGCCAACAGCTGTGCCAGGATGGCCGCACTGGCCCCTTCTTGGAATGCCTGCGGTTAGCTGAATCTGAACAAAGAGGAGGCCGGCAGTTTTACCTGGAAACTGTGTAAGTTTGGTCAGAAGTGGTCTCCGAGGAGGAAAAAAGGCACCATTTCAACACGGCGTGAAGAGCTCCCCAACCCATATGGAACGTGCACGCTGACCGCACCCGCGGCCCCCCGCCCGGCATCCTCGGCCCAGGCGAGCCGGTGGAGTGCGCTCGGCCCAGCTCCACCGCCCACCCCACGCCCGCAGCCCTCGCACCCGCCCGCTCTCGCCCAGAGTCAGCCACATGTGCCCGGGTCCCCGTTTGGCCCGCCCTGCCGACCGGGCGCCTCCAAGGTCGCCGTAGCAACCATGCGATCCCGCTCTCAATCGCCCGGCGCCTAGCCGAGTAGTCCGGAGAGCGGCGGCGGGAGCGAGCGACTTCTGCCCCTCCCCAGAAGGAGCGGCGCGGCGCGGCGGCAGGCTGCGGGCGCCGCCTCTGCTGCATCGGTGGCCGCGCGCCCCGCTCGGCTCAGCCCGGCTGCACTCCAGAGCCCGCGCGCGCCGCGCCTCCTAACCCTCCGCCGCCGCCTCGCGGGCAGCTCCGCCAGGCGTTCGGTCCTTCTTCCCAGGTCTACGGATTTCCGGGGGCGAAGAATTTTGCCCCGGTCCCTACAAGCATCCCTCGGCCTCTCTCCTCCTCCCCTCGAGACTCCCCACCTCTGTGGACGCGCGCGCACACACGCACACACACATACACACACAGACACACTCTCACACTCGCAGACGCGCGTGCGCACGCCCGCGCGCTCCGAGCCGCGGAGTCTCCAGCGCCCCTTAGCAGATCCCACTCTCCCGGGCGCCGCTACTCACACAGGCTTCTAGCCGCCACGGGGCGTCCTCTGTCTGCGGCAGCGGCGGCAGCCCGGCACCGTCTCGCAGCTCCCGGTTTCGGACGGAGTCCCGTGAAGCGGAGAAGGAGGAGGACACCGAGGCGAGGAGGCGCCGCGCCGCGCCCGGCGCCCGGCTCCGCGCGG
>NW_004443980.1:11847797-11867051 GCF_000243295.1 Trichechus manatus latirostris
GGAGGCGCCGCGCCGCGCCCGGCGCCCGGCTCCGCGCGGCGGGCTGCCACCGCTCCCCGTACCGCGGCCCCAGGTAAGCAGCTCCGGGGCTCGCAGCATCACTGAGGAGTCCGGGCTCGGAGCCGAGGTTTCCCGGTCCCGCCCCTGCCTTGGCACCGGGAGCGAGGCTCCGGAGGGGAGTGGGTGAGGGGGGAGGGGAGTGGAGCTAGAGGTGAGGGTGGTTGGGAGGGGTGTGTGGAAGCATGAGGGCTTCGGTGTAGCCCCTTGCGCTGTTCCCTGCCGTACACCAGATCACCCCTTTCACTTTTACGAGCCCGGGGGTGCCCGGCCCCCAGACAGCCGTTTCCCGCTTTACCCTCCGCCCGCTAGCCGGTCTGGACTGCAGGCTCCGCGCCCGTCGCGCGCCATCCACCTACCGTGCACCTTGGACAGCGCACCCTCAACTGCCAGTCACCCCCTGCACTGCACCTGGGACCCTGTCCTTCTGGCGCAGCCCTCTCGCTGCCCTCCCCCTTCCTCCCGGTTTCTCCCCACGCCCTGCATCCCTTTTCCTCCGGGTTTTGGCAGACCCACTCCATGCGGCCCGGAAACTTTCCTCCCCGTCTCCTCTGCGCTAGGTACTATTTGTTATTTGTCCACCCTCATGGGGAACTCGGACACCTTGGACGGGTGTTACTTGGCGGGAGCGCGCTCTGCCCTGCCAAGCCCGAAGCAAAAAAGGCATTGGGCAGCTGGACTTGGCAACTGCCAGGGTGCAGAACCCGCGCCTCGGCAGCTGGACACCCGCCGCCTCCCAGCCTCTCCGGACTCGACATGTGCGCGCCTCCCACGGACAAGTCCCCTCCCCGACCACCCCACGTCCTCCCCCTGCACGGCCACGGCCACCCCATAGGTTGGACACCCGGGGCTCGCGGGTCCTGATTGGCTGAAGGCATAACCCCGCCCCCTTTCTGGAGGGGGGTGGTTCTGGAGTGTTGTGGTTGTCATCCCGCAGCGCGCACATGGGGGAAGTGGGGTCGACAGGTGGGGAAACTCCGCTGAGTGTGATCCCCACCCCGTACCACTGTGTATGGCCACGCGGCCACCTTCTTTCTTTCGAGTACACCCCTGCTTTTCTTCTTTATCTTTGTTGTAACATTAAAAAAAGACTTGTAACGCTAATTAGTATTAATATTTTGTTTGCTGTTTGCGATATTTCAAGCAGGTCTAGCGGAATGAGGGAAACAATTGCGTACGGGGGAGGTCGAGGCAAGCCGGGTTGCAGCTAGGAGTGTGGTAGTTTGGGGGAAGTAGTGAAAGGCCCTTAACGGATCTGAAGAGGGTGGAGAAGGTGGGAAGGAAGTTGATTTTTGGAGAAGGGGAGACACAGGTGAGCAAGCTTGAGAAGCAGAAGGAGGAGGAACTGGATCAGTTGTGGGGTGAGACGTGGAGGCGAAACCTTAGTGGGCGCCCCCGAGACAGGTGGGTGCGAGCCACTCCGTCCGGAGACGTTGTAGTTTTTGGCTAGTACTTAGTTCAGTATTAACCCATTGCGCTTTTGTTTTGCTTGCGTCTCCCTTTTGGTAGGAAACTTTATAATTATGATATCTATCCCATATGTAATGGATATTGCTTATTTTAGTTTCTTGTACTGTATAGATTTCCACGTGATGCTGAATTTCAAACAGCGAATTTCAGAAGCCTCTCTAGAGGAATGCACTAAATAGTTAAAGTGCGTTTGAAATATTGTGGGAGAAGAAGGATAAGCGTTGCACAAAATTCAAAGATTGTTCTGGCATTATTTAGGGGCTTTTGCAGAAATATATATGTATGCATAAGTGATACTGATTTCGCTTCATTTGAAAGCCTGATTGCCTTTAGCATTTTCAAGCTTTAATTCCTTCAGGCTGTTTGGATTTGTGTCTGTACATCCAAGAATATTGTAATTCTTATCTTTAGAAGCCTTATCAACGCAAAACAAACAGCAACTGATGCAAGTTAATGTTGACAACTTTATATTGAGTACACTGTGTGTTATTTTATTTGTGAGCTAGTGAAATATGCAAGAGTAACATAGCATGACTGTTATTCCCCGGGGACCCATATCAGAACAAAATGGGGAATCACATGAAGCTATTCCAAGAACTATTCAATTATTTTTTACAATGAAATAAATTCTAAGATTCTTGGATGTAAACAAACAACAGAATTTTCCTATTTGAATTATTACCTTTGTACAGAATGGCAGCACATTAAATGTTAGATGATTCTAAAGGAGATGGCAAAGGCTGTTCATTTATTATTATTTTTATACAAGTAGAACTGCTTTTCTGACTGGAGAACTTTATATTCACAGGGCAGGATTTGATACATCTGACAAGTTGGAAACGATTGCTGTTGTTGAGAAAATATTTATTATGTTTTCGAATTCTAGTTGATGCATTGATTCAGCTAGTTTTGTAAAGTTTTAGATGGGTTTGGAGGTAGAGAAGTGTATATAATCACATGCATATATGCATAATAAATGTATGCATATCCACACAGTTATATATTTACACACATACTTTTGGGGTACATTTAGCATATTCAGGTATATGTTATTGTTATACTTAGAATTTTTTCTCACTTCTTTTGTCCAAAAGGTGGCCCTGTTTTAATCTGTAGAAAGCATTATCACTAGTAGAATTGGCCAATAGATCATGGAAACAGACAATAGTATTTTGTTGCCTGGCAACCACCTAATGTGAATGAAAAACAAAGCAGTGACAGCTGCTTCCACATCCTGATACTCACACTGTAGTTCAAGTATTGCAACCCTCCAAATGAGACAGATGTACTGTTTCATCTGAGTAAGGTGAAGCTTTTTCTTTTTTTGAATGCTTTTAAAAAAATATTTCAACAATTTTATTCTAGGAAGAATGGTGTTGTTATTGTGGGATGAAATGAAATAATCTAATTTCAACTGTCCTCTTAAGCCTAAAACCGAAACCAAACCCACTGCTGTCAAGTCAATTCCCACTCATGGTATCCTTAAGCCTAGTATAAACTAAAAAATTGGACCCTTCTCAGTTCCTCCCTTTATAGTCATTAAACATTGTAAGCAAATTTTCTGCTGCAGTCAGATGCTCTTAGGATTTTCAAAAAACTTGAATTCCCTGTGATACCTAAATAGATGGTAGGGTTTTACTGCTAGGCGGAACTCATAGGTTGATGCTCTGGTCTGAATCTCTAATTTTAAAAGACACTGAGGCCCAGTGAGGTGATGTGACTGGACTCTGGTGACAGAGCCAGTCTGTGGTATGTATGCCTTTGGGTCACACATGGCCATTTTTTCCCCTGAATTGCTATCAAATTCTTTCTTTGTTCTTTATTTACATAACATTTGTCTCCAAGATTTTTATCTAAATAAGGATACTTAGAAAAATACAGTAATATTTGGGAATAAAAATTCAGTATTGACACTAGGTTAGATTATAGTCTAAGATGCATGATACACAGTTTATTCTGCCTTCAGTCTCCTCCCCCAAACTGTAAAACTCAGTCCCTTGCATTGGTTAATTGTTTACAGCATGGACAATTGTTGAGGATCTATTATTCTATATGCAGATTCTAACAGGGATGAGACTGAAGATTGTGTTGGTCAGTTTGTATACCTGCAAGAGTTGAAACATTGTAACAGATTAATCACTCATTCTAGTCTACTGTCATGCAATGCGAATAGACATGCTCTAGGTTTCGTGACTGTGGGACAGACTGTGTCACTGCATAATATGGGTTTCATTCTCTTATCAAAGCTGTCTTGCCAAAAGTGTTATCTGACTGCTGTAGGGGAGGATGAGTTGTGCACCTCTAAGAAGTGGTTATGGTGCATATTGTTTCTTAACTCTAAAATGATGATGGGTACATTATCGGGTGGTTTACAAACCTGGATTACATTTGCATTATTAAGCATTTCTCCTAAACTTAGAAAATGGATTGGCTGCATGATGACATTTTGAGGTTCCTTCTGCTATTGTAAAGAATCTATAGTCCGTTGTTTACTATTTATGACAAAGGTAGTCATTTAACTTTAATAAAACACCTTAAGCAGAAAAATTTGGAGTGGACAGGTTGGAGAAACAATGTCGTGACAGTATTAAGTGTCACTGAAGAGCCAGTTTTGCCAGAAAAGCATGGACTTTAGCAGATTTGTAGGGGGGAATAAATTGATTTACAGCATGTTTAACCTAGTTTTAGAAGCCTGCTATTAACTTGTTCTAGCTAGAAAGATTTTCCAATTAGAATAATAATTTGTCAGATTTCAAGTGAACTTCACTGATTTTTTTTATTTTAAGAAAACCATTTTCCACAGTCTAGTTACAGTTTGTCCAGCACAAATACTGTTTTGGATCCTCTAGGATTAATTTGAATGTCAAGGTTTTTTAAAAAATTCTATTTTCTGTACATTAGTCCATTCACATAGTGTGGTTAAGTAATATTCTGTAATTCATATATTTAATCCACTGGGATCTTGAAATGTACCTGACTTCTCTCTCCTATTTTCATGTATAAGACAATATGTGTATATGTGCAAACACATTCACAGTTCTTTTATTTTTTTCATTTTAGTTTTTGTGTTTTTTCCATCCTCACTATAGAACACTGAGGGACTTGATTTGTGTTATTTTTCATACAGTAAAGAGAAGCTTTAAACAAGGGATATTTATGTTTTCAATTTCCTTATGTCAGCTTTTGCTGTTATAACCTGTAAACTCTCACCCACAAAATATGATGATTGCCAAAAACAAGCAGATATAGAATTTATATATATCTATGCAGCATCCCATTTTCTACCCTTCAGACTAGCCAGGAAAACATTTTCTCATTCTTAGACACACATATACTTCTACACTCCCGCCTCCCCATGGAGAGTGTAAGAACTTATAGTTTCTTATTTTAAGGATAGACAAAAATAGTGTTTGATTGGGAGACCTGTGTATAATAGTTTTCAAAAATAAAGACAATGTATTCAGATTGTGAGAAATGCAGTAGCATAGAAAGAATTAAACTGAATTATGCCCTTTGGAAATTTTTCATATTGATGCTGACAACATACTAATCCATGGCACCAAGAACAGCCCAGTACCTACACAGAGCCTGGCACAGAGTTTGTAGAATGAGTGCACCCTCCTCCCCTCTTTGTGTAACATTGCACATTTTTTCATCTTTATCTGTGTGGATAATAAAATAGAAAGAAAAGTAAAGTTATAAGTAAAATTAAAAAAAAAATTACTGTGGTTTTCTAATGGTTTGTGGCACTGAATAAAAAAAGCCAGGATGGCTAGCTTAGCCAGTGATATTTCAGAATATACTTCTTGCTAGTGTAGAAAGTTATACCAGGGATATTGATTTTTCACAGACACAGCCATCCCAGTATAGAAGAGCTCTGTAATAGCCCACAGCAGCGTAACAAAGGTTATGGCAGAAAGTCCAAAGGAAGGCTTTATTTAGTTGGAACTGGAGGGTGAAGTTTGCTACCCCCAGTGTAATTATCCAGACTGGAGTGTGGCCAAGGTGCTGTGGTTAACACCTTCAACAGTGGGAGGAAAGCCACGTATGAGGTCCGTAATGACTGCAAGTGGCCAGAGCCTCTATTTTGGTCTCATTTGCGAGAAAGCACCTTGAGAACCTCTGAAAGCAATGTCCACTTAAGGGGTAGAGCCCAAAGTCTGCTTCTAGATCCCAGGTACAAGATTTCTGTAGGAAAGGAGAGTGGACGAGGAGGCCGACCAGGGAGGACCTAGTAAGGCCCACCAAAGACGCTGAATGGCATGTTTGTAGGAATCCCACAAGGTGCTTGTCACAATATGGATTCACAGGCTCCTCCCCCTCCCCCAGGGAGCCCTGGTGGCGCAGTGGTTAAGCATTTGGCTGCTAACCAGAAGGTCGACAGTTCGAATTCACCAGCCGCTCCTTGAGTTGGAATCAACTTGACAGCAGTGGGTTTTGGGTTCCCTCCCCCAGACCCACTGAATCAAAATCTTCAGGAAAGTGGCTTGGTGAAACTGGCATGGTCAGTTCCCTGCTCATATGTCCTTGATGCTCGCTCCACTACATGCCTACAGAGTCCTTCTGCAAGCATCTACTGTTCTCCACCCCAGGGCTTTCTCTTCCACATGTGGGGCAGATTGGCAGGGCAGTTAATGGCCTCAGCCCATGACAACCAAAAAAAAACCCGTTGCTGTCAAGTTGATTCCAACTCATAGCAAACCTATAGGTCAGGGTAGAACTGTCCCATAGAGTTTCCAAGGCTATATAATCTCTATGGGAAGAGACTGCCACATCTTTCTCCTACGAAGTGGCTGGTGGATTCAAACCACCAACCTCTCAGTTAGCAGCTGAGCGCTTAACCACTGTGCCACCAGGACTCTTTAGCCCATAACAGAAGAGAACTATTTTAGGGGGTTAGTAATAAGAGATATAGTAATAAGGGAGCTAGTAATATCCTGGGACCCTCAGCCTCGGGTGCGGTCACTGACATAATCTTCTACACTGTGTCCCAGAGTTCCCCAGTGAAAATGAGCCTCAGTTGCCCACAGTGGCAATCTGCTAGATAACCTATACTTTATGTCTGCGTCTCCTTTCTGTCTCCATTCCCCACTCCTCTCCCTGCCCTTCCTGGAATCCCATCCCAAATGGATAACTTGACCTTAAATCTGTTTCTGGGGAACTCAACATGAGATATTGAAGAACTTTTTTTTTAAATGCAAGCCTGTCCACCACCACCTGTTTTTTTTTTTTAATAATGAGTCAAGTTTGGGAGACCCAGCCACCAGGCCTCAGGTGATAACGAGCTACTAAAGGATTTGGTACTTTAGATTGGCAGCTTGGAAAGATCACCCTGGCAGATGAGCAGGCAATGGATCGAGGGGAGGGAGAGTTGAGGGGCACAGAGACCAGCCAGGCAGCGGCAGTGCCCAGGCAAGCAACGATGAGCACTTAAACGAAGGTGGTAGCCATGGGGATGGGTTCAAGGCCGATTTGTAGGAAAGTTGTCTAGAAAAGCCAGCATGACATAGAGGTCTGTGGTATATGGTCACTTAGCTCACTGCCATCCCCAATGTAGAGATTTCAGCCCCTACCCTGTACCATTGCTTTGTTCTGTCCATTATGCTTGGCACCCTTAAAGGGCTGGGAATCATCAGCCTTGCCTGTAATCTTAGTCAGGCTTTATACAGTTAAGTAGTACAACTCTGGGCATAAATAAAAGAAGAGGGAAATATAAATTGAGAATATAAATAATTCACTACTAGATCATTAAAGGAAGAAAGTTATATTTTATAGGAAGGATTTGTGGACTTGTAGAGAAGGAGCATTGGAGCAATGTCTGCAATGCATGTCCATTTCATAATGAATAGTGATTTTTTTTCCTTACTCTTGGCCAAGAGGTGATTTTCATCTGCCATCAGTATCTGGAAGCCCTAGCATGACTCTTTATGGGCTTATATCTATTGTTTTCCCTGCTGCTCTGATAGCCTATATTTTAGCTAAGTGAATGAGTGGTAGCCAAGGGTGGGGCTGGCTCCTTTCTCTTGTTCTGTCAAAATGCCAGGCTTTTTACTGCAGTTTCTCTTGCCAGTTCTTAGGCCACCAGCTCCCAAAGGAGATCAGAGAGTACAGAGGGTGGGAGGAAGAGGGAGAATAAATCCACAGAGAGAGCCATTTTGAATTAGATGCTTAATTATGAAATCAGCAAGATAAAGCTGGTTAGATAATATGAAATAAGATCAGACAGCCTTCTAATTGTCCCATGTACAAATACTAATATTCTGGCTCTCTTTGTAGTCAGAAAAGCAAAGGCTGAATAATCAAACAAGAGCAACCTGGCACCATCATATTTCTGCAAAAGTAGCATTGACTCAACGCCAGAGAAGACGGAATTATGAGAGGTTGTAGAATGGGTCAGCAGAGAGCTTACTGAGCCTTGCTTAACAGGAAAAACAGAGTCGTGGCAATAAAATACCTGAGTATGTGAGTGTGAAAGAAGCATGAGACACGGTGGGTAAACACAGTGGAGAGGGAAAAGACTTATTAATTTAGGTATTATGCAAATACTTATGATATTTTTTATTTTTTAAAAGAGCCTTCTTCATTCTAGAAATTTGAAAAAAAAAATTCACTGTTTAGACTAGTACCAGTTTCATTGTTACTGAAGAAAGAGTAATATATTCCCAAATCCCCTTTCAACTCTGGGATTCTGCAGAGCAGCATCAGGGGCCACCTGAGTGTGGCAGGAAGGTCAGTGGGCTATTCCACAAGGTATAGATAGCTTCCACTCTATTCACTCCTTTGTGACCACTGTATGGTAGTAAGCAAACCTTTTGAGAGTGTGTCTGTTGTAAAAGAAGCTTGCTGGTTAAAGCTCACTTAGCTCCGCTTCCTTGTACCAGCATTTCTGCCCTTCCCTTTTGTGCTGAGTGGCAGGTTTCCTTGCCCTTCCCCTCTTCCGCTGTGTTAAGTGGGCTCACCCTGCAGGCCACTTTCCTGGATTTCTGGATCAGCGGTTTCCAGTGTTCAGCCCACAGGAGGCACTGGTGGAGACGGGAGGGAGGAGGCAAAGCCAAAGTACTTTTTCTCTTTCCTCTCAGATTTGGACGGCTCCCCTGGCAGTGGGGGTGCACTGCTCCCGCTCAGCAGTCTTCTCTGGTTCTAGCTGTTGCAAGTGACCTTGGTCCTGGACTCCAGCAACACTACCTCCTGCCATTGTCTCTCCAGCCAAGAGGAGGTGTCAGCTCCCTGCCCTTGCTAATTTCTGGATCACCTCACTATCCTGTGTTAGGTTCTTTGCTCCTCCATCACCTGAGAAGCCAATTTTCTGTACTAAATTTCCTCCCCAGAAAATACTTTAAGTGATTTCTCTTTTCCTAGTTAGACATTCCCCATGACTCAGGGCATAACCAAACCAAACCAAACCCGTTGCCATTAAGTCAACTCCGACTTGATACTGACCCTATAGGACAGAGTAGAACTGCCCCATAGGGTTTCCAAGGAGCGGCTGGTAGATTTGAACTGCTGACCTTTTGGTTAGCAGCTGAGCTCTTGACGACTGTACCACCAGGGCTCCACTCAGAGCATGGAATGGTCTAATTCTGATGAGGCCTTTCTCTTCTGACATTCTGGTTTCTTCCACTGCAAAAATATTACCAGCTCCAGCTGGGGTAAAAGGTACCCACATTTATAATCTCACCCCTGCAACCAGGTATTTCCCTTCCATTACTGACTGTTCATCCCCTACTCTTCAGTTTTTCAAGCACTAATTTACCGTTATCAAATATATTTGGCATTTTAGCATCCCCTCCCGATGTATTGGCTAGTCTGTCCTTTAACCCTCCATGTTCTGACTTTCCTTACCTTATTTTCTGCCAGCAGGCCTTGCTGACCTCGTTGCCATGTGTCTGTATTAACACATGGGTCTCATGACTCACTTCTGAATATCCTTCAGATTACAGATCATACCTCTGTTACACAGAGTTTGGTTTTGCTGGCACTTTATATGGATGCTTTTCATGTGTACTATCACTTCATCTCCCATAGATGTATATTTGATTCTGTAACAAAAACAATGGTAAGAACATCAATCAGAATGCTTTGGCCATCTTTCAGTTACTCCGAAAGCCAAGCTCTTTCTCAAATCTGGGCTTCAAATATGGGACCCACAACCTGGGTAACCCCAGTCACCCTTCAGGTCTTAATTTATGTATTACTTTCCCAGACAAGACTTCCTTGACCACCCCACCCTCATTATACCCATCAGAGAAACCTGTAGGAAGAAGGGAACAGGACTGAAGTAACATCTTCAAGTATAAAGCCAATTAAGAGGGCATGTGAGAGGAAACAAAGCTGGGGCCACCATGGTGGCCACACATACCGCCTTGAAGAAGGGGGCAGAAAAGAGCAACTTGATATCCTTAGGGATGGCGGTGGGGCTGTGTCGTTACTGCTCAGGCTTCTTCCCTTGTTGGAGAGCAGTCTTGTTGGTTTCTACCACATTGGCCACATAGTTGGCTGCATTAGGCGCTCTGGCCCTTGGAGAAACTTCATCCCTTCTCCTGGGGTCCCCAGCTAAGCACAGAGAGCTGAGAGCTGGAGCTCTAACAAGGAGCAAGCTTTAGAACTGTCTCTGAAAAAGATGTTCAAAAGGACACACAAACCACCCAATCATCAGTGCCCCCTCCTTGGGTGCCAGGAGCAGTACATTTAGGCGTTGTAGCACACATGGGGATATTCTTAAAATTAACAGTCGTGAAAATCACCACCAGGTCTATACACCTGGGGCCTGGGAAAATTGGAAGCTTTTTCCGTGCCATGGGTAGTAAATGTGTTCAGGTCCTGATGTTCTCTGGCCCTTGCAGTGGGGACGGGCTGGGGACTGTTACACACGGTTATGAACAGATGGATCTCTTGGAACCTGCCTGCAAGGCCCCTCACTTGCCTGTGCTCTCTGTAAGCGTCAGATGTCATGAGTGCTGGGTGGGAGAATTGTGGATTAGGCTGCTCCGACTGAGCTGACAATAGAAAAGAAAATAAGCTTATTTTAAATGGGCATAAACTTGGAAGGCAAGTAATTAAGACACACTTCAACCTTATGGACAAATTAGGGTTCTAGTTAATACAAGCACAAGACTGGAAAAAATAAATCACTTGCACACCTGTAATCACTAAAGAACAGTTTGTTTAGTAACAAAGCACTGATTATGCCTGCACCTTTTGTGAGTTCGCCTCTGTTTCCCTTTATCTTAGAACTGACTGAGGTCAGGGTATTTTTCCCCTGGCAGTACTCTTGTACACTTTCCTTCAAGAGAGTCGTGCCTGTGTGAGAGCCGCTAACAGTTCTCGTGATAACCTTCCAAAGTCTAGTCTTTCATCCATTTCACCTGGCTTCATTCTCTGTTGTAGCCTCTTTTTCTTTTCTTATTACTCAGTAATGTGCAGTGCCATGAGGAGAGAGTTCTTAGATAGAACTTTCTTGGGAACTTGATTCTGTCAAGAAACAGAGTAGGTGCTGTAGAAGTTATAGAAGTTGTTTTCTGTGCATTCATTGATGCACTCTATATTGCGTTGAGTTGACCCTAAGAAGTTACTGATTTTTCTCATCTACATATTAAAAGAATAACGTTGACAGCTGTATTGTTTTATTACGGTGAAAAAACACACAACAAAACGTACATAGTCTCAATGATTTCTACATGTACTGTTCATTGACATTGATTACATTTTCCACGTTGTGCAACCATTCTCACTCTCCTTTTCCAAATCATCCACCTCCATTAACATAAACTCAGTGTCCCCTAAGCAGAAACTCCCTCCTAACCCCTCCCTCTCACCTGATAACCACTAATAATTTTTTGGTTTCTATATATTTGCTTATTTCATAGAAGGAAGATCGTACACTATTCTTTTGCAACTGACTTATTTTGCTTAGCATGATGTTTTCAGGGTTCATTACTGTAGTGGGTATATCATGACATCTATATTTTAAATCTCACATAATGCAAACTAGCTTGATAGTTATTTTGTATTTGAGACTTAAGGTTTCTCGAGGAAAGCATGCTAGATAGTCATTGTGCCAATGAACAGGTGTTTATAGTGCCAAATCCACACTGGGTACTGGGAATGCAGTAGTGTGTTACATTATCGTCGTTCCTGTCGTGGCAGTCACAGCTTCCTGGAAAAGACAATAAATAAACACAAAAATAACTATATAATTGAAACTCATGGTAAATGCTTGGAAAAGAACAGGTTTCTCTGAAGGGTATAATGAGAGTAGAATGGTCAGGGAAGGCTTGTATGGGAGAGTAATTTATGAATTGAGACCTAAATCGTGATTAGGGTTATCCAGATGGGGAGTCCAATGTGTGAAGCCCAGATGTGAGAAAGAGCTTGGCTTTTGGAGTAACTGAAAGATGGTCATTGTGGCTGGGGTGCAGAGAATGAGCATGGAACTAACTTGAAATGAGGGTGCTGAGATGTAGGTTAGGGCTTGATTATGCCAGACTTCCACTCGTCTGTCAGTTTGTTATGGTATGATGGCTTGCATGTTGCTGTGATGCTGGAAGCTATGCCACAGGTATTTCAAATACTAGCAGGATCACCCATGGTGGACAGGTTTTAGTAGAGCTTCCAGGCTAAGACAGACTAGGAAGAAAGGCCTGGTGGTCTACTTCTAAAAATTAGCCAGTGAAAACTCTGTGGATGAGAATAGAATATTGTCTGATATAGTACTGGAAGATGAGCCCAAATATACCAGTGATCATGAAGATAGCACAGGACTGGACAACATTTCCTTCTGTTGTACATGGAGTCGCCATGAGTCAGAGCTGACTCAATAGTAATGGACAACAATGTTGGCCAAGCTGAGAATTTTGGATTTTATCCTCAGAGGAATGGGGAGCTAATAAACGGTTTTGAGGGGAGTGATATGGTCTGATTTGTAGTATATAAGCTCTCTCTGACCAGTGTCTGGAGAAGGGATTGGAGAGGGGCAAAACTGGAAGCAATAGAACCAATATGGAAGTTATTGTCAAGTGTGGGGAGAGATGATGGTGGTGGCTTTTCAAGGGTAGTAGCTATTGAGATAGAAAAGTGTGGAATGATCCAAGATTAAGGTACATAATCAAGTTTGATGATCTATAAGTGACTAGTTCATCTGGTAATTATATCAGTGTTTCCTAAAGGGCGATCCATACTTCTCACGGATTGAATTGTGTTCCCCCAAAATATGTGTCAACTTAGTTAGGCCATGATTCCCAGTATTGTATGATTGTCTACCATTTTGTCATCTGATGTGATTTCCCTATGTGTTGTAAATCCTGTCGCTATGTTGTTAATGAGATGGATTAGTGGCAGTTGTATTGATGAGATCTACAAGATTAGATAGTGTCTTAAGCCCATCTCTTTTGAGATAGAAAAGAGAGAAGCGAGCAGAGAGACGGGGACCTCATACCACCAAGAGAGCAACATTGGGAGCAGAACGTGCATCCCTTGGACTCTGGGTCCCTGCGCCTGAGAAGCTGCTCAGCCAGAGGCAAAATTGATTACAGGGACCTTCCTCCAGAGCCAACAGAGGGAGAAAGCCTTCCCCTGGAGCTGATGCCCTGAATTTGGACTTGTAGCCTACTAGACTGTGAGAGAATAAATTTCTCTTTGTTAAAAACATCCACTTGTGGTATTTCTGTTACAGTAGCACTAGATGAGTAAGACAATACCCTAATCAGATTTAACTAAGATGTTTGTTAAAAGTATAGCTACTTGAGCCTTCCTCAACGCTGACGCAGAAAGGCTGGAGATGATCCCTAAGGAATTCTATTGGAACTGAGGTCTGAGAACCACTGATTGTTGTCTTCTTTCCTGTTCTGATGCCCTGTCAGATCAAAGGCTACCAACAGTTTGTCAAAGTGGGAGTGAATTAGAACCAGGCAAAGAATAGACCAATGGATAACCCTAATGCATGCTTGTAATTTCACATGGGAAGCATGCTTTTTGGAGTAGGCATCTTTAACTTTATCCCAAAGCCAAGTATGCAATATAAATAATTTGATGGCTAGTGTTTATTTTTGATTGCTTCCTTTCTTGTAGTACTGTGACTGTCCCAGAATTAAATGGTGACTGACTGTGAATAATGTCGTTATCATGAAACGCAATGTAAGTACCAAACCCACTGCCACTGAGTCAATTTCGACTCATAGTGACCCTATAGGACGGAGTAGAACTGCCCCATAGGGTTTCCAAGGCTGTAAATCTTTGTGGAAGCAGACTGCCACATCTTTCTCCTGTGAAGCAGCTGGTGGGTTTGAACCACCCACCTTTCAGTTAGCAGCGGAGTGCTTAACCACTGTGCCATTAGGGCTCCTTAATGTAAGTACCCATAAAAACCCAGTGCCGTCGAATCGATTCTGACTCATAGTGACCCTGTAGGACAGAGTAGAACTACCCCATAGGGTTTCCAAGGAGCAGCTGGTGGATTCGAACTGCCAACCTTTTGGTTAGCTGCCAAACTCTTGACCACTGTGCCACCCAAGCTCCAATATAAGTACAGTGTAGTAATTTATTGTGAAAAAACCAAATTACTGGAAATAAACTTGTAAAACAAACCATCCTAATATCTTATAAGCAGTTGACCTATATCTTCAAGATTCCTATTACTTTCAAGTGATGTGTACACCAATTAACAGATTTTAGAGGCTGGATTTTTTTAAACATTTTAGTTGAAGATCTAACAAGTTGTAGTAAGAATCACCAGTGAACAAATCAAGATTTTGTCTTTAACTTCTGTTTTCTCGTTGCCTTTGTAGGTTTTTCTCATCTAGTGCTACTTCTTAGTTTGAGCCTGGAATACTGCCAGTGTTTCTATTCCAGTGGTGTTTGGAAATCTCTCAAATAATACCCCCACCACAAACAATTGATGAAATGAGTTTAAAATAACTATAATTTTACAGCTGAAAGAGGTCACCCAGACCATCTAGTCCTCTAGTTTGCTTTAAACAGTTACCTCTGGAGAGACTGAAGTGACTGGAATAAGGTCTTATTGCTGAGGAAAGGGTCAGGTTCTTGGGGATTTATTCCATGAAAGGGATGTGAATATCCACCAGTAGTCAGGGATTAAATCCCCTACCTCTTCCCAACATACTAAAAAAAAAAAAAAATGTTGCCGTCAAGTCAATTCCTACTCAGGGGACCCCCGTGTTACCAAGTAGAACTGCTTCATAGGGTTTTCTTGGCCGTAATCTTTACAGAAGCAGATGTCCAGATCTTTTCTTCTGTAGTGCTGCTGGGTGGGTTTGAACTGCCAACCTTTGGTTTAGTGGTCAAGTTCACACTATCTGAGCTACCCAGGGACCTACCCCTACATAATAGTGCCCAATACCAGCCATCCCTTTCAGCATTTGAGTGGCCTCAAGGGCATCTGATCTTTCTGGATGCAGCTGTGTCATTGCTCTGAGTCTGCAGCCCTTCCCCCATGATGATTCTCTTCCCTTTTAGGAACATGAAATGCTCAGCTTCTGTAAGAGGATGTCTCATGGTGATTAATGTTATTTCCACTCTTCCAGAAAGACACTTAGGTACTTCTGGTTGTGTTTCTTTTCCAGCACGTATAAATCTGGGTCTTAAAGTGGTTTCATTGCTTCATCATGGAATTTTATAATGAAATAATATTTTGAGTGCCTGGCTACTTCCTTTGTTTTTTTTTTTTTCTGTGAAACACTTAAGTTTGAAGAGGGATATGAGGCAAAGCTGTCCATTTTATTTTATGCTAAACACAAAATCAGTTAAATAGCCAGCTTTTCTTTTTTTAAAGCTTCATTTTCTCCCACAGAAATCCATGTTGTTATACAGGAGCAAATAATACAGAAGAGTACAAAAAGGAAATGAAAATTTTTCCAGGTATCTCTTCTCTCTCTAATATATATGCTCACATACACACCATATACACACAAAGTTCTAAAAAAATGGGATCCTGCTGTATGTACTGTTCTGTAATCTGTTATTTTTTTTCTAAGAACATGTGGTAGGCATCTTTCCATGTCAATGAATACATATCTTTTTAATGACTGAATATTTTCATTGAATGCTTTTCCTTGTAAGTAACACAAATCTCAGGACAAACTAGCTTAAATAATAAGAGTATAATGAAAAATCCAGTGGGTGGGGCTTTAGGCACAATTTAATCAGGATTTAGAATTTTTTAAAAATAATTTTCTCTTTCGTATTCTTTTTCATGCTTCTTACAGTAGCAAAATGGCAGCAGCTCTAGGGGCCCATTTCCTGTTAAGAGTAAGAGAGCTTCCATTCTTTTAACCACCAAACTAAAGTCCTAGGCTTCTACTTGGCCTATCTTGGATATGTGACCAGAGAAATGCCATTTTCTGATTGCTTTCGATTTGGGTAGCAGTTTATGCTAATCCTGTCCAAACTGCATGAATAGGAAGCTCAGAGTTCTCTTAGAAAAGGGGGAGGGATAATGGCTGCTGAAGAGGTAGCTTATGGTGTCAGAGCAGAGTAGCATGGTTTACTCTAGACGTACTGATAGACATTTAAGTTGTTTACAGTTTTTCACTCAGAGTCATTGCTGCTTTAAGCCTACTTGTATGTGCTCCATTTTGTACTTGTTTCATGATCTCATTTGGGTAAATTCTTATTAGCGGGATTGCTGGATCACAAAGTGTCTTAGTTATCTAGTGCTTCTGTAACAGAAATACCGTAAATGGGTGGCTTTAAAAAACAGAAATTTATTCTCTCACAGTTTAGGAGGCTAGAAGTCCGAATTCAGGGTGCCAGGTCTAGGGAAGGTCTTTGTCTCTCTGTCATTTCTGAAAGAAGGGCTTCATCTCTTCAGCTTCTTGGTTCCTTGGAGATCTCCATTTGTCTTGGCATCTATCTTACCCCATCTCTCTCTCTCAGCTCGCTTGTTCAATTGCTTTTATATCTCAAAAGAGATTAACTCAAGATACACCCTACACTTATCCTGTCTCATTAACATAACAAGCACAACCCATTCCCAAATGGAATTATAGTCACAGGTATAGAGGCTAGGATTTACAACACATATTTTTGGGTGACATAATTCAATCCATAACACAAGGTGTGCCCCATCTTACATTTTACTAGTCGTAAGTCATCTAAGCCATAAAAGCATACTTTTGGCACTTATACACTGATATCCCTCAACTGCCACTAGTGAGCTTTTTTTTCTTAGCCTCTGAATCTGTAAGTAGAGACTTCGGGGTTAAAGCAGAATTTCAGGTGTCACAATTTCTCTAAGCAAGAGAAATATGAAGTGACATCATTAGGGGTTAATCCAAACTTCTGTGGTGTAACAAACGTTTCACCAGGAAGGCAAAAAGCAGCTATAAGCTGCAGACATAGTCCCTGTTGGGTAATGGCCCAGGGATAGGGTGCCCATCTGTATCTTGTCATTAGCATATGTTCTACAGTCACTCAGTTGCTGACCACCTCTGCAGTCCACTGTGTGATATACAGACCAAAACCAAAAACCCGTTGCTGTCGAGTTGATTCCAACTCATAGTAACCCTATAGAACAGAGTAGTACTGCCCCATAAGGTTTCCAAAACTGTAATCTTTATGGCAGCAGGCTGCCACATTGGGTGGTGGGTTCGAACTGCCAATCTTTTGGTTAGCAGCTGAGCGCTTAACCTCTGCACCACCAGGGCACCTTGTTATACAGACCAGTGAGGCATAATTGAAAGTTCTGGGAGCAGATGGCCAGTCATGTATTCACCCAGTGCTCTTTAGTGCAATATTTTTGAACTGCTTGTAGTTTAATTTGGTGGAAAAAAAATTAACTTAGAAATTGGTGATTTCTAGAATGGTAAGAACTTGTGCGGCTTGGTCATCTTTAGGAGAAGTGAGTGGAGAAGCTCGTTAAGATTACACACTTTTAAGGATGCAGTGACAGGGAGATGCTGTTTGCTAGGTTAATTTTCATTAATATGGATGAGGAGAACATTTGAATGGAAACCTAGAAGAACTGAGAGTATCAGTTAACATCTTTTGAGCGTTTCCAGGCATGGTTGCATGTGCCATGCTATTTAATCATCATGACACCTTTTTAAATGTGGATAATAAGAGGAAACCAAAGCTCAGAGAGTTTAATTTTGTCACTGTCATACCTGGTAAGTAGGAGAACCAAGAACTGTGAACCTTTTCTTCCATCATGTGCTCCAGGATGCTGCTGCTTCTCCAAAATAGAAATTATTTTTTTCTCATAACAACCCTATAGGACAGAGTAGAACTGCCCCATAAGGTTTCCTAGGCTGTAATCTTTTTTTTTTTTTTTTTTCTGAAGATAGTGGTCTATACTACTTTTTCTTTTTCTTTTAAATTGTGTTTTAAGTGAAACTTTACAGTTCAGGTCAGTTTCTCATACAAAAATCTGCACACACATTGCCGTGTAACCCTGGCTGCTCTCCTTATAATGTGACAGCACGCTTCTCCTCTCCACCCGGATTTCCTGTGTCCATTCAGCCAGCTCTTGTCCCTCTTTGCCTTCTCATCTCTCCTGTGGACAGGAGATGCACACTTAGACCCATGTATCTACTTGAGCTAAGAAGGAGTCTCCTCATGAGTACTGTTTTATGTCCCATAGTCCAGTCTAATCTTTGTATGAAGAGTTGGCTTTGGGAATGGTTTCAGTTCTGGGCTAACAGAGAATCAAGGGGCCATGTCTTTTGGGGTCCCTCCAGTCTCAGTTAGACCATTAAGTCTGATCTTTTTACTAGAATTTGTGTTTGGCCTTCTACTTTTCTCCTGCTCGTTTAGCGACTCTCTGCTGTATTCCCTGTCAGGGTGGTCGTTGGTGGTAACCAGGTACTATCTAGTTCTTCTGGTCTCAGGCTGAATGAGTCTCTGGTTTATGTGGCCCTTTCTGTCTCTTGGGTTAATATTTTCCTTGTGTCTTTGGTGCTGTGTATTCTCCTTTGCTCCAGGTAGTTGGGACCAATTGATGTATCTTAGATGGCCGCTTGCTAGCTTTTAAGACCCCAGACACCACTCACCAAAGTGGGATGCAGAACATTTTCTTAATAAACTTTGTTACACCACTTAACCTAGATGTCCCCTGAAACCATGGTCCCCAGACCCCCACCCCTGAAGCTTTGTCCCTCAAAGTGTTTGGTTGTATTCAGGAAACTTTTTAGCTTTCAGTTTAGTCCAGTTGTGTTGACTTCCTCTGTATTGTGTATTGTCCTTCCCTTCACCTAAGATAATTCTTATCTACTTGTAGTTAGTGATACCCCTCTCTCTCCTTCCCTAACCTCATAACCATCAAAGTATGTTTTCTTCTGTGTTTAAACCATTTCTTGAGTTCTTATGATAGTGGTCTCATACAATATTTGTCTTTTTGCAACTGACTAATTTCACTCACTGTAATGCCTTCCAAATTCATCTATGTTATGAGATGTTTCACAGATTCATCGTTGTTCTTTATCATTGCGTAGTATTCCATTGTATGAATATACCATAATTTGTTTATTCATTCATCCATTGATGGGCACCTAGGTTATTTCCATCTTTTTGCTATTGTGAATGGTGCCGCAGTGAGCACGGGTGTGCATATAACAATGTGTGTGATGGCTCTTATTTCTCTAGGATATATTCCAAGGAGTGGGATAGCTGGATCATATGGTACTTCTATTTCTAGCTTTTTGAAGAAGCACCAAATCGATTTCCAAAGTGGTTGTACCATTTTACATTCCCACCAGCAATGTATAAGTGTTCCAG
>NW_004443980.1:11867151-11868366 GCF_000243295.1 Trichechus manatus latirostris
TTTGCTCATCTGTGGGCACAATACTTTTTGCCTCCTTCTCCAGTTGGCAGGGTCAGTTGCTCAGATGTGGTACAGCAGGGCGGGTCTAGCTGAAGAGGAGTTACTGGGATGGGTTGTTTGTGGCACTTAGTACAGCCACCAGGGCTGGTCCGTAATCAGTGCAAGGCAGGTTCTGGTAGGCCGTGCCTATGCTGCTTGGTGGTGTGATGTTAAGCGCATGGTACAGGTAGGCAGGATGGAGTGGGGAGATTGTGATGTGTGGAGCTAAGATGGGTATGAGAGAGAGGAGAGAGGAACAGGCGCCAAAAACATACAAACAAAAAAGAGTGCTGGGGAGCTTGCTGTTGGAGTGGAGAGATGAGATGAAGAAATGGAGAAAAACAAAAAGGGGAAGAAGAGGAAAGAAAATAAAAGAATAAATAAATAAAGATTAGAAAAAAGAAAAGCAAAGCTCCCAGGGATCCCACTGGTGCAGCTATGAGGTCTGGGGAAGTTGTTCCCAGGTGTTGAAGTACACCCTGGCTAGGAGGCATAGAGGTATTCAGCTTCAGGTATTCAGGGGACCAGAAGAGAAGGAAGGTCAGTGATGCTTTACTTATCTGGGGCATCTTCCCTTTCCATATGAAGTTAGTGATTTGTTTCTCCATCCCGTTAAAAATGCCGTTGGAATTTGGATTGGGATTGCATTCTATCTGTAGATTCATTTGGGTAGAATAGACATTTTCACAATGTTGAGTCTTCCTATCCATGAGCAAGGTATGTTTTTCCACTTACGTAGGTCTGTTTTGGTTTCTTGAAGTAGTGTCTTGTAGTTTTCTTTGTACAGGTCTTTTATGTCTCTGGTTAGATTTATTCACAAGTATTTTAGCTTCTTGGGGGCGATTGTAATTGGTATTGATTTGATGATTTCCTCTTCGAAGTTCTCTTTGTTGGTGTAGAGGAATCCAACTGATTTTTTTATGTTTATCTTTTATCCTAATACTTTGCTGAAATCTGCTGTTAGTTCCAGTCATTTTGTTGTGGATTCTTTGGGGTTTTCTGTGTATAAGATCATATCATCTGCAAACAGACATTCTTTTACTTCTTCCTTACCAGTGTGGATGCCTTTTATTTCTTTTTCTAGCCTAATTGCTCTGGCTAGGACCTCCAGCACAATGTTGAATAAGAGTGGTGATGAAGGGCATCCTTGTCGGGTTCCCGTTCTCAAGGGGAATG
>NW_004443980.1:11868466-11870207 GCF_000243295.1 Trichechus manatus latirostris
AAGTGGTTGTACCATTTTACATTCCCACCAGCAATGTATAAGTGTTCCAGTCTCTCCACAACCTCTCCAACATTTATTATTTTGTGTTTTTTGGATTAATACTAGCCTTGTTGGCATGAGATGGTATCTCATCGTAGTTATGATTTGCGTTTCTTTAATGACTAATGATAGTGAGCATTTCTTCATGTGTCTGTTAACCGCCTGAATGTCTTCTTTGGTGAAGTGCCTGTTCATATTCTTTGCCCATTTTTTAATTTGTTTGTCTTTTTGTTGTTGAGGTTTTGTGGTATCTTCTAGATTTTAGAGATTAGATGCTAGTTGGATTTGTCATAGACAAAAATTTTTTCCCAGTCTGCAGTTTGTCTTTTTATCCTTCTGGTGAAGTCTTTTGATGAGCATAAGTGTTTGATTTTTAGGAGCTCCCAGTTATCTAGTTTCTCTTCTGGTGTTTGTGCATTTGTTACTTATGGTTTGTATTCTGTTTATGCCATGTATTAGGGCTCCTAGTGTTGTTCCTATTTTTTCTTCCATGATCTTTATCGTTTTAGATTTTATATTTAGGTCTTTTATCCATTTTGAGTAAGTTTTTGTGCATGGTGTGAGGTATGGGCCTTGTTTCATTTTTTTGCAGATGGATATCCAGTTATGCTAGCACCGTTTGTTAAAGAGACTGTCTTTTCCCCAATTAAGGGACTTTGAGCCTTTGTCAAATATCAGCTGCTTATAGGTGGATGAATTTATGTCTGGATTGGTCTGTGTGTCTATTGTTGTACCAGTACCAGGGTGTGTTTTGTTTTTTTTTTCTAATTTTTTTAATTGTACTTTAGTTGAAGGTTTGCAGAACAAATAGTTTCTCATTAAACAGTCAGTACACATATTGTTTTATGACATTGGTTAACAACCCCACGACATGTCAACCCTCTCCCTTCTCGACCTTTTTTTTTTTTTTTTGGTGAAAATATACATAGCCAAAGATATAGCATTTCAAAAATTTCTACATGCTCAGTTCAGTGACATTGATTACGTTCTTCTACTTGTGCTGGTATTCTCACTTTAGATGAACGTTTAGAGAACAAGATAGTTTCTCATTAAACAGTTAGTACGCATGTTGCCCTATGACAATGGTTAACAAACCCATTACATGTCAACACTGTCCTTACTCAGCCTTGGGTTCCCTATCACCAGCTTTCCTGTCCCCTTCTGCCTTCTAGTCCTTGTCCCTGGACTGCCGTGCCTCATTAATCCCATTTTGTTTTATGGGGCTGTCCAATCCCCAGCTGAGTGATGAACCTTGGAAGTGACTTCACCACTGAGCTTAAAAGGGTGTCTGGGGGCCATACTCTCGTGGTTTCTCCAGTCTCTTTCAGGCCAGTAAATCTGTTTTTTTTTGTGTGTGTGTTAGAATTTTGTTCTACGTCATTCTTCAGCTCTGTCCAGAACCCTCTGTTGTGATCCTTGTCAGAGCAGACAGTGGTGGTAGCTGGGCACCATATAGCTGTACTGGACTCAGTCCGGTGGAGGCCTTGGTCCATTAGTCCTTTGGACTAATCTTTTCCTTGTATCCTGTTCTCTTCATTCTGCCTTGCTCCAGATGGGGTGAGACCAGTGGAGTATCTTAGAGGGCTGCTCACAGGCTTTTAAGACCCCAGACACTACTCACCAACGTAGAATGTAGAACATTGTCTTTATAAACTGTGTTATGCCAATTAAGCTAGATGTTCCCTGAGACCATGGTCCCCAC
>NW_004443980.1:11870307-11918735 GCF_000243295.1 Trichechus manatus latirostris
TTAACTCTTCTCTGAAAGTTTGGTAGAATTCGCCAGTGAAACCATTAGGGCCGGGGTTTTTTTTTGTTGTGAGTTATTTAATTACCTTTTCAATCTCTTTTTTTGTTATAGGTTTATTTGGTTGTTCTACTTCTGTTTGTGTTAGTTTACGTAGGTAATGAGTTTCTAGAAATTTGTCCATTTCCTCTAGGTTTTCAAATTTGTTAGAGTACAGTTTTCCATAGTATTCTGTTGTGGTTCTTTTAATTTCAGTTGTTAAGTTGGGTGTGTTGTGGTATTGCCCATCTCATTTCTTATTCGGGTTATATGCTTCCTGTTATGTTTTTCTTTTATTAGTTTGGCCAACAGTTTATCAATTTTGTTGGTCTTTTCAAAGAACCAGTTTTTGGTCTTGTTAACTCTTTCAATTGTTTTTCTGTTTCATTCAGTTCTGCTCTAATTTTTATTGTTTGCTTTCTTCTGGTCCTGGAGGGCTGCTTTTGCTGCTCTCTATTTGTTTGAGTTGTGGGGTTAATGTTTTGATTTTAGCCCTTATTGCTATAAACTGACCTCTGAGCACTGCTTTTGCTGTGTCCCAAAGGTTCTGGTAGGATGAGTTTTCATTCTCATTTGAGTCTATGAATTTCTTTACTGTATCTTTAATTTCTTCTGTAACCGAGAAGTTTTTGAGCAAAGTGTTGTTCAGTTTCCATGTGTTTGATTTTTTTTTCCTTGCTTTTTCTGTCATTGATTTCTACTTTTATGGCTTTATGGTCAAAAAAGATGCTTTGTAATATTTCAATGCTTTGGATTCTGTTAAGGCTTGCTTTATGGCCTAATACGTGGTCTATTCTGGAGAACGTTCCACGTGTGTTGGAAAAGAAAGTATACTTGGCTGCTGTTGGTTGGAGTGTTCTGTATATGTCTATGAGATCAAGTTGGTTGATTTGTGGCATTTAGGTCTTCTGTGTCTTTACTGAGCTTCTTTCTGGATGTTCTGTCCTGCACCGAAAGTCGTGTTTTGAAGGCTCCTACTGTTATTGTGAAGCTGTCTGTCTCTCTTCTCAATACTGTTATGTATTGTTATGTACTGTTTTATGTATTTTGCAGCCCTGTTGTTGAGTGGATAAATATCGATTATGATTATGTCCTCCTGGTGCTTTGACCATTTAATCATTATATAGTGTCCTTCCTCATGCTTTGTGGTGACTTTTACATTAGTCTATTTTGTCAGAGATTAGTATTGCCACTCCTGCTCTTTTTTGAGTATTATTTGCTTGATATATTTTTTTCCATCCTTTGAGTTTTAGTTTGTCTTTAAGGTGTGTCTCTTATAGGCAGCACATAGATGGATCGTGTTTTTTTATCCAATCTGCCACTGTCTGTCTCTTTATTGGTGCATTTCATCCATTTACATTAAGCATAATTATTGATAGATATGCATTTAGTGCTGTCACTTTTGTGTCTTTTTTTGTGTGTGTTATTGACAGTTTCTTTGTTCCACTTAATTTTCTGTGCCGAGTCATTTTCCTTTATGCATTTTCTTTTCATCTTTTTCATTGTTGTGGGTTTTGTATTTGCTGAGTCTTTATATTTTTCTTGTTTTTTATTTTGATGTGTAGGATTGTTAGTTTCCTTTGTGGTTACCTTAATATTTACCCCTGTTTTTCTAAGTTTAAATCAATCTTTTATTTCTTTATATTGCCTTGACTTCATCTCCATATGAAAGATCCATGACTACATTTTTTAGTCCCTCTTTTTTGTTTTAATGTTGGCATCTTTTACGTATTGATGTCTCTGTTTCCCTATTTGCAATGTTTTAGCTGTGATTTATGTTTGTGACTTCCCTATCTGGGCTGATATCTTTTTGCTCTGTCCTGTGTTCTAGTCTTAGGTTATTATCTGATGTTATCAATTTTCTAACTGGAGGACTCCCTTTAGTATTTCTTGTAATTTTGGTTTGGTTTTTGCAAATTCCCTAAACTTCTTTTTATCTGGAAATGCCCTAATTTTGCCATTTGAGAGACAGTTTTGCTGGATATATAATTGTTGATAGGCAATTGTTTTCCTTCAAGGCTTTATATATGTCATCCCATTGCCTTCTTGCCTGCATGGTTTCTGCGGAGTAGTCCGAGCTTAGTCTTATTGACTCTCCTTTGAAGATGATTTTTTATTTATCTCTAGATGCTCTTAAAGTTCTCTCTTTATCTGTGGTTTTGGCAAGTTCGATTTTAATATGTCTTGGTGTCTTTCTTTTGGGATCTATCTTGTGTGGGGTTCCATGAGCATCTCGGATAGATATCTTCTCATCTTTCCTGATATCAGGGATGTTTTCTGCCAAGAAATCTTCGATAATTCTCTGTGTATTTTCTGTTATCCCCCCTGTTCTGGTACTCTAATCACTTGTAGGTTATTCCTCTTGATAGAGTCCCACATAATTCTTAGGGTTTCTTCATTTTTTTAAAATTCTTTTTATATGATTTGTCCTCAGATAAGTTGGTGTCAAGTGCTTTGTCTTCAGTCTGACTAACTCTGACTTCCATTGCCTCAATTCTGCTCCTATGACTTTCTATTGAGTTGTCCAATTCTGAAATTTTATTGTTAATCTTCTCGATTTCTGTTTGTCTCTCTGTGTATTGTTGCATCTGTTAAATTTGTCTTTATGCTCTTCTCTAATCTTCTTAAGTTCCTCTATTTCTTTGTCTTTGTGTTCCTTGGCTTGTTCTGCATTTTACATGATCTCCTTCCTGATCTATGAAGAGTTTGGTATATTTATCTTTTGTATTCTATCTCTGGTAATTCCAAGAAGTTCTCTTCCTCTAGAAGATTTCTTGATTCTTTGTTTTGGGATTTTGCTGAAGCCATCATTGCCTTCCTCTTTATGTGATTTGATATTGAGTGTTTTCTCCAAGCTGTCAATAAGTTATTATATTTACTTATTTTTATTTTCTTACTGTGTCCTAGCTTCTTGTTTTGTTATGTTTTGATATGCCCAAATAGGTTGCTCATGTAAGCTAGTTTGATTATTGGAGACTTTGAAGCTCTAATATCCTGTCAACAGGTGGTTAGATCTGTTAGTAGGTATGTGAGCCCCAGATTCCATTTATTTTCTTGTATAGATTCAGCTCAGGTGTCCATATAGTCTGTCACCAAGTGTGTGGTGCAGGCTGTCAGCTACAGTCCTAGATGGGCAGGGGTGATTGAAGTAGGCACTGGTATCTGGCTGCAGTAGGAGGTCATGCGCTGAGGAAGGCAAGGGGCTGATGGCTGCTCCTGAGTGTCTGGGCAGAAAGCATGTCCCTGTTCCCTAGAGTGCGTAGGTGGGTGGGTTTTGCAGCTGGGCTATGGGTACCCAATGCTGTTGACTGTCAGGACTGGGAGGCACCACTTTTTCTTGGACCCCTTTTGCAGGTGGCTAGGTGGCATGGGTGAAGCCACCAGTCCTCAGGCCCCTGGTGTGGGTAGGTGAGGACCCTGCTTAATGGGCAGAGTGGTGTCAAATATCACGAACCTGCCACTCTACCATATAGCTGATACAGTGAAGTTAGGCTTCAGGTATAATGAGGACTACACTGTTGAAATGGGCCCACACCAGTCTATGCAGGGGTGAAAGGCATTCAAAGTCCATGGACTTTGCCTGTGCCCAGGCAAAGGAGCTATGCTTGCCCCGAGTTCCTGGCTTAGAGGAGCTGGCAGATTATTTCTTCCCATTTGTTAATTTGTTCCCTCTCCAAGGCAGGGAAAATGGCTCAGGGCATGTGATGGGTCCTACTTTCGGCCCTGGGGAAATGGCAGTTGCTGAAGCCAGCCTGGGACTGGTGCAGAGCAGGAGAGAGCAGGTAAATGGGAGAGGAGTTCTTCCCAAATGGTGTTTTTTTGATCCACGCGGTAGGTTAAACGCACGTACTTATCTTTTGCCAGTTGAGCGCTGGTTTTCACTGGCTCTGGAGGCCTGAGCAGACTCTCCACTGCTCAATCTATCCCCCTGCGGAAAACACGTCCTGAATGCCACTGCTTTCCTCACAGAGCACACCAGCTGATCCAGCCCCCAGGGCGCCGTCTACCACCGGATAAGGTCTGGCAACTCTTCACTGCTTCTGAACTGTCTCTCCCTCCCCCTACCACTCAGTCTGATTCCTCAACTTTGCCTTTGATGTTTAGGGCACGTAGATTGTCATGTATAATCAATTCACTTGTTTTTTTTTTTCGGTATTTGTTGTAAGAGGGTCCACTGGAAGTGTCTGACTACTCTGCCATCTTATCCCTGCCTCCCCAAATAGAAATTATTAATAGCAGCTTGCTTTATTTTAACTGATGATACAAAAGGACTACAATATCTAATATCGAAATGGAGAGATGTCATTGAAGAGAGTGATTTGAAAATCGTAAATGATAAACATCACCAAAAGTGTAAATGGACCAAAAGGGGTGTGTATTCTAGTCAGAAAACAAGGAATTTGGATAAATAATGACAAAGGAAACAGCCTTACCTGTGGGAAGTGACTCTGAAAGTTGGGAGTTTTTGTGAACATGAGAGATGTGGAAAGGTGCCAGATAATAAAATTAGACAAGATAAAATTATATAGTATGGGGGAAAGGAAGACACAGCTCTTAGGGGACACTGAGCTTCTATTAGGGGTGATGGTAGAATTCAGGAATGGTTATTGGTGATGGTTGAATGATATATTTAAATTCACTGAACTAACTGTACATGTGATTGTTGAAATGGAAAATGTTTTGTTACCTATATATTTACCATAATAAAAAAAGGTTTAAAAATGATACAGTGATATAGCATGTTTTAAAGCTATAAATATGCTAAAGAATTATAAATAATTATTGTTATATTAGAAATGTTTGTCATGGAAGCACATTTCCCTGACAGAAAATTTTATTACAAAGTAGAGAAGTGGTGGCGTTTTGGAGATGTCTGAATTTGGCTGCTATGTTTATTTGGGTTCAGAATGCTAGATAGATATGGATCAATCAAGTCAGACAATATCCCAATCAAGAAGAGAAAAAAAGGGCAACTTGTAAATAAAGCATACTTTATCAGACTAAAAATTCAATTATATCGAGAAAGAAACTGTTAGGGTGTAGAGTACTTAGTGAAGGAAAGCAATGGCAGTTAAAGGGCCCCAGCTCTCTTAGTCTCTCTGTCTCCTCCCCCTCTGTAATTGTCAAATGCCACGTGGAGCTGGAGGGCACTGACAGATTGAGTGGTCTTAGTGAGTCTTGTATTGCATCTGGCAGCAAGTGGATTGCTCTCCGCGCGCTCCTGCCAGCTGCTATGTACTGCCTGTGTTTGTGGCGTCTGCCAATGGACAACTGATTAAGGGCCATGGGGGAGAGTACATGGCTTTGGCAACGGCCCAGCTGTATATGGCAGACCCTGCTCACTGTAAGTGCTTTGGTGAGAGTTGAGTGCATTCTTTCCCACTGATGCGCTAATGAGTGCATTACAGAATATCTCTATAGTATCTCCTTCGTCACCTTTATTGGGAATTGACTGTATTGCCCAATTGCACTGGTCGTAAGAAACTTTCTTTTAATGTGCAGTCTAAACTTTTCTTTCCTTGGCTAGAGGCAGTTGCCTCCTGCCCTATTTGGCAGTTGCTGGGAGTAGCTGTGAACGCTGGTGATGTTATTGACTGAGGAGGGAAACAGAAGCAGAATAAAGTTTGGCTTCCTGCATACTTCAGGGCAGGGCTTCTAGTCCCAGGGTTAAAAACACAGACAGTAACTGAAAAGTCATGGAGCATTGCATCCGTGAATGGCCTTTGATGCCCAATGGGGGCATCAGTGTCTCAGGGCTGAAGATGCTGCTGCAAACTTCCAATGCTGCAAATTGGTGCTCACGTCTTTTTAGTCTCAAAATCTTAGCGTGAAATATTTAGTACCCTGGGAAAGCTAAATTAATGGTGAGTAAAAGTAATTAAGGCAATGTAGATAATCTCCGAGGTTCTCATTCCCCGTGAAACTAATTTCATATCTTATCCTTCATGTGTTAAAAATAGTTCTCTGCTAATTCAAGATGCCAGTGCTCTGTGTTGGTGAAGTGCACTTCAGTTCTATTGAAAGGGTGCAGATTAGAGAGTTATTTTCAATTGAGTATTTTTTTTAAGAGAGACAGTCATTTTGGCACCATGAGAGTGTGAATCTCTTTGGGTGAGCTGAGACTTGGATACAGCTGCAGCCAGGCAGATGATGGGCCAACTAGCTTATGATAACTTGCAGCTGGGACATCCTTTTCATCCTTTCAAGGAGGGCTCTCAGTTCCCATCCTCCCATCCACTATTGAGATTAGTTAACTCTTTTGCAGGCCATAGCTTGAACTCAGCTATGTCTACAAGTTTAGAAACTAGTTCTGTTTAGTTCTTCTGAGCAATGGGAACATTAGAACTTCAACATAATTTTAGAGTTAGTTGTCACCTTAAAATAATCATGAAATATAAATAAGGGAACAGTTGTGAGCTGGTGGGTTTTTTACTTCAGTATACCGAAGCTGATCTCTATAATGGAGCTACAGCCACAAGACTGCCCCATTGGTCTCAGGCAGGTCTGAGAGGATTCTGGTGCTTTGGCTTGAATGCATGGCCTGGTTGCTATGCTTCCTCAAACACATGAAACTGCCTTAGGATTTGTTATTCCTACAGCAGTGGTCTTGATCAAATGAGAAAATTCTCTATTTGTGGTAAGTGTGAATTTTCGCTAGGAAGAAGAGGCATTTGAAGAGAAATGTTTAACATATAATCTTTAGGTACCTACAGCTGACATACGCGATCATTATCGCTGCCATTGCTCACCTTGCAAATCCCTCAGGTAATCTCTTTCTCTTTAAAGAGCTGCCTCAACTCTTTAGTGCTTCATGGACTTGCTCTTCCAGAGAAAGCAGTTTTGGTTTAATAATATTTCGAGATTGCAGCATGAGAGTGGAATCTGCAGTGTCCAATTTACATCCCAGAGTGTAATCTGTATGTAGCCACATGTCCAGCAGAAACACGTGTCTAGTTAATGGGAAGAGAAGCACACGAAAGCGACTTTAATGATTCTCCTATTCTTAGATAGTTAGTTCTAGTGTCATAAGTACACTTTTGGGATGGTGAAGTGTCCCCTTTAGCTAAATTCTTAAGTTTTCTTTCTGAGAAAAATATATTGAAACTGAAAAGAGTGTAGGCATGTGATATGTATGGGGAATGATAATTTTGTACTTTATGTCAAACCATAATACTGTATTTGTGCATTATGACTTTTTAAATATTACCGTCTTTATTATAATCGTCATTGTTAGGTGCCATCAAGTTGGTTCTCACTCATAGCGACTGCATGCACAACAGAACGAAACACTCCCCAGTCCTGCACCATCCTCAGAATTACTTCTGTGTTTGAGCCCATTGTTGCAGCCTTTGTGTCAGTCCATCTCCTGGAAGATCTTCCTCTTTTTGGCTTACCCTCTACCAAGCATGATGTCCTTCTCCAGGAGCTGGTCCCTCCTGATAATATGTCCAAAGTATGTGAGACGTAGTCTTGCCATCCTTGCTTCTAAGGAGCATTCTGGTTGTACTTCTTCCAGGACAGATTTGTTTGTTCTTTTGGCAGTCCATGGTATATTCAGTATTCTTTGCCAACATCACAATTCAAAGGCATCAATTCTTCTTCAGTCATCCTTATTCATTGTCCAGCTTTTTTATGCATATGAGGCGATTGAAAATATCATGGCTTGGGTCAGGTGCACCTTAGTTCGCAAGGTGACATCTTTACTTTTCAACACTTTAAAGAGGTCTTTTGCAGCAGATTTGCCCAATGCAATACATCGTTTGATTTCTTGACTACTGCTTCCATGGGCGTTGATTGTAGATCCAAGTAAAATGAAATCCTCGACAACTTCAATCTTTTCTTTGCTTATCATGATTTTGATTATTGATCCATTTGTCAGGATTTTTGTTTTCTTTATGTTGAGGTGTAATTCATACTGAAGGCTGTAGTCTTTGATCTTCATCAGTAAGCGCTTGAAGTCCTCTTCACTTTCAGCAAGTAAGGTTGTGTCATCTGCATATCAAAGGTTGTTAATGAATCTTCCTCCAATCCTGATGCTGCGTTCTTCCTCATACAGTGCTGCCTCCCAGATTATTTGCTTAGCATTCAGGTTGAATAAGTATGGTGAAAGGATACAACCCTGACACACTCCTTTCCTGATTTTAAACAATGCAGTATCCCCTTGTTCTGTTCTAATGATTTCCTCTATACATTACAATAATTACAAATGTTTATATAGCACTTAATGATATACAAAGCATCATCTCATCTTTTTTTAAGTTTATTTTTATTGTGCTTTAGGTGAAAATTTACAGCTCAAGTAAATTTCTCATTCAAAAATTTATACACATATTGTTTTGTGATGCTGGTTGCAATCCCCATAATGTGACAGAATGCTCCCCCTTTCTACCCTGGGTTCCCTGTATCCGTTCGTCCAGTTCCTGTCCCTTCCTGCCATCTTGTCCTGCTTTTGGACAGGAGCTGCCCATTTGGTCTCTCATATTTGATTGAGCTAAGAAGATGTTCCTCACATGTATTATTATTATTATATTTATAGGCCTGTCTAATCTTTGTCTGAAATGTGGGCTTCAGGAATGGTTTCAGTTCTAGGTTAACAGAGCCTCCAGGGGTCATAGTTTTGGAGGTTCCTCCAGTCTCTGTCAGACCAATAAGTCTGGTCTATTTGTGTGAATTTGAATTCTGTTCTATATTTTTCTCCTGCTCTGTCCAGGATTCACTGCTGTGTTCCCTGTCAGGGTGGTCATTGGTGGTAGCTGGACATCATCTAGTTCTTCTGGTCTCAGGCTAGTGGAGTCTCTGGTTCATTTGGTCCTTTAGTCCTTTGGGCTAGTGTTTTCCTTTTGTCTTTGGTTTTCTTCATTCTCCTTTGCTCCGGGTGGGAAGGGACCAATAGATGTGTCCTACTTGGCCGTTTGCAAGCTTTTAAGACCACAGATGCTACTTACCAAAGTGGGATGTAGGACATTTTCTTTGTAAACTATGTTATGTGAATTGACCTAAACATCCCCCAAAACTATGTTCCGCAGCCCCCAGACCCAGCTACTCTGTCCCTCAAAGTGTGTGGATGCATCTAGGAAAATTCTTTCTTTTGCTTTGGTTCAGTTGTGCTGACTTCCTCCCTGTTGTGTGTTGTCCTTCCCTTCACTGAAGTTGACCATTGTCTACTAGTTGACCGTCTCTCTAGTTAGTGATTTCCCCTCCTTCTCCCTCCCCACCCTCATAACCATCAAAGAATACTTTTTTCTGTGTGTAAACCTTTTCTTGAGTTGTTATAATAGTGGCTCATACAATATTTGTCCTTTTGTGACTGACGTATTTCACTCAGCATAATGCCTTCCAGATTCATCCATGTTGTGAGATGTTTCCAGGATTCATCATTGTTCTTTATCATTGCATAGTATTCCATTGTGTGTATGTACTATGATTTGTTTATCCATTCATCTGTTGAAGGGCATTTAGGTTGTTTCCAACTTTTTGCTGTTGTAAATAGTGCTGCAGTGAACATGGGTGTGCGTATGTCTATTTGTGTGATGGCTCTTATTTCTCTCGAGTCTATTCCTAGGAGTGGGATTGCTGGATCATACGGTATTTCTGTTTCTAGCTTTGTAAGGAAGCGCCATATTGTTTTCCAAAATGGTTATACCATTTTACATTCCTACCAGCAGTGCATAAGAGTTCCAGTCTCCCCACAACCTCTCCAACATTTGTTCTTTTGTGTTTTTGGGGTTAGTGCCAGCATTGTTGGGATGAGATGGTATCTCATTATAGTTTTGATTTGCATTTCTCTAATGGCTAATGATTGTGAGCATTCCCTCAAGTGTCTGTTAGCTGCCGGGATGTCTTCTTTGGTGAAGTGTCTGTTCATATCCTTTGCCCATTTTTTAATTGGATTATTTGTCTTTTTGTTGTTGAGGTTTTGCAGTATCTTGTAGATTTTAGAGATTAGACCCTGATCGAATATGTTGTAACCAAAAATTTTTTCCCAGTCTGTAGGTTGTCTTTTTACTTATTTGGTGAAATCTTTTGATGAGCATAAGTGTTTGATTTTTAGGAGCTCCCAGTTATCTAGTTTCTCTTCTGGTGTTTGTGTATTGTTAGTTATGGCTTGTATACTATTTATGCCATGTATTAGGGCCCCCAGCATTGTCCCTATTTTTTCTTCCATGATCTTTATTGTTTTAGACTTTATATTTAGGTCTTTGATCCATTTTGAGTTAGTTTTAGTGTATGGTGTGAGGTATGAGTCCTGTTTCATTTTTTTTTACAGATGGATATCCAGTTATGCCAGCACCATTTGTTAAAGAGACTGTCTTTTCCGCATTTAACGGACTTTGGGCCTTTGTCAAATATCAGCTGCTCATAGGTGCATGGATTTACATCTGGGTTCTCAATTCTGTTCCATTGGTCTGTGTGTCTGTTGTTGTACCAGTACTAGGCTGTTTTGACTACCATGGCGGTATAGTAGGTTCTAAAATCAAGTAATGTGAGGCCTCCAACTTTGTTCTTCTTCTTCAGTAATCCTTTGCTTATCTGGTGCCTTCGTCTCATCTTTTGATTATTGTGACTTCTGAGTGAACCAACCAATGATTATTGTCCCTGAAATTTGGTGAAGTCTATTTGTTGTTCATTCCTTCATTGATTCATTCTTTATTTAAAAAATATTGACTGAGTGCATCTTAGTGTTATGACAGCTCTGAATATACAAAGATGAGATCCTCTCTGCCCTTGAGGAACACATAGTCTACAAGAGGATATGGATAGGACTGGGTAACTAACCCTGTGTGATAAGCATTATGATGCAGATAATCATAAAGTGTTAGAGGAAAGCAAAGTGAGGTGTGATAAATTCTGGCAAGGGAATTGAGGTGCCATTCATAGAGAAGATGAGAGTTAAGCTAGGCTCCAAAGGGGTTCTTCAGATAGAGAAGGTCATTCAAAGCAGAGACACAGAAGCACAAGAGGTTGTGGTATGTCTGCAGATAGTACTAGGAAGTGGCTGGTGCACTGAGAACATGCAGAGAGCATGGGGAGATGAAACTTGGAAAGGTCACAAAACTCGTAGATGACAGAGCTGGGAAGGCACAGGATTTTCTGCTTCCTAGTCCAATGCTTCTTCCGTAAAATTACACTAGGTTCTTTGTTGTTGTTTTTTGTTTGGTTTTTAAATTTTAAATACGTCGTTAGCATCCTCTATACAAGCCATGGAGTCCCAGGGTGGTGCAAATGGTTAAGTGCCTGGCTGCTAACCGAAAGGCTGGCGGTTGGAATCCATCCAGAGGTGCCTTGGAAGGAAGTCCTGGCTACCTGCTTCTCAAAACTCAGCCGTTGAAGGTCACGGAAGCTTCATAGACACATCCAGACTCCCTGAGGGACTGAATTACTGGGCTGAGGGCTGGGGACTATGGTCTCGGGGGACATCTAGCTCAATTGGCACAACGTAGTTTATAAAGAAAGTGTTCTACATCCTACTTTGGCAAGCAGCATCCAGGGTCTTAAAAGCTTGTGAGCAGCCATCTGAGATACTCCACTTGTCCCACCCCATCTGGAGCAAGGGAGAATGAAGAAAACCAAAGACACGAGGGAAAGATTAGTCCAAAGGACTAATGGACCACAACTACCATAGCCTCCCCGAAGACTGGGTCCAGCACAACTAGATGGTGCCCGGCTGCCACCACCGACTGCTCTGACAGGCATCACAATAGAGGGTCCCGGACAGAGCTGGAGAAAAATGTAGGACAAAATTCTAACGCACGCACACAAAAAAGATCAGACTTGTCTGACAGAGACTAGAGAAACTCCAAGGGTATGGCCCCCGGACACCCTTTTAACTCAGTACTGAAATCACTCCTGAGGTTCACTTTTCAGCCAAAGATTAGACAGGCCTGTAAAACAAAAGGAGACTAAATGGGCACACCAGCCCAGGGGCAAGGACTAGAAGGCAGGAGGGGACAGGCAAGGTAGTAATGGGGAACCCAAGGTCAAGAAGGAGAGAGTGTTGACATGTCATGGGGTTGGCAACCAATGTCCCAAAACAATATGTGTCTTAATTGTTTAATGAGAAACTAATTTGCTCTGTAAACCTTCATCTAAAGCACAATAATAATAATAAAAAAAATCAGCTGTTGAAAACCTTGTGGAGCACAATTCCTCTGTGACACACATGGGGTCACCATGAGTCAGAATCAACTCAACAGCAACTAGTTTGGTTTTTTTTGTTTGTTTGTTTCATACAAGCCATGTTGAAGAGTATAACTAGAGATTTGATTTGACAAGGTTATCCCATTTGGCTAGAGATGCAGCTTATATTTTGCTCAGTATATGTATCTAAGTGTGTGCGCCCGTGGATTAGTTAAGGTGAAGTGGGCGGGGCAGAGGCCCAGGTGTTTTCAGGTGTGTGTTCTGGTAGGTGAAGCCAGTGCCAGTTCATCACCTGCAAACAGATGCGCTCCACTGTATGACCCAGTGCTAAGTTAGTGGTCTCTCAGTGTCTGTATACTTGGCACGTGGAAGTCTAAAAGCTTTAGCAATTATTCTGAAGGGATTGATGATCTTTAAGCTGTTTCTCTTGGTTTGAAAATGCCTTTTTTTCCCCCCACAGAACTGAGAAAGTGTTAGAAATAATTGAAAATGACTTGAAGGGGGTAAAGTGGAGGTAAGGCATATTAGCTGTTGGCTGATCATATTGCTTGAAAGCAGGCAGTTTTCTTAGATTTTGAACACTGTGTATGGTGTAAAGAACAAACCTTCCCATTTTTTCTTTTCTGAGAGCCATGATGTTATCTCAGTAATTGGAAATAATCTTCTAAAGTTGCTCTTTAACACAATCCTCTTTCAAATCAGCTGTTATCTGCCCTTGCATTTCACAGTAAATGTTGCTGTCTGCACAGCCCCTGCTAACAGGAAGATCAAGTATAACTCTTTTCATGATTTGAAATGAAGTGTTTCTATTGTCATTATCCTGGCTCCTGGTTGTGCTGTTACAAGTGGGCTTATTTCTCAGCTGGGTTTATGAGGATGTTTCATTGTGGAATATAAGACCCTCTGTTTAAGTGATATTTTCTTTCACAGACATCTTAAAGATTTCTCTAACTCTCCCAATCATTTCAATTTTTTATGTTTGAAAATGTTTTCAATGATATTTCAGAGTTGGGGGCTGCATTTTGGGAGAGATTGATTTTTGGGATTTTTTTCCCCAGCTGTCTGGGGTGAAAAGTGCTTGGCTGCTAATCGAAAGTTTGGTAGTTCAAACTCACCAGCTACTCTGCGGGAGAAAGATGTGGCAGTCTGCTTCTGTAAAGATTTACAGCTTTGGAAACGCAATGGGGCAGTTCTACTCTGTCTTATAGGGTCACTATCGATTGGAATCGACTCGTTGGCAGTGGGTTTGGTTTGGTTTGAGTCTGGGTTGACACTTGAAAGGCACTATATTCCCTGTTTATGTCTTCACTGACCTCATTTTGGCAAAATTAGAATAAACACTATGCCTGTTAAGCTGCGGTAGGCAGGTTTTAAATAGATGGCTTATGACATGGTGAGAGGTAAACTTTGAAATGTGCTACCAGGGAAGGTTGTAAAAAGCTGTGGAGTCTCCTTTGGCATTCTTCAGGAACAGGATAAATTCTCATATGTTTAGGTTACAAATTCTCTATGTGTCATATGTATCTGTGATAACACATGTAACTCTATTTCTGGATAGAAATCAGACTTTGTATTTAAGTGGTTATGTTATCCCCCTTGCATTATTGACCTACAAAAGACTTCTGTTTGTTCTGTTGTTGTTGTTAGGTACCACTGAGTTGACTTGTGAGTCATTGTGACCCCATGTGACAGAGTAGAACTGCTCCATAGGGTTTTCTAGGATATAATTTTTACAGAAGTAGATTACCAGGTCTCTCCTCCTGCAGAGCCACTGGGTGGATTCGAACTGGCAACTTTTTGGTTAACAGCCAAGTGCTTACCTGTTGCACCACTGAGGTTCCTTTAGTTTGTTCTGTGCTAGCAAAATTTTCAGTAAAGTTTTCTTTAAATCATAATTACTACTTCCTCAAGAAAATGTCGATCAACAGCCATAGAGAGAGATGTTAAGTCATATTTCAGTTGGGGTATGGAATCCATCGAGTCTCTACCTTTAAGGTGCTCAGTAGGTGTTTGTAACTGGTATTTCGAGTAATGAGTAAGGCTTGAGGGATGCACTGATGGTGGAGCTGGGGAGGGAAGACTCTAGCTGAGGAACTGGTTGGTCTTCAGACTTCTTTTGAATGTAGTCCTCATAACTCCACTTCATGATGCCAGTTGGAATAGTTAAGCCCAAATCTTCCATTTAACAACTGTGTCAAAGTTCTTAAATATTGTAAGCTTAAGTTTCTTTGGATGCAAAGTAAGGAGGGGAGGATAGACAAAATGACCCTCTTAGATTCTCAACAGTTTTGAAATGATGAATTCTGTGAAATCTGAAAAATGTCCAATGTACTGATACACCAGAAATAGAGTGGATTTAAAACTCAAAGTTAAACCACATGCTCTGCCATTTTAGACTATTCGTGGTATTGATCAGTTCCACTAGTAGGAATAATCGAGAATTATCTGAGTCACTTAGACACTTTTCTTAAATACATTAATGAAATATAAATATCCATAAATATTTCATGTAATATTTCACAGGCATATATTGTGACACCTTAAAATATCTTCTGATTCTGGGTAGTCCAAACATTGTCTTATTTTGCATTGTAAACAGTAAGAGAGTAAACATCTTGCCTGTTTCCCACAATTGGCTATCAACAGTGCCTTTTCAGGATCATCGGTTTCTAAGTGAGTGCTTGTCCCCGATTATAAACTTCCATCTGGTGAAAACAGATACCCCAGCTTACTCGCGCTGGAGAGAGGAGACTCAGGTTGTGGCTGGCTCTTTCTTTGGCCTTTCTTTCTTTTTTTTTTTTAAATTGTGCACTGAGTGGAAGTTTATACAGCAAATTAGATTCCTATTCGATAGCTTGTATATAAAGTGTTTCATGGCCTTGACTTCATACCCTGCATGTGTCACACTCTCCCGATTTCCGCCTTGGGTTCCCCATTTTGTTTCATCCTGATTTTCTATCCCTTCCTGCCTTCTCATCTTTGGTTTTGGGTAAATAGCGCTCTTTGAATCTTATATAATTGATTGTTCTAAGGAGCATGTTCCTCTCAGGTGTTATTGTTTATTTTATGGGCTTGTCTGTTGTTTGGCTGGAATCTACTTTTCTTTCTATGTGTTTTGGCTAGTTCAATGCTTATTACTATTACCACATGAAACATATCTAGGGATAGTCTTAGGGAGTTAAATTTTATTCCACGGTTAACTAAACAGGTGAGAAAGTTGCTGAGGAAGAAACTCATGTGTGTTTGTTAAAATGAAGCTTATCTCAGAAAGGTATCTCAGAAAACCGAGAGTTGGCTGTCCTGTAGAATAGATAATAGCTCCTTAACGTGCACTCCTTTTTCTCTTTCTCTGAGTCGGCTGTTGACAGAACAAAGAGTAAAGGACAGACTGGAAGGGAGCTCTTACATGGAGGCAGTGGGATGCTACATCTGTAGCCTACATTTATCCTGGAGCTCAGAGCAGAGAGCACACTGTGGGAGAGACCAAATAGGTAACAAAGTTTAAATGGCCCCCAAGCTGCTTTAATTTATGAGTTTCTCACTTAATCGAGATGTTGCCAGATGAATTCTTCAGATTTTTGCCAACACTGAGCGATCCCTTAAGACATAGCTCAGTAGTCCGTATCCATCAGAGATACAATCATACACATTAGATATTATCCTTCTACTTTCACCAGTAAGTCCAGTTTTGTTCGACATGTGAAGAAGTCGGAAAAGGAGGATGCGCACCAATTAAATTTTCAGGAGGAGCCAGCATGACCTAGAGAAGGGCAGAAACTCACAGTTCTTGTTTCTGTTCTGCTGTTGGCTCCTTGGAACACCATAAAAGTTTATAATAGTTTACTAATTTAGGCTGGAAGCTGACACAGCTTTTGCTTAAAACAGTGAAAACATAGTGAACACTTAAAAATGGTAAGTACCTGGGACCCTGTAGGAAAGCTGGGTAGTTCAGCAGATGCAAATGAGGAGACCAAAGAGCAGCCACTGTCCCTCTAGTAGAATAGCAAGTAGAGGCGGGTCCTCACAGAAAGAACTTCCTCTGAAAACTGGCCAGTCTGATGCAGGAAAGCCAGAAGACTTCCAAAGATAATGGGCGGGGCATTAATATTTGTAACATGCTAATAAAAGTAATTTCTCTGAAAGTGTGTACATAAAGTAGAATGCTTTGGTTTTTCTCACGTATGAAAAGTGCTCTGAAAGTTGCTACATTTATCCGAAGAAATTTCAAGGTGTTCTTACAAAGATGACTAGTCTAGCTGGTGGTGTACAAAGATGAAGGGACCTTCTTATACCCGGCACTCTCAGCAGGGTAGGTTTTTGTATAACATAAAGATGGTTTTCTTTCATACTGAAAACATCTATTAAAATTTTTTAGTGATCTCAGTTCTGAAGAACTTGCTTTTTTTTCCCACCGCTTGACCTCAGCTTCTCTATACCTGAGAGGAAAATTAGATATTTTGCAGACATTTATGCTCTGGAAGCATTGTTACCTGCAAAGTGGGGGCAGGGAGGCAGAATGATCCTCAGGCTTCTTTCTATGACTTTGGGCAACTGTGAGTTAAAATCTTGCTGGTCTCCACTTCCCTCTCTAAGTCTTTATTATTAATTATACTTGTCTTTATCTATATCTTGGAGCCCTGGTGGTGCAGTGGTTAAGAGCTTGGCTGCTAACCAAAGTGTCGGCAGTTCATGGGTTCTGACCGCCACATTAGCAACGGAGCACTTAAGCATTGCGCCACCAGGGCTCCTTCAGTACCCCTTGACCCACTGTAAATACTTTCCACAAATCCCGTTCGTTTGAACTTTGTTTTAGGCAATAGGATCTATTTATTTTATATTTACATTCAGTGAGTGCCTGGTTGTTTGGCTTCTCTTGGTGATTTTCGTTTTTGTTCTAGCTTATAAAATACAAGGAGGAGAACAACTTAGCTGAGGATAGCATGTAGTGGACAAGTGCCAGGAGTCAACAGGCCCTGAAGAAAACAGAAAGCATTGCTACACTGGGGATGCTTAGTGTGGGGGCAAACATGCTGATGTTTTCTCTGGCACACGGGAAGGGGGTGAGCACAGAACATGGGCAGATAGCAGAGAAGAGCATGCAGGGAAAGCTCTATTCTCCTGTAAATCTCAGTACAATTTGTGATCTTCTTGGTATGAATACATGTTACTGACATTCATTATATCATCATGGGCCATTGAAAATAGTGTAAATTACAACTAGTTGTTGATTTTAGTGATACAGGGTAGTGTATACTATGTAGCATTTTAGAAGGATTTATTTTTTTAAGTTTGAAATAAAAATTTAGCACAAGGTGATATTGTCTATCTTTCTAGAAAATACACTTAATCAGCCCAAAATACCCCTTAATAATGTCTGATAAATGAAGTGTTTATGGTTATTTAACTGGAAAAAAAAGAGCTATATTTCATGATCTTTCATCATAGGAAAGACTGTCTTACTGTCGATAATGACCTTTAAGACAGGGCTAGATGCTTCTTCATCCTGTGACGTATTCTCATAGGCCCTCTATAATTCCCATCATTGTACATTTTATGATAATTAATTATTTGACTCTCCTAATAGAATGCAAGTTTCGTGAAGACAGAAATCCTGTCAGTCTTGCTCACAGTTGTAACTCTGGCATCTAACATGGTGCCTGACACATAGAAGATGTTCAACAATTATTTGTTGAAAACGGATGGATCTAAATATGGTAAACCCGATTATTTTGTACCCTGGCTGGATTAAGACACCACTCAAGAAGTAAATATCTTAAAGTGGTGCCTATGAGGATCCACTACACTGAAGAAACCACTTTTTATCATTCCAAGGTGATATAAAATGCCATGCCTATGGAAATCCTTACTCTGTATTTTAAAAACGCTTATCAGAGGATTCTGTTGTGCAGCTTGGACTGGGAACCTTTGATTTAGAGTTCAGTTGTATTTTCACTCTGCAAAGTAGCAGCTTCTCCATCAGTGGAGTTTAAAAAGAAAGGTGAGAAGGTTCCCTATTAGGTATTGCAGAGCTATTTAAGCACTGGACAAGGGGTTAGGTAAGTTAACAAGCTGCACTGAGTTGACTCTAACTCGTGGTGACTCCATGTGTGGCAGAATAGAACTCTACTCTGTCGAGTTTTCAGTGACTGATTTTTGGAAGTAGATTACGAGGCCTTTTCTTCCAAGGTGAATTTGCATGGACTTGAACCTCAAAACTTTTGTTAGCAGCAGAGCATGTTAACTGTTTGCACAACCTCGGGACTCCCGAATAAGTTAAATGGAGGTAAAGTGTCATTTCACTCTATTCTGTGACTCTTGGAGGATGTTTTTAATCCTATATCTTTTGGCATATTATGCTCTGTAACTTAAAACAGTAAGCATTTATTATTGTCCGTGAGTCTGCGAGTCAACTGGTGGTTCTACTGATCTGATCAGCCTCCTCAGATCTTGGCGGGGCTTGACCATTATCTGTGGTCATGTGGCAGAGAGGCTTGGGGCTGGCTGGTTGAGAATGATCTCACTTATGTGTCTGGTAATTGGTTGGCTGTCGGCTGGGGCTAGGGGAATGAGGGTCACTGAGCCACATGTCTTCCAGCAGAGCAGGGTAACTTGGTGGTTGGGCAGGGTTCTGAGAATGAGAGAGCAGGAGCTACAAGGCCTCTTGGTGTCTAGGAACTAGCACACCATCACTTCTCCTGTATTTAGTTGGTCAAAGCAAGTCACAAGACTAGCTGAGGCTCAGGGGATGGGGAAGAAGACTCTTCTTTTGGGAGAAGCTGCAAAGTCAAATTGCAAAGGACATGACTACAGGGAGGAACAGAGAACTGAGGCCATTTTTGCAATCTACTGCACCAGGCGTCTAGTACTATCATCTCCCGCCCCTTTTTCTATTTCCTAACACACATAGACCTTGGAAACAAGTATGTCTTAGTGTAAGTTGGAAAATCAGTTGTGTGTGTATGTGTTAAGAAATTGGATTAAAGATGCCTGGAGCCCCAATATTATCTGTTTTATTTAAGAATGTTTACCTTTAACATATATAGGATGACTTCTGCCTATATCGGGAAGGGACAGTTATAATTAGAGAAGATTATTCTTCATCTTTTGTGTAATGTAAAGTATTACCTAGGCAAGTTTCTGCCCATCTGCTTTCAGCTAAACTGCTTCTGGGATAGCCCTTGCATTCAGCAGATCCTAACAGAGTGCCAGGCACTAGGGATAAGAAGAGGAATAAGTACCTGCTGAGGCCTTCCAGCCCAGTGGGAGACACAGATATACATAAAAATGGCAAGCGGTGCATTTTATCTCCCACCCCATCCATGTCTTTTCTCCAGACCTCATTTATTAACCATTTTTTCTGCATCTGCTCAGCAACAGGACCTCAGCTCTTGTCCATTTCCCTTCCCTGCATGTAGCTTTAGGCTGCTTAGAGCTTTGTTTGTGGACTGTGCTCTTTCCTGTGATTGGCTGGGTGAGTCTTCTGTGTACGATTTTCTGCTTAGTGAGAAATTGTTTATGTACTAGCTAATTCTCATTTTAGTAGTAAACCATGGGAAGTAATTCAGTTCTCACACCATAATTATTTTATGGCTTTGGTTGAAGGTCTGACTCTCTCTCTGTAATGTTTTTCTCATTTTGCCAGAGCTCAGCAAAAAGTAATCTGTATGTCTTCTTTCCATTTTACCTATTTGACAACTTAGAGAACAGTTACAAAATACTTTATAGTTTTATTTTTGTTGAAAGTGTTGTAACAGGAAAGTCTGGGAGAATATACCAAATATTAGCAGGGGTAATCTCTGAGAGGTAGGTTTAATGGTCATTGCAGTTTTCTTATTTATGCTTAATTGTGTTTTCTAATTTTATACTGTAAAAATGTATTATTTATTGTAACAAAAATAAAGTAGTTTTTTATGTGAAAGAAAATTTAGGGCCCGTAGGTAATGATTTATAATGAGAGAAAGAGAGAAGATACGGGCAGTTCCCAGTTGGGAATGGCTGATTACCAACAACTCCTACTTGCCTCTTGATGTTATGTAAATTTACCCTCATTTTGAAAGGATTGAACTAACCCCTACTCTCAACAAATTCTTCATCACAATCACCTTTACTTGCTGCACCTGCAGCTTTTAAATCATTGAAAAGGCTTCGAGCCTTTTCTTGCACTGAATTAAGGCTAAATAAGAACCTAATGCGTCTGTTCTGACTTACCTACAAATTCAGCTTAAAGGCAGAGTAAGGAATGGATTTCGTTCGTAACCCAGGGGACTGCCTGTATACCTCAGAACTTCACAGGTACACGAGGCCTTGATTAAAGTCATGACAAAGGCCTCCTGAAAGGCTTGTACGTCAACATAGAGAGATGGAAGGCAGGTTCAGGAAATTTTGACCAGATTTCATTCTTTGCTGTTAATTCTGTATATTTTCCCCTGGTGTCTCTATTTCTCTCTGCCCTTCATACATCATGTCATTCATACTCAAAGATGCTGTTTCTGACAGTGATGGTCATCTGGAGATATAGATGTGGCTGCAAATGCACATGTTCAACCAAAAAGCCTTTCAGTTAGGAATATGCTTTGAGGTTTTCTGCACAGCGTGGAACAGAGAAGTGGTTTGTGTTCTGGGGTTTGTAACAGTGACATCCTTTCTTTTCTCTTCCGAGCCAGACAGATAGAGTTCTGTTGATGTGATGGATGGAAAGGCATGCGACCTCTGAGCCTTCTATTGTGGAGGGTCACTGCAGAAAACAGGATATGCTACATTGTTTACAAGTATCCTGTTTATTGATGTAGGGTCAACAAGAACATAAGCAGATTAGTCATACTGGCAGTCAGCATAAATTAATAGGTAGCATTTAGAGTGAGAACCCAAGACTAATCACTCAAAATACAAGTAAATACATAGAGGAAATATCTCAGCTTAAGTCTCAGTTCTGAAATGTAAGGACTGGATTCCTATTGAGGGATCTGGTTTTAAGAGGAAGGGGAAACCAGAAACTAGCAGGGACCAGCCTAAATGAATAAAGACCAAGAGAGAGGTGAGGCAGTGCTGTTACTGGTCCTGAGTTCCTCTGGCAAGGGATTATACTGTTCCACATTTTGGAAACTGTTTTAGGAAAGGCTATGTGCATTAAATCTTAGAGTTTTTCCTAACTGATCTGGCTGATGGACTGAAAGACTTATTCAAACTACCTCGGCCATAGGCGCAGAAACAGGAATGTCTTTACTTCTCTTCCGCAGCAATTCTAAGTGTCTCCACAGCACCTTTTCCTCTGTGTAGCTGTGATCGACTTTCTTTGTCCCCCCTAGGGCATTGAGATGTCTCCTATCTTAATTCCAGTGTCCTCTGGCCTGCCTTTGGTCAAGAGCAAAGCTTCCCTTCTGGGCCATTCTTTTGTATTCCTTGTATTCAAAGCTGCAATTACCCATATCCACTCATTCCTAGACAGGAGTTTTTAACTATATTGTCCATGGAAGGCAATTGACAACTTTATACAGTTGCTAGTCTCTGAGCAAAGGTGTTTGAAGAAAAACTGGGAACCTTGGAGAAATTAAAATAAGAAAAAACCGTACCATTTACAATAACATCATAATATGAAATACTTAAGGATAAATCTGACCAAAGATGTGCAAAACCTGTACACTGAAAACTATAAAATATTACTGAGTGAAATTAAAAAAGACCCAAATGAAAGGAGAGATAAAACTTATACATGGTTGGAAGTCTCAATATTGTTAAGCTGACATTTTTTCCCAAATTGGTCTGTAGATTCAATGTAATCCTAATTAGAATGCCATCAGTTTTTGAAGTTGAAAAGCTGATTCTAAAATTTATGTAGAAATGCAAAGGACCTACAATAGCCAGAACAACTTTGAAAAAGAAGAACAGAGTTGGACAACCAAAATTACCTGACTTCATATATACAGTAATCAAAAGAGAGTGGTACTGGTATCCCAATAGAAAATAGATCAGTAGAACAACAGAGCCAGAAATAGACCCACACATATATAGACAAGTGACTTTAGACAAAGGCACGAAAGCGGTTCAATGACGAAAGGATAGTTTTTTCAACACATGATGTTGAAACAATTGGATATTCCTATGCAAAAAAGTGAATGTTGATCCATATCTCATACCACATACAAAAATCAAAATAGATCATAGACTTAAATATAAAACGTCTCGGAGAAAATATTTCTGACCTTGATTTGGGCAAATATTTCTTAGATATGATACCAAAAGCACATAAAAGAACAAATTGATAAATTGGACTTCATCAAAATTAAAAAAACATCTTTGAAAGACATTGTAAAGAAGATGAAAAAACAAATCACAGGCTGGAGAAACTATTTTCAAATCATATATGTGGTCAAGGACTTGCACTCAAAATACATAAATTACTCTAAACGCGTATAAGAAAACAACCCACTAAAAAAATCAGCAAACAATTTGAACAGGTAATTCACCAAAAAAGAAATATTGGTGGCAAATAAGCACAGGAAAAGATACTCAACATCATTAATCCTTAGGGAAATGCAGATTAAAACCTCAATGAGATAACATGACATACAGATTAGAATGGCTAAAATTACAACAACTTACCATACCAAATGTTGACAAGGATATGGAGGAAATGGAACTCTCATACACTGTTAATGGGAATATAAAATGGTACAGCCACTGTGGAGAATAGTTTGGGAATTTCTTAAAATGTTAACCATGTACCTACTGTATGATTCAGTCATTCCCACTCCTAGGTATTTATCTAGGACAAAGGAGAGCATGTATCCATACAAAGACTTGTACATGAATGCTCAAAACAGTGTTCTTTCTAATAGCCAAATACTTGAAACAACCCAGATGCCCATCAACAGGTGAGTGGCTAAACTCATTGTAGCGTATCCATTCTGAAACTAGTCAGCAATAAAAAGTAATGAACTATTGATTCACACAACATGGATGAATGTCAGTGTATTATGCTGAGTGAAAGAAGTAAGGAAAAAACAAAACAAAATAAGATTATATACTGTGATTCCATATATGTAAAACCATATGTGTAAAACCCTATTCATTCAAAAACGCTAATGAGTCTATAATGTCAGCAAGCAGATGAGGGGTTGCCCGGGAATAGAAAAAACCAGGGAGGGTTAGGAGGGAGGAAGGAAAGGATGACAAAAGTGTCTAAGAAACTTTAGGAGGCCACGGATCTGTTTATTATTTTGACCGTGGTGGTGGTTTCACAGGTACCTACATATGTTAAGACTTACGTTTTAAAGTGCGCATTTATTGTGTACGAATTATACCTCAATAAAACTGTTAAACAACCAGAGTGCACTAAAGTGCCATAGCAGCTAGCAGAGCAGGAATGGTGTAGGGGATTTTGTGGGCACAAAGGGAAGAGTGGGTAAATTTTTCCTGGGAGGGAAGAGTTGATAAAGGCTTTATAGGGGAGGTGACCTTAGCTGCACTGGGAAAGATGAATAAGCATTTGTTGGAACTACTACAAAGATAAAACATTCCAGTGTTTTGGTTACAGAGGCATTTCAGAGACAGTGCTAGTACGGGCTGAGAGGTGTGAAGAAGCATAGCAAAAATTTGGTGGACTCATGGAGGTAAATGAAGCTAGAGAAGTAGGCAGGGGCTAGACCATAGAAGTCTTGTTTGTCATCCTCAAACATTAGGATTTTAGCTTATAGGCAGAGGACAGACCTTGAAGGTGTTTAATCTGGAGAGTAATAAGCCTTATTAACAGGGCTTACTCATGTTTACGAGTCCCTGGGTGGTGCAAACAAATGGTTAACTCACTGGGGTGCTATCCAAAAGGTTGGCAGTTCAAGTCCATTCAGAGGTGCCTTTGAGTAAAGGCCTGGCAATCCACTTCTGAAAAATCAGCTGTTGACAACCCTATGTATAGTTCTGCCCTGACACATATTAGGTTACAATGAGTCGGAGTCGATTCAGTGGCAACTGTGTGTGTGTGAGTGTGTGTATTGATGTTTGAGGAAGATTATTTTTGCGCTAGGATGGAGGTCAAATGGAAAAGCTTTAAGGTTAAAGTAAGGAGAGCATTGCACTAGCCTGGGCGAGAAGTAGGGAGGGCCAGGTGAAAGGTATTGTGGGTGAGGATGGACAGATAGGGCCAAACTGACATCTGTGTAGAATGTAGAAGTGACAGACTTTACCATTGGGTCAGATGAGGAGAGCGAGGGAAAGATTTTTCATTTGTTATCGCTGTTATCCAGACTGTAAGTGGTGGAGCAGGTTTATGAGAGGGAAGATTGATTCAGTTTTCAGTTCCCTGGATGTGAGGTACTTGATGTAACTGGACAAATCCAGTAAGCAGTAGGAAGTAATGCCTTCCATCTCAGAGGAGAGATTTTTACTGGAGATAAACATTTAGAGTCCTGAGATTGACCAGAAGGGATATGGGGAATAAAAAGAGAAAATGACCAAGACAAAACATACTCAAAAAAATCAAACTAAAATGTAAAATCAAAAAGGTATGATAAGTACATAATAGGGGTGTTACGAATAGGGGTATAATCACGGTGCAAAGTTTGAATGATAGCTCTTGTTGGAAGGTTTCACAGGAGAGTGAATGCTTGACTATGCTGATTAAGGATATTTAGGATTATCAGTTAAATAACAAGACACCATTTTCATTGGTAAAGATTTGATACAAACACCTTCTGTGAAAACATTTTATTTTGAATGGGCCTGAAAGAAATTCCGTCACATGCAAAATTTGGCCCCAAAGGCCAACTGCGTAGATGCATGCATTCCTGGATTTCTCTCCTGTGCTTCTCCTCCCCAACCTGTCCATGTAGAGGCCGCATTCGGCTGTCCTTGGGCTTCTCTGACAAAAGGTACCAGATCAGAGATCTTGCCTTTATATAAGCTCCACTGCAGAGTCACATCAGAGTGGGGTTGAGAACCAGCTCAGCAGGCTGGGGATTTGGATGGCATCTCAGAGCTGTTGAGCCTCTGGTAGTCCACGCACTGAAGACCAGACCCACCTCTCCCGGGGGTGCTTTGAAAAGCCTCTTGGAGTGTTTAAAGCAGCATTGCAAGGGCACCATTAATCCCTCAGCTGGAATGGCATGCTTTTGACACCATTACAGGTCACTGGAAATAATAGTACTGGCATGAGTAGAGCGTTGAAGAATGAAGCCCTCTAATTATCACATCTGTGTTGATTGCGCTGTAAATATTTCCACTACCTGATAATTTTCGGTCACTAAAGCCAGAATATGCAGAATTTTATTTTCCTTGCAGGAAGAGAAGCTTTTTTTTTTTTTTTTTTCCCCTCTTGGGAATGTGCCTTTAGCCATATGTGTTGGAAGACTATCCAAAGCATACTTCTGTGTGCGTCAGGGGAAACCTAAAGGTTGCTTTTGACTGTTAGCACTAGTGGTTCAGGAACCTTTTAATTCTTATTATTTTTAAAGCTCGGATTCTCACCGTTTGATTTTTGGTGAGTACTTGGGATGATGATGAGCATTAATTTTAGAGTGTGTTGGAATTATTGGGGTAGGTTTCATAACATGATTTTAATATTCATTATCTTACATGCCAGGAGGGTTAACTGTCATGTTCAGTAAAGTACCCTAAATTATTTTTTAGATTTTACTTATTTTGTTGTTGTTGAGAATATAAACAACAAAACATACTCCAATTCAGCTGTTTCTACACATGAACATTTCGGTGACATTGATTGCATTCTTCGAGTTGTGCAGCCATTCTCACACTCCGTTTCTGAATTGTCCGCCCCCTTCTGAAACTATTGCTCTTTGATAAACTTTAAACCTTGAACCAAAAATATCCCCTGAAGTCTTCTTAAAGCTGAACAGTAGTTTAGCTTAACTAGTAAAGAATGTCTGCCTTGAGCATTGTGCTCTTTCAAAGTCTACCTATGTAGGATCAAATTGAGAACAGGACTTGAATTATTAAAGCTTGTGAAGTGTGTACAACGATGATGATGATGATGATGATGTGAATAGTATCACTTGCTGCATAGTTGTACTGTAAGGACTAGTTGTTGAGTTACTAATCAACTACCTTGAAAGATGGAGAGGAATGAATGTAAGTGCTTATTAGTATCATTATTATTGTTTTTTAGTGTTACTCTTAGTTCAGAAAATAACATCAGTCACATTCTCAGAGATCAGTGTAGGTTTTAAATTAAGTCAAACCCTACTAATTGCCAGGTGAGGAGCCAGGCGGTCCCTGCTGGGAAACAGGTGCCTCTCTGCTCCCGAGATGCTGATGTGGCCCTCGCTGTTGTCACCAAGCCCAGCAGCCCCACGGCTCCTTTCCCCAAGGTGAGCTCCAGCCTGCGCCGCAGAGGGCCCCCTCAGCACCTGCTCTAAGTTACAAAAGCAAAGTTACATTTATTCCTACGTGGCACAGCTCTGTTGCCATAAAAAAAAGCATTTCAATCTGTAGAGGCTCTTTCCTTCATAGCCTCTGACCTGGTCACAGAGGCACAGGAAGTAGGGTCTTTTTTAGTCTGTCCTTGCGAATGATAGTAGCTGAATTTGCTCAATGCCTTGCCCTCATTAACACCAAAATATATTTATATAAATAGTTTCACACAAATGGGGCTGATTCCATTGCATTTATAATGAATCTTCACTAAAGTTCAGCTTAGAGTAGGAAGAAAGCTCTATGTGATACGGTGAGAGACCATTATATATTAACTATTGATAATGATGATTAATTGATAATGATGATAATGACATAATGATAACAACAACAATAATAATTAAAAACAAACAAACAAAAAAACCCAAACCAGTTGCTTTGAGTCAGTTCTGACTCATGACAACTCCCTGTGCTGCAGAGTAGAACTGTGCTCCATGGGGTTTTTACGACCGTGACCTTTCAGAAGTAGATTGCCAAGCCTTTCTTCCAAGGTGCCACTGGGTGGGTCCAAACCACCACCAACTTTTCCATTAGCAGCTGAGTGCTTAACTGTTTGCACCATCCAGAGAACTCCCAATAATAATAACAGCTGATAATTACAAAATGTTTATCATATACCAGGCACTTTTTAAAGTGCTTTACACGTAGTTACTAATTCGACCCTCATAATAACCCTGTAAGGTAGATTCTGTTATTTCCCAAATTTACAGATGTGGGAACTGAAGCTCAGACAAGTTAGGTAATTTACCCAGGTCACACAGCTTGTAAGTGGTAGAGGAAAATTCAAACCCAGGCACTCTGATTTTAGTCTGTATTCTGAAGCAATATGCTATATTGCCTCTTAGTTAGGTAATCTTTTAAAAGAAATCATCTTAAAGACTCTTAATATAAGATTTAAATGGCATTAATAACTGAAAGAATGCAATAATATTGCTACAATTTATTGAGTACTTACTATGTCAGGTACTGTGCTAAGTACTTTGCATGCATTATTTAGTACTCTTAATAATGCTGTGAGGAAGGTATTATCATTCACATTTTGTAGATGAGAAAACTGAGGCTTAGAGACATTTACTGACTTGCTCAAGGCCAGAGAGTAAATTCAGGATGGGATTTAAAGCCAAATCCTTGCCTCAGATTCTTGAATTTTTAACTCTGTGCTAATGAGGTAATAAAAAGCACTCATATTGTCTGTTTCATGCTTCTGCTTGTTAGGTGCCGTCTAGCTGATTTTGACTCATAGCAACCCCATGTGACAGAATAGAACTGCTCCATAGAGTTTTATTTGCTGTAATCTTTATGGAAGCAGATTGCCAGGTCTTTCTCCTGAGGAACGGAGGTAGGTGGGTTTGAACTACCAACCTTTCGATTAGCAACTGAGCACTTAACTGTTTGCACCACCAGGGCTCCTTGTTCCATGCTTCCACTTTAAGTATGTGATGCCATTAGTTTTGAACTTCTTAGTTAATACATGTACCTCCTACATATCAAAAGAGTTGTAGATCAACTGATGTTTTCATCATTACATTTAAAACAGTCGCAAGCAATACGATTGCTACCTACATAATGCTTTGAATTGTTGGGCTGTGTAGTTTAGAGCAGGGATTCTTAACCTGTTTAGTGCCATGGACATCTTTGACTATCTGGTGGAGTCTGTGGACTGCTTCTCAGTTTAAAGTAGGTAAGGACATAAAATAAAATACATAGAATGACAAGGGACAAGTTATATCAAAATAGTTATATCAAAATAGTTATCAAATTATTAATAAAATAAATTTGTATTATAGTAATATATGTGCTTCTTTATTAACACATTACATTAGATACAACAGTGGGTATAATGACCACTATAATTTCAAAGTGGTGATGAACACAGATGATATATTGAGATGTCAGCAACAGTTGCGTGATATAAAAAGATCTTTGATTTCTGTTAGTAATAACTACTGTAGTTTGTTGTCTAAATTTATAATTGAAGCAAATGTTAAATTTTAGTTAGACGTTGGGGAAAGTAAAGATCTAATTTTTCTTATCTGAGTTTAAATACCTCCATGAATTCTGTTCCATGGACCTCTTAGGGATCCAACGACCCAGATTAACAAACTATATAGTTTAGAAGATAACTGCTTAATATGTGCTTCAAGTGAAAGGTATCCAATTTGATTGTTCACATCTAGGGTCTCAAAACAGAAAAGCTGAACTTTTTGTCCTCAACATTGCCAAAGGATCTGGAATATTCTTCATTCCTCCTCAGATAGGGATTAGCACGTTAAGGTTCTCTCTGAGACTGAGGAAAGCTTAGAAATATTTTCTTCTGTGCATGGCTTTGGAGTGTCATTTGGTTATTTGCCTGCGCATGAAGTATGAAGATACAGCTCGCACCATCTCAGAGCTTGTGGTTCTAAGGAGAGAAGGTATAAAGCACAGAAGTACACTTTCAAGCTTCGGTGTGTGATTACAGACACACAGGAAGCTTGCTTATGAGGGACAATAGCAGCAGCTGGAACAAGACATGGGAGACTTTGATGTTTAAAGAAAGTTACTTGACATTTCCCAAACCTTCTTTTTGTGCAAATGATAATAGTGCTGTATAGTACTATTTCATGTTGGTTCATTTGCTCACTCAGAGTATTTATTGAGTGCCTACGATATCCCAGGCGCTGAGCTATTATTTTTCTGTCATTTAAACCTCACAACAATTCTTTCATATTATACACGTTTTCAGAATGGAAACCTGAAGCATGCAGAGGTTGTGATGTGTTTTTGAGTGGTAGAGCCCCTCTTTCTCCTTTTTATCCCGAGGGGTATCACTTCCTCTTGTCAGCTCTCCTAGCCTGCTGAATTGGAGGGGAGGGCCCAGTAACTGAACAATTTCATTGTCCTGATTCTGGGAGTATCTAAGACATGGTGACACAGGCTGACAAGATCTATAGGATGGTGGTTTCAGCTGAAATGTGCTGACCTTGTTAAGGGCAGAGAGACTACACTTAGAAGGTCAGATTGCTTTTCGGAAGCAATTCTTATTGAATTTCAGGTTAATGCTTTTGGTGCTAGATTGCTTGTGCTTTAGTAAATCAGCTATAGTTATAAGTCTCCTTCCTATACATTCTGTTCATTCCCTTCCCATTTTTCCTTTGTGCTGTCTTACTCTTACCCATGAATCCTCAACTTTGCTTTTCCATTTTTGCCTCTTCCTTTCTTCTGCTTTTTAGCACTTCCCCATCACCTTTTTTCAGAACTCTGTGGATAAACAGTGATAGCTTTGTCCTCTGGAAACACCTTTTTCTGCCTTTCTGTTCCGAGGCCCTGGGTGGTGCAAACGGTTAATGTGTTCAGCTGCTAACTGAAAGGTTGGAAGTTCGAGTTCCCCCAGAAGTGCCTTGGAAGAAAGACCTGGTGGTCTACTTCTGAAAAATCAGCCATTCAAAACAAAACCCTATGGAGCACAGTTCTATTCTGACACACAAGGGGTTGCCATGAGTCGGAGTTGACTCAATGGCAACTGGTTTTACCTTTAATTTTAGATGATTCTGTCTTTCTTGCTACCCCTCAACTTAGTGTGATTGGCTAACTACTGTGGACTGCTCGGGTTAGAGCTCAGCTTGACCACTTGTTTTTATTCCCTCAGTTCTTTGTTATTAGTTGACTTCCAGGCTGTTTTTCTTGGCTGTGACCTTGTGGAAGCAGATCACCAGTCCCTTCTTCCAAAGTGCCTCTGGGTGGGTTTCAGCTGCCAAGTGCTAGTTATCAAGCACTTAGCTGTTTGCTCCACCCAGGGACTCTTCAAATTATATAACTGCCTAACTGTATATGCCCTTCCCTATCTGACCACTCCCTGCCCTTCAAAGCGCCTCTTAGATTTTTAACACTCCATTACCCTAAGATAAACTTCTGAAACACTTCTTTCTATGTGAGTTGATTCCAACTCACAGTGACCCTTGAGGACAGAGTAGAACTGCCCCATATGGTTTCCAAGGCTGTGACTCTGTGAGAGCAAACTGCCACCACATCTGTCTCCTATGGAGCAACTTGTGTGTTTGAACCACAGCACTTTCAGTTAGCAGCCGAGCGCTTAACCTTTGTGCCACCAGGACTCCTTTGTTTCTGTATACCCATTCCATTGCCGTCAAGTCGATTCCAACTCATACCAACCCTATAGGACAGAGTAGAACTGCCCCATAGGGTCTCTAAGGCTGTTATCTTTACAGAAGCAGACTGCCACATCTTTCTCCCGCAGAGCAGCTGGGGCTTCCAACTGCCAACCTTTCAGTTAGTGACTGAACACTTTAACCACTGTGCCACAGGGCTCCTTATGTTTCTATATACCAGTTGTTTAATTTTAGTGGAATTTATACTCTTTAAGAAAGTCTTTTTTCCAATGACATGTGTAATACAAAGTTTCACAAAATTCAAACATTACAGAAATACATTAAAGTAGAAAGTGAAAGTCTCATCCCATAATTTCCCTTCCGTTTAGTGTCTCTTACTCCAGACTCTTTGTTTTCTATGTACATACCAACGTATATTTGTCATTACTTATTTTCATGTAAATATGATTATACCATGCATATTGTTCTGCAACTTGCCATTGAAAATTTCACCCGACTTCATCTTGTAGACATATCTTAATGTTAATACAAATAGCTATATCTCAGTGTTTAAACTGGTGTCCAAACCAAACCCACTGCCGCTGAGTTGATTCCAACTCATAGAGACCTTGTAGGACAGAGTAGAGCTGCCCCATAGAGTTTTCGAATGGCTGCTGGGGTCAAACCACCAATCTCTTGGTTAGCAGCCAAACACTTTAACCACTGTGCCACAGACCTCCTTTAAAGTGGTATAGGAGGTCATTTATGGGTATGCCAGAGTTTATTTAATGGATGGTGTCGTGGATTGAATTGTGTCCCCCCAAAATATGTGTCACCTTGGTTAGGCCATGATTCCCAGTTTTGTGTAGTTGTCCTCCATTTTGTGATTTTCCTATGTGTTATAAATCATAATCTCTGCCCGTAGTTAAAGAGGATTAGGGTGGGATGTAACACCCTTGCTCAGCCCACACCCCAATCCAATGTAAAGGGAGTTTCCCTGGGATGTGGCCTGCACTACCTTTTATCTTACAAGAGATAAAAGGAAAGGGAAGCAAGCAGAGAGTGGGGACCTCATATCACCAAGAAAGAAACACTGGGAGCAGAGCGCTTCCTTTGGACCTGGAGTTCCTGCACAAAGAAGCTCCTAGTCGAAGGGAAGATTAATGACAGGGACCTTCCTCCAGAGCCTACAGAGAGAGAAAGCCTTCACCTGGAGCTGACGCCCTGAATTCAGACTTCTAGCCTACAGGACTGTGAGAGAATAAACATCTCTTTGCTAAAGCCATCCACTTGTGATATTTCTGTTATAGCAGCACTAGATAACTAAGACAGATGGACATTTGAGTTTTTTCCTTTTTTTTTTTTTCTCATCACAAACAGCTGCAGTGAATGTTCACATATACTGTTTTTGCCTTTAAAATACATTGTGTGTGTATGTGCGTGCAGGCTGTGTGTGTATTTTTTGTAATTGAATTAAAGGAAATTTCAGAGAAAACTGATCCTCCCACAATTCTACCACTCTCATCCACTGGTTTTGATTTCTCTATATTCCCTTTCAGACTTCAGCCTTTGTATCCGTGATTTCAATTATAGTATATTTACTATTTTGTACTTATATTTTTTCACTTAACATTTTATATGGAAAAGTCATTCCAATGAAAGTGTCATTTTTCCATTATACTGGTATTCTGTTTGACATTTTTGTCATTTTCTACCCTCTCTTCTGCTTTTTGTTACCTATCTCATGATGCTTCACCACTTTGAACTTTCTATTGCAGTTACCTCTCCACTTGTGTATCTTCTGTTAACTGTTAAGCAGCTTCTTCTCCCTCCGCTCTTTTGGAACCTTTTGACCAGAGGCTGCTGCCGCCTTGCCACTTCTTCCGTGGGACTACATTTCTAGCACGCTCTTAAAGTCCAATAAATAAATGATCGTCATTTGCCACAGAACAGCCTCACGGTTATCTCCCTGAGAATTTACTCCACGTTGCAGTGCCTCTACAGACACTGCCTTACAGAAAAACGTGTACCCTGTCGGTAATCCATAAATGCTAAGATGCTCTGTAGATGTAATTTATATTCACAGTCGTTTATACAGTGCATTATTTAGGCAGTTCAGCACCAAGGAGAGTGACTATTTACTTTAGCTGAGGTTCAAGGTCAGTGGAGGATTTGCTGTGTTTAGGCCTCTATAGTGCTGTTGGCAAGATGTAATTTTTTCATAATAGATGAAAAGCCAAACCCTGTATAAACACACTTTAATAATGGTGAAAGCACTAGCAGAGCTGTACACTGAGGAAATATTAAAGTTCATTCTCCTGTAGCTTAGACTTAATTGAAGCAAATAGTCTTCCTATTTACATTTGGGTTGTTTGTTTTAATATCCTTTCTTGCAGTGGTTCATCACATATCCTTTGTTCCTCTACACATTTAACAGTCTATCCCAGGATTCCATTCGGTCGTGTTGTGTCTCCAGGCCTGGGGATAGATTACATCTTCCTAGTGTGTCTTGGAAATCCCTGACATGGTATCCTAGCCTCTCTGCCTCTGAATCTCTCCAGTGCTCCGAGGCACAGCTTTTTCTTTAGCTGCTGGTTCACTGAAAAAATGACTTGAGGGGCTTTACCAGGGTCTTGAACTGAACTCTTTTTGTCTGTTTGCATAACAGATTTTCAGACCCAGTTCAGGGTTGCTCAGAACCTGTCTTCTGAGAAGCCTCAAAGCCTCATGCTTTACTGCAAAGCACACTAGCTAGCACCATTCCTTGTGCCCTGTGGACTCGGTAGATTTTCACTGAAACAGAAATCTTGTCTAAGGTAGAAGGTAGTAGAGAGCTGCTAAATTCAGAAGAATATCTCTTTTTTTTTTTTTTAAATACAGAAGGAGCCCGTTTCCATGCCCCCGTTTCCCCTGCACACTGTAGTACTTACTTCATCTGCACCAGAGCCTCCCTTGAGGCCAGGGGAGGAAGATTAAGTCTCTTCAAGGGACACTAGAGCTGTGGTGGCTTTTTTCCAGTGCAGTGATATGAGCTATTCGAATTGTGTCTTGACCATCTTCTCAAGGGGCTTGAATAGAACTTGAGGATTTATGCCTGAGAACCCCCTGGGCTGGGCCTATTAGAATATGTACCACAAAAGCTGCTTGAAAGTGTTTCTGGGTTAATAGGAAGCGTGGCTCTCTTGTCTTCCAGTGAAAACGTTCCAGATTTGTGTGATTTGAGAGGCGCCTAAAAATCTCCCCACCCTGGAATATCTTCTCCATTGACCTGTGATGACATTTCTAGTTTTCACAACTAATCATTTGTTCAAGCTTGATCATCACGTCTCTGAAGTTACTAATGAAAATTGAAATGCATTCCCGACGAGGGATCATTACAGTCGGCTTCTGACTGGTTTTTTGTTTCCTGCTTTGCACTCCTGGTGTCTGTTTTTAATACAGCCATCAGGGTGATCATATCCCTCTTTCCCAAACCGAAACTGTAGTCCGTCTGACTTCAACATAAAAAATATTGGAGTACTTTTGAGTTCTCTCTCTCTTACACCCACATCCAACCTCTCAGCAGATTCTATCAGCTCAACTTTAAAAACATATCCAGAATGTGACCACTTCTTGCCACTTGCACTGTTACCCTCCTGGTGCAGCCACCATCATTTCTCACCTGGTTTATTATTGCAGCCTCCTTATGGGTCTGTCTGCTTCTCCTCTTGCCCATTTAGTCTGTTTTCAATACACCAGCTAGAGGAGTCCTGTTAAAATGTGAGTTAGTTTGATAAGGGTGCCAAGAGAATTCAATAGTGAAAGAATAGTTTTTTTTTTTTCCCCCAACGAGTGGTGCTGGAACAGTGGGGTATCCACATGTAAAAGAATGAAGTTGAACCCCTCCATCACACCACTCACACTGTGTACAAAAATTAAAATGGATCAAAGACCCAACCAAGTGTAAGAGCTAAAACTATAAAACTCTTAGAAGAAAACATAGGTACAAATCTTCATGACTTTGGATTAGGCAGTGGCTTCTTAGACATACATCAAAAGTACACATGACAAAAGAAAAAATAGATATATTGGACTTCATCAAAATTAAAAACTTTTGTGCTTTAAAGAACACCATATTGTTTTGTTGCTGGGTGCTGCTGAATTGACTCCAACTGTTAGTGACCCTATGTACAACAGAACGAAATACTGCCCGGTCTTGTACCATCTCACAGTCATTGCTGTGTTTGATTGTGCAGCCACTGCATCAGTCCATCTCGTTGAGGGGCTTCATCTTTTTTGCTGACCCTCTACTTTACCTAGCATGATGTCCTCTGGGGACTGGTCCTTTCTGGTAAACATGCCCAAAGTACACGAGACGAAGTCTTGCCATCCTAGCTTCTAAGGCGAAATCTGGCTGTACTTCTTCCAAAACAGATTTGTTCATTCTTCTGGCAGTCCATGGTGTATTCAGCACTCAAAAAGCAAAGATGTCACCTTGAGGACTAAGTCACGCCTGACCCAAGCCAGGGTATTTTCAAACGACTCATATGCATCTGAAAGTTGGACAATGAATAAGGAATCCTGAAGAACAATTGATGTATTTGAATTATGGTGATGGTGAAAGGATACCATAAAGTAAGTGAAAAGATAACCCACAAAATGAGAGGAAATATTTGCAAATCATGTATCTGATAAGGAGCTTATATCTGGGGTATATAAAGAACTCCTATAACTCAAGAATAAAAAGACAACACAATTACAAAATGATCAAGGGATATAAATAGCCATTTCTCCAAAGAAGATATGCAGATGATCAGTACCAGACCAAACCCATTGCCAATGAGTCAATTCCGACTCATAGCGACCCTATAGGACAGAGTAGAACTGCCCCATAGCGTTTCCCAGGAGCAGCTGGTGAATATGCCCTGCTGACCTTTTGGTTAGCAGCTGAGCTCTTAACCACCGTGCCACCAGGGCTCCAGATAGAGACCCTATAAGCACATGAAAAGGTACACGGTGTCATCAGTGTTCTGTTGTTGTTAGGTGTCGTCAAGTCGGTTCCGACTCATAGAGACCCTTTGTACAACAGAAGGAAACACTGCCCAGTCCTGCGCCATCCTCACAATCGTTGTTACACTTGAGCCCATTGTTGCAGCCACTGTGTCAGTCCATTTTGTTGAGGGTCTTCCTTTTTTTCGCTGACCATCTACCAAGCTGGATGTCCTTCTCCAGGGATTGGTCCTTCCTGATAATGTCTCCAAAGTATGTAAGACAGAGTTTCACCATTTTTGCTTCTAATGAGCATTCTGGCTGTACTTCTTATAAGACAAATTTGTTTGTCCTTCTGGCAGTCCGTGGTATAGTCAATATTCTTTGCCAACACCATAATTCAAAGGCATCAATTCTTCTTTGGTCTTCCGTTAGCGTTCTGAGAAATACAAATCAAAATCACAGTGAGTGGCCACTTCGCAACCAATATGATGGCTTTTCTATTATTTTGTTTTATTGTAAATGTATAGAAAACCAAAAGTTTCCGTTTCAGTAATTAGCACATGTACAGTTTAGTGACATGGACTATGTTCATCGTGTTACTCAACCATCACCATTCACTGCTCCAAATTTTTGCATCAGTGTCCCCTAAGCATTGTGTCCACTATGATGGCTTCAATAAAAAATACATATAATAGCAAGTGTTGGGGAGAATATGGAGAAAATGGAATTCTGCTGGTGGGAATGTAAAAGGTACAGCTACTTTGGAAAATAACCGTTTCTGAAAATATTAAACAGAGTTACCATATGTACCAGCAATTCATCTCCTAGAAATTTCTTTTCTAATAGAAATGAAAACATATGTGTACACGAGTACCTGTACATAAATGTTCATAGCAGCATTATTCATAATAACTAAAAACTGAGAACAACACCAGTTTATTTATTAACTGGTGAGTAGATAAACAAAATGTGCTATATACGTACAATGGAATATTATTCTGCAATAAGAAGAAATGAAGTACTGATAACGTGCTACAGCAAAGATGAACCTTGTACACATCATGCTAAGTTAACTAAGTCAGTCACCAAATGCAATATATTACATGATTCCATTTATACGAAATACCTGAGTGTATAGAGACAGATAGTAGAATAGTGGTTGCCTAGTGGTGGGGGTGGGGAGTGACTGCTCGTGGGTACAGGTTTCATTTTGGAGTGAGGAAAATGTTTCACGTTGAGTGTGCTCATGGCTGGACAACTCTGAATATACAGAAAACCATTGAAGTGTACGCTTTAAATGAGTGAATTGTATCATGTGAATTCTATCTTAATAAAAATGTTCTTTAAAAAAGTAAATTAGGTGATGTTACTCTTCTGCTCTAAACCCTCTGATGGCTTCTCTTCTCATTCAGAGTGAAAGCAAAGTCCTTACAATGGTCGCTGGTGTCTCCCTGACTTGAATACCCACTGCACTTTGCCTCCTTACCCAGCATAGACACATTGGCTTCGTCTCTGTTCCTCAGAAATAGACATACTTCTAACTTGTGGCATGCATCTGCTGTTCCATCTGCGTGGAACACTTCCCCATATATATGACTTACTTCCTCACCTTCTTCAAGTTTTTATCCAACTGTCGCCTTATTTAACCATCTTATTTAAAATGAAGCTCCACCACAGCAGCTCTTCTGTAGTTTTTTTTTTTTTCCCCATTGCTCTTAGAACCATTTAACATCACACACACACACACGTTTATTATTATTAATCTATTTAGTATTTCAGCCTCCTATGCGGGCAACAGTCCTGATCTGGTATTGTTCACCACTCTATCCCAGCACCTAGAAGAGTGCTAAAACATAGCAAGTGCTCAGCGGGTATTTGTTGAATGAATGAGCGGGAATAAGATTGTCATTGAACAGCTGGCATCAATCTGTTTACCTAGTTGAAGCCTAGGAAACAACAGGAGACAGGAGAAATGTGAGATAGATTTGTTTTTTTAAGTTAAAGTTTAGAATGGTGGATACTGTCTATAAAGAGGCAGTCCTGTAAGCCATGAACGTGAAGGGTGAGCATCCTAGGTGATAGCTGAGAAAACGTTTAGAGAGCAAATAGGATGGAAGAACTTCCAAAGCAGAAATGAGCAGAGTTAAAGACAGTGTCACTTCCTTTACAGTTGTGATTAGGGTGAATATTAGGCTTTCTTAAGAGCTGAGTTACTGCTTAGCAAAACTAGTAGGAATAGATGAGATGGTTTCAGACTTTTTGGGGCAAAAAATCATCAACATCTGCTTATTGTAATCAGGTATCATGAAAAGAAACTGAGTAAACACACTTGATAAGGATTAATTGCTATCTTGGTTCTGCCTGTTAGACATGAACTTGCATTATACATCTTTTTCACATCTCTAGTGATAGGCAATTAAAGGATTATGTCTGGAAGAAACTTCTTTTTGAAAAGTAGTAAATGAAAACATTGTTTCTATTTAAATGTGGATGAGAGATGGGTCATTTAAATAAAGAGAGCTAATGTTATCTTTACCAATTAATCCTTTTCATTGATAATATAAGAACCAGTTCCATTGTAATTTTATATATAGCATGAGGGAAAGGCAGTTAATCATGGAGTAGATGTTTTCAGTGTAAGGTATCTATATATTTTTAATTTTATTTGTATGTTGTTGAGAATATATACAGCAAAATGTACACCAATTCAGCAGCTTCTACGAGTACAATTTAGAGACTGATGACATTCTTGAAGTTGTGGAACCATTCTCACCCTCCATTTCTGAGTTGTTCCTCCCTCATTAACATAAACTCACTTCCCCCTAAGGTTCTTAGCTAATCTTTTGTGTTGCTGTCGTCAATTTGATCCTGTATAGATAGTTCTTAAAAGAGCATAATGCTCAAGGCAGACCTATTGTTCGATTGTAAGATAGCTTCAGGGGGTATTTTTGGGTTAAGGTTTAAAGATTATCTCAGGACAGTAGTCTCAGGGATTCATCCACCCTCCATATATGCAGTCCATGAGAATTTGAAATTCTGTTCTGCATTTCCTTCCTTTTGATCAGGATTCTTCTGTGGCATCTTTGCATAAAGTATTCAATAATGGTAGCCAGGCATCATCTAGTTTTGGTCTCATGGCACAAAAGGCAGTTGTTTATGGAAGCAGTTAGCCACACATTCCATAGCCTCCTATTCTTGACTCTGCTCCTTCCTCTGTTGCTCTAGGTGAATAGACACCAATTGTTGTGCCTTGGATGGCCGCTTGCAAGCTTTTAAGACCCCAGGCACTATGCAATGAAACTGGGAGGTACGGCAGAAGTGCTAAACACATTATTAGACCAGTTAACTGTGATGTCCCATGAAATCGGAACCGTAAACCTCCAAACCAAGGAACCAAATCCCATGAGGTGTTTGGTTGTAACATAAGCAGCCTTAGCAACTACTTTTGTTGTTGTTGTAGATATATCACACAACTTTTGCCAATTCAACTTTTTACAGGTGTGCATCTTACTGACAACAATTACAGTAATCAGCTGTGCCACCCTACCCTTAATGCGATTTTTCCCCTTTGTCTCCCTCTTTCCCACCCCTAGTAACCACTAATAAACTTTGGCCTCTATACATTTGCCTTTTCTTATCTTTTTATGTAAGTGAGGTCATACAATATTTGTCCTTTTGTGATTGGCTTATTTTGCTCAACATAATGTGTTCAAGCTCCTTCCATACTGTAGCATGTATCAAGATTTCATTTCTCCTACTGGCTGAGTAGTATTCTGTTGTATGTCTGTGCCATATTTTGTTTATCCATTCATCTGTTGATGGGCATTTAGGTTGTTTACACCTTTTGGCTATTGTGAATAGTGCTGTAATGAACATTTGTGAGTCTCTCCTTTTCAAGTCTTTTGAGTATATACCTAGGAGGGGAATTTCTGGGTCATATGGTAGTTCTGTTTTTAGTTTTTTGAGCAACTGCCACACTGTTTTGCCCAATGACTGTACCATTTTGTATTCCTGCCAGCAGTGGATAAGGGCTCCAATTTCCCCGCATCCTCACCAACATATATTATTTTTTTTTGCCTCTTAGGATTTTAGTGGGAGTGAAATTGTATCTCATTGTAATTTTGATTTGCATCAGAATCGACTCCATGGCAGTGGGTTTGGTTTTTGTTTTTTTTGCTGGCTAATGACACTGAGCCTCTTTTCATGTGCCTGGTGGCCTATCGAATGTCCTCTTTGGTGAAATGTCTGTTCAAGTCCTTTGCCCATTGGGTTATTTGTCTTTTTGTTGTTAAGTTGACCAAGTTTTATATGTATTTTGGTTATTAGATTCTTATCAGATATATGGTTTCTGAAGATATTCTCCTGGTTGGTAGCTTGTCTTTTACCTTTTTCTGGTAAAGTCTTTTGATGAACAAAAGTTTCTAATTTTTATGATATCCCATTTATTTATTTTGTCTTTTGCTGTTTGTCCTTTTTTTATTATATTAGATAATCCATTGTTGAAAGCTAGGCCAGACAGCATTGTTTCTGCTTGTTCTTCCAAGAATTTTATGGTTTTAGTTTGCACGTTTAGATCCTTAATCCATTTTGAATTTGTTTTTGTGTATGGTGTGAGGCATGGATGCTGTTTCATATTCAGTGTAAGATATTTTTTCTCTATTTTATTCTCAGAGAGCTTTTCTTTAAATTATTCGATCATTTCACTGCATACTTGATTGTATTACCTGTCATTATGTTGATAAACTGATAAAAGACTCTTACATTTAAAATGCTGTGATCTAATTTATGAAATAATTTTTCTCTGTTGTTGTCTTGTGTGCCCTTGAGTTGATTCTGACTCATAGCGACCCTATAGGACAGAGTAGAGCTAGGTTGTATTATATACCGTGTACTCTTTGAGTTTGGGTAAAAGGGTTTTTGAAGGTATTCACACTATAAAATAGAGAATATGGCATTTCTAATACTTTATAACCATATTTGAAAAATACCATCTTATCAGTAACATTTTACTACTCCTTTTCATTGAAATATGTAAGATTTTTAACATTTAAAGAATACTCATTATGGTAATGAAGTTAGGTCTGAATTAAAGTAGAAATTCTTTAGATGAAAGAGAAAAGTGGTTTAAAATCGTAGCCCCAATTTTCCATTCAGAATTGATTCAAGTAAGGCAGAACTCTGATCAACTGCATGAGATGTGGAACAGAATAAGAATTAGGCCCCATGTCATTCGGTATGTTTACTGTGTAAGGGCCCACTGTGTGTTCAGTGTGATTGGAAAATTAGTTATACATGAATTTTAAATAATTAAAGTCAAGGTATATTCATGATATTCACAAATTATGACTTGTTTGATGACGTTTATATTTGTGGATACCAGACCTTTAATCAGGTGGTCTTTCCTAGAGGGTCAAGTCTGGTCCCTTGTCGAACATATTATCTTGCTTGTCACTTACCATATGGAAATATGTTAAACACACTCTCTGGGTAACATATATAACTTGTGCAAACAGGTAGTGTCCTTGGACAATGACATTAGTTCTGAGGAAGGGTTCCTTCTGTCTGGAATAGTTAAGTGGCGTTTTGAACCAAATGCAGGAACATTCCATGGACTCAAGAGAACAGTGAGGCTTCGATAAAAGTACAAACCATCAGACTGTTCAAGCATTGCCACTGCCAAGCAAGACAGAGAATTTCCTGAGATCTAGACCAACAGTGTCTTGAGGAAATATTCTTCGGTCACTTTTCTGATGTCCATTCTATGTGGTATTTACCATAAATGCTCCAAGATATGCAGCCCCTGTATTGATACCTGGGACCATTCAGGCAGATGTGGCAGATCTTTCTGCTGTTGACCAGGACTGGGATAACCTAAAGGACACGGGTATATAGTAATAAAAATTTAAATTATTAATCCAAATTTGATCCACGATTCTGGGGGTATCTGTAAAAGGTTATAGTTGATTTTGTTTCATACATTATTACCTTGATATTGGAAAGTATAAGATGAAATAGGAAAATATTTACTGGTCAATATTCCCTGAAAATCTAAACGTAAAGCTGGCTTCCATTAGAAATCTTCTATGATTATAGCCTTCAGTAGGGATTACACCTCAGTATGAGGAAAACAAAAATCCTCACAACTGGACCAATAAGCAACATCATGATAAATGGAGAAAAGATGGAAGTTGTCAAGGACTTCATTTTACTTGGATCCATAATCAACACCCATGGAAGTAACAGTCAAGAAATCAAATGACATAAGGCATTGGGTAAATCTGCTGCAAAAGGCTCTTTAGAGTGTTAAAAAGCAAAGATGTCACTTTAAAGACTAAGGTGCACTTGATCCAAGCCATGGTATTTTCAGTCACCTCATATGCATGCAAAAGCTGGACAACGAATAAGGAAGACAGAAAAAGAATTGATGCATTTGAATTATGGAGTTGGTGAAGAATACTGAATGTACAGGGATGGACTGCCAAAAGAAAGAACAAATCTATCTTGGAAGAAACACTGCTGTAATGCTTCTTAGAAGCAAGGATGGCAAGACTTCGTCTCACATACTTTGGGCATGTTACCAGGAAGGACCAGTCCCTGGTGAAGGACATCATGCTTGGTAAAGTAGAGAATCAGTGAAAAAGAGGAAGACCCTCAACAAGGTGGATTGACACAGTGGCTGCAACAGTGGGCTCAAACATAGCAACGATTGTGAGGATGGTGCAGGACCTGGCAGTGTTTCAGTCTATGTACATTGGTAGGGTCGCTATAAGTTGGAACAAACTCCATGGCACCTAACTACAGCAGCAACAATGGCAGAGTCAGATTAGACCTGTATTGTGACTGTACCTTCAGGCTCACCTGATCCATCCAAGTTTAAGTTGTCTATATTTATGACTAACTGTTGTGGGACTTGGGAGGAGTTTGGGTGGTAAAAGATGACCAGTCAATGTTTTATCTCTTTTCCACCTTGAACCTACTGTCTTTGCTGCCACTAGTGGCTTCCATAAGGACTCAGCACCTCCCTGTCCATTTCCACTAAAGTCCCATCTTTCATTACCACCTTGTGGCTGGTCCTATAGAGTGTCCCAGATTGAAATTCTGTCTGTTAGGGATTGAATTGTGTCCCCCAAAATATGTGTTTGAGTCCTGACCCCTATACCTGTGGATGTAATCCTGTTAGGAAATAGGGTTTTCTTTGTGATGTTAATGAGACCATATCAGTGTGGAGTGTGTCCTATACCTAATCACTTCTGAGTGATATACCGAGCATCAGCATAGACACAGGGATAAGCAAGCACAAACGGGAACAGATAGCTGCCATGTGAAGATCGCCAAGGAACTGAGGAACAGAAGTTGAAAGAGGGATCTTCCCTCAGAGCCAGAGCCCTGAATTCGGACAGCTAGGTACCTGAACTGTAAGAAGATAAATTTCTGTTCTTTAAAGCCACCCACAAGTGGTATTTCTGTTACAGCGGTGCTAGGAAGCAAAGACAGTGCCCTTAACTTTCATAGTTAATCCAGTACAAAGTATCTGAGTCAGAATGAGTCTTTCCCTAGAACTAGAGGGCCATGCTGAGGACTATTAGAGACAAAATATTAAGAACCAACTTAAGTGAGATAAAGCAATTCACCAGGCAATGCATACCACTTCACACTTTGTCCGCAGCCGCTGGAAGACACATCTTAGCTTTGTGGCAGTTTTACTCAAAAGCTTGCCTACTTGATGTGGCTCTAATAATCTGATTATGACAACACTGAAATGGAGCACTTGCTTGCAATTCCTAGGGCCAAATTAAGGGCGTGTCAGTAATAATATTTCCAGAAAAATTTTAAAACATTTTCGTCCAAGGAATTGTCCAGGCTTGTATTATTCTAACTTTAGAAAGAAAAAAAAAAAAACCCTATTGACAGAAACACAGCCCATTGACTAGCCTTTTTAGAGTGAAGAGCAAATGACCATGCTTCATTTGCTGAAATTTTTTGGTCACTTTCTTGCCATAATTTGTAAAAATAAAAAAAATTTACAATAAAGCACTTCAGGTTTTGTGGCCTACATTAATAATTAAAAGTTCAATAAATGCACCGTAGCAAAAGTTTCTGCACAAATATAAACGTGTATGGTTGAATCAATAAGGTACATTCGACCATGTTCCCTGCAACCAAGCTGACTGAGTGCAAAGTGAGTTAAAAAAAAAAAAAAAAATCAATAAAAGAAGGGAAATGGAAGGAGTTAGTCCTGAAAATGGATTTTGACCATCCTTCTCTCTGGTTCACTTTACGTTCTATAAGGTTGTACTTTTACGGGAAGCCTGAGGAAGCAAGGATTTTTCCCATCATTGTCTGCGCTGTGGGCAGCACTAAATGGAAAGCCTGCATTGCTTTAAACATAACCTTGAACGACCTTCAGGTGTGGTTAGACATGTGTGTTAACTGTCCTTCCATCGTGAAGGTTTTGAGTTATTTTTTCTCCACGGCCTTTTCTCTTTCACATTTCATTTTGTTTCAACGTGGCCTTTTCCTTTCATACTCCTTGATTCCAAATGTACTTGTATTTTTTAAAGAGAGTGGTAATAAATTTTATTGTTTGTTTCAGTTTTGTAAATAATGTGTTTTATTGATTACATTATTATTTTGTTATGTACAGCAGAGAGGAATGTTTTATGTCTGCTCAGAAAAGCCAAGTTATAATTGTGGTCTTTAAAGGCCCAGTTACTAGTTTGTTATCTTAAATGTCATGCTTTGTGATACAGTTAAACATTGAGTATTTTGATTAAAATTTGATAGCATGGGAATATTTTCTTTTTAGACTTTAAAATGATAGGTTTTTTTTTTTTTTTTTTTCTTCCTAAAACAAAATTGACTTTAGCTAGGGTATCTGAAAGCATTGATGTCAACACATGCCATTACCCCATTTTGGAGACGGAGAAGCAGGGAGGTGGCAGTCTGGTAGACAGCCTGCTTAGATCTGGATTGGCAATGGTGGCCTAAAGATGTATCTTCAGTATGATTTTGCTCATCTATAAAATTATGTTATGAGATCTCGGTAAATATAACTAGCTAGCAGTAACTTTTCTCATTCCATGTCTTCCAGAACTTTCCTCTATGCCAGTGAGTATATCCCATACATCTGTGTTCCAAACAGAGAAAACTGGAGTCTCCTTTACATCACATTTGATTATAAAGTCTTCAACAGGAACGTTCAGTTTTCTCAGTTGCTAATGGTGCATCGTGTGATTTCATTAAATGGTATAAAGTTATCACATCTTGTGCTCACACATGCAGATGTTAAAACGTCAGGTTACTAAAGGTTCTTTAGTTCTGGGTGTTCTGAAAAGCAGATGACACGGGTCAAGAGTTGATTGCTGGCCCTTGTGGGTTTGCCTCATTGCCTCCTCCAGCGTGATTCCCTTAGGAAAGGAAGGCAGGGTGACCTCAGCAGTTTCCAGAGGTACTTCCAGGTTTGAAGACAGGGGATTGCAAGGACACTTTTTTGTTTCTCTTTTGGTTATAGATAGGCATTTCTGATTTTGGAGGCGCTTAGCCATAGGGATAGGTTACAGGAGGGTTCTACGGTGCCTACCTCAGTCCACCCATTAGGATGAATTTTCATGCCGTCTCTTGGAAGGTAAACGAATGAAAGAGATGACCCTCAAGCTTTGGAAAACAAGTCACTGGTACAAGGTAAGATGAGAAAGCTTTTTAAAGGACATTGCTTTTGCTATGTGTTGAAAAACTGGGTCTCTTTTTTCTTTGGAGTATTCAGACAAAGTAAAGGATAAATCACCAAGTTGGATGTGGCTTACTTTAATTCCTTTTGCTGCTTCTGACATGTTTGTAAAACCTGAGATTCATTTGTGCATAGACGTTATTATCTTTCAGTTCTTTGTGTGGAAAATCACTGAGCTGATGGTATTTTTCAACAGCACGGTCACAGGAACTTCCGTATGCGACTGCTATCTGGTCTTTGCTTTTCTCTTTCTACAGAAGGTATTTTATGTACCTTTTGTTGTTGGTATTGTTCCCCTATGTGGATGGTATAAATTATTTACAGTGTATGAAATTCTTTTCTTTTCGTCCCCACCGCCACGATATATACTCTTTTTGTGGGGGTAGGTCTAGTCATCCAGGTATGAAGGTATATCCTCACCAAGTATGGAGAGAGGGTTCCAGGAAGGGATTAATTAATAGCAAGATGGACCTTGCAGCTCACCCAGGCAATTAAGTCTGGTCTGTCTTTTAGTCTGTGTGTGCCCCTGTGCATTAGGTGTAATTTGTGTCAATGATGTGAGGTGTCACCGTGTCATCCTGGGCATTGGCTTTGCCACATCCGCAGCAGTCTGATGGGCAGGTGGAGAATTCTTGCTTCTCCTTGCATTCCTGGGACAGGACCGGAAGGCCAGAGAGAATCCAGTGATTGCAAAGGGCCAGTAAGCCTTTGATATTTACCAGAACATCCATAGGTAATGATGTCTGAAGCTGTGCTCTGTCCTCTGAACTTTTTTGAATCTACAGTGTTAATTTCTGTGGGGATTCTCATTAAATATAATTGTGGAGTGAGATTTAAGGGGAATTTATTTGAGTATTCCTTCACCTAATAGTACCTTGCCTTTTTTTAGGGGTGATATTTTTAGTATTGATTATTCAGTGTTCAGCAGTGGGAAGCTAGTTCACTTTATTTATTTATTTATTTTAATAACAGGGGACTGATTGGGCATTCATTTTTATTTGGTACATGTTTTTCAATGACTTAGTAGAAAATGAAATTAATTTTATGGGAATCAAAGTGCATTCTAGAGGCTTAAATTGTGTACACATTAATTTGGAGTTGTGTTTAGTAATCAGGTACGTACGTATGAACAAACACTGTTGAATGGATGGATGGATGGGTAGATAAGATACACAGACATTGCATGCTTAATCACAAGGACTGGGAAATGAGAAAAAGCTAAGAAAAAATTACAGTCATAAACCAGGAGCAGGTCCCTGGAGTTCATCTCATCTGTTCTATGTCTCTAGGCAGGTGTGCCCAGGCTCTGTGGGGCTGCACAAGAATCAAGCCCCACAAATACGCTGTTTGGGTGTTAGCTGTGTAGGTGCAAGAGCAAGGGGCTACAAGGCCAGGCTTGGTGATGTTGAAAGCCTCTTAACTTGTATTCACAGTACAGATGACTCCTCTCAAGTTTGAAGTTGAATTCGATGCTGTTAATATTGATTTTAATTTTCTTTCCCTTTTTATGTCTCTGCTTGGGATAAAATGTTAATTAACTCTCAGCTGTGAAACTTGTATGACTCATATCGCTTCTTTAATTTAGATTACAAGCCCATGGGGCAAGCGCCTTTCTTTCCTCTGCTGTGCTAATGACCCCAATGGCAGAAATATTTATTATTATTATATATTATAATAATCATGGCATTCTGCTAAAATGTTATGCTGATTGCAGTTACTCAGAAGTGATAGCTTTAGTCCTTTTAAACTTGAAAAATATTTGATTTTGCTTTGAGCTGGTTAGACAGTGATTTCATAAGGAAGACTAAACTAAGTATTAAATTGAAATGTAGTTTGAATGCATTTTTGAATTATGTTGGTTATTCTGAGCCAAAAGCAGTTACACCTTCAATGTAGAGTATGTTTTAATCATTTTCAATCTCCTCTCACTCCAGGATGGCTAAGTGATTTTTTTCTCAGATTATTTCCAAAGAAAGAAAAAAAACAGGACTGAGACCAAGCTTAAAAAAGGTTTGGCTGAGGAAGAGAGTTGTGATTCAGTGAAAACAGGTGGCTTTAATATTCTGCTTAAAAATATCTTCAACAGGAACTTTAAAAAATTGTAAATACTATTATTTACTGTAAAAAGGCTCCATGAAAAGTGACAGAGGACTGAGGCACATATCAGAATAATTGAGGCCAAAAACCACTCCATCTGAAATACCTCAACAGAGAAAGCCTCATTGATTAAAACTGACTTGGAAAGGCCGGTCAAATGACTTAAGTTTAAATTAGAGTAATCTCTAGTGTATGGCAAATTGATGTGATTATCCAAAGCCATTACCTAAACTTGTCAGGGGTTTTGGGGAGTGGGAAGGAACTCAGAAGATGGCGTCTGTGCCCATCGTAGCTGTTCTCGTGGCTTATTCATTCAGTAGATGTATACTGGGTATCCCAGGCACTGTGCTAGGAGCTGGGCATACACAGATGAGTAAGACATTGCCTCTGCCCTCAAGGGTATTGTTAGTTCCTGTCAAGTTGGCTGCAACTCATGGCGATCCCACATACAACAGAACAAAATGTTGCCCAGTCCTGCACCATCTCCATGATCATTGGTATACTCAAGTCCATTCTTGTGGCTGCTGTGTATTTTGAGTGCTTTCCAACCTTGTATGCTCATCTTCCAACACTGTATCAAACACTGTTCTATTGTTATCCATAGGATTTTCATTGGCTGATTTTTCAGAAGTAGCTCTCCAGCCCTTTCTTCCTAGTGTCTTAGTCTGGAAGCTCTGATGAAACCTGTCCATCATGGGTGACCCTGCTGGTATTTGAAATACCAGTGACAGTTTCCAGCATTATAACAACACACAAGCCATCATAGTAAAACAAACCGAGAGATGGGTGGTGGCTCTCAAGAAGACACACCGTAAACAGAGAGTTAAGAACCCATGTTAAAAAGCAGCCCACACAAAAAGATAAGCTAGATAACTGGGATCTTCTAAAAATCAAACACCTATGCTCTTCAAAAGACTTCACCAAAAGAGTCAAAAGAGAACCTACAGACT
>NW_004443980.1:11920088-11956832 GCF_000243295.1 Trichechus manatus latirostris
AGAGGGTTGACATGTTGTGGGGTTGTTAACCAATGTCATAAAACAATATGTGTACTACTGTTTCATGAGAAACTATTTGGTCTGTGGGCCTTCACCTGAAGTACAATAAAAAAAAAAAAAAAAGGAGCCCACAGACACCCTTATAGCTCAGTAATGAAGTCACTCCTGAGGTTCACCCTTCAGCCAAAGATTAGACAGGCCCGCAATACAAAGGGAAACTAAATGGGCATATCAGCCCTGTGGCAAGGACGAAAAGCCAGGAGGAGACAGAAAAGCTGGTAATGGGGAAGCCAAGGTTGAGAAGGGAAGAGTGTTGACGTGTTGTGGGGTTGGCAACCAGTGTCATAAAACAAAATATGTATTAATTGCTTAATGAGAAACTTGTTTGCTCTGTAAACCTTCATCTAAAGTACCAAAAAAAAAAAAAAAAAGGCAGTGGTAGATTACAGGGTATTACAGGAGTACTGAGAATGTATAGCTAGACTATACCAGGAGTCAGGGAAAGCTTCCTGGAGGAGGTGATGTCTGAACTGAGTATTGCCGAATGCGGGGGAGGAGGTGGGGAGAGCATGAGCAAAAGCAGTGAGGGAGACTCAGCACAGGCACTGCAGGAACCACAGGCACTTCCCAGACCATGACAGCGTGAGGCTGTGCCACTGGCAGAAGCCAGATTAGAAACTACATTAAGGAACTTGGGCTTTGTCTTGCAAGGGTGTGATGGATCAGTTTTGTGTTTTACAAAGATCCCTGTGAGTTCCTGAAGAGAGGATGTATTTGAGAGTGGAATAAAGCCAGTGGCAATGCAGACCAGTTAGGAGATGTTTTTGAGTTATCCAGGCAAAGAAGAAGAAAAATTAGAATCTTGTTGGTAAAATCAGACCTTGGAGATTAATTGGATGTAGGTTCTGATGGCAATGAAGGAGTCTAGGATGAAAACTAGATTCCTTGCTTGGGTATCTGGTGGATTGCTTGTGATGACAACTCAGATTGAGAGCAAAAGTAGATCAGGTTTATGAGTGAAGATGGGAACATGCTTAGCTTGGTATGCTTTGGGATATACAGCAGTATCTCTGGGGCAAGGCCGGCCCTGGAGACGCCACCTTCCTCTCCTTCCCTTCTTTTCTTTGCTGCTTCACTGCAGAAGTATTTAGGTAGCCAACTAGAGTAATGGATTCAGGAGTCATTATCACGTGAGTGGGGACAGTGGTGGTTCAGTGGTAGAATTCTCGCCTTCCATGCAGGAGATCCAGATTCGATTCCTGATCAGTGCACTTCATGCACAGCCACCACCCATCTGTCCGTCGGGGCTTGTGTGTTGCTACGATGTTGAACAGGTTTCAGGGGATCTTCCAGACTGAGATGGACTAGGAAGAAGGGCCTGGAGATCTACTCCTGATCAGCCATTGGAAACCCTATGGATCACAAGGGTCTGATCCACAGCTGATCATGGGGATGGCTCAGGACCGGGCAGTGTTTCTCCTTCTGTTGTGCATGGGGTGGCCATGAGTCAGGGGCTGACTGGAAGACAGCTAACAACAACAGCATGCGGGTGGTAGATAAGACTGTAAGAGTGGAAGAGATCCCAGCCCAGAGGGTGGAGGGGTCCCCTCTGAGAAGATGGTGAGGATCCCCTAGACAGAGTAGATGAGATGCTCTGGAGAGCATTAGCAGAAGTTACCCGGTGCACAAAAAAGTAACCAAACCAGTTGCTATGGAATAAGGAGGCTTTTTAAATTTCCTGAGTTTGGTTTACAAAGCTCACTTTCTTTCTCTCAGTAAAACAAAGATTTACCCTCTCCTTTAATCTTATAGACATTTTTATGTTCAGGGTACCGTATTGTGATTTATTTGCTGCCTTTTATGGCCACCTTTATGTTAACATATATTAACTTCTTAAACTTGATTCCACTTTGATCAAAACATTGACTTCTGGGAGGTGGAGGAAACAACAGAGAATCTATAATGTTAACCTAAGATTGCCCTTCCCCAAAAATTTTTAGTGCCAAGTTATTACATTTTAGCATATGAATGAACACAAAATGTTACAAAAATGTTTTTAATGAGTAGATTAAAAACTAGATAAAAAGACTTGAGTTTTTGGTGGGTCAGTGTTATGATACTTGAAAATCATTTTTTTGTCTATTGTATATGAATTGTTTTCAATGCTAATCACATTTACATTAAACATGTGCCTGCTTCATAAATAATGCAAAGGAAGATGTTTACCTATGACCAGCTGAATTATCCTAAATGTCAAATATGCAGAGTAGGAATTAATAGGTTTTACTATAATTTAATCAGAAGAGTGGTACTCTAATCCAAGCTAAATAAATACTTGTTTAGATTTTCTACTTTGTCTTGATATATATAATTATATTCAGAGTACATACCGAGTAAATACAATTTTGGGTGGATATTGTGGAATACTGGATATTCTTTTTCATGTTCTGCGTCTTTCTCGCTGAGTGACATCAGGCAAGCAGATACCTTTGGCCTGAGTTTTCTCATCTGTAAAACAAAGGGACTGGACTAAGTCAGTGGCTTTGGGATTGTTATTCTTTCTTCAAATTTTATTATGATAAAGTATATGTAACAAAAATTTGCCGTTTCAACCATTTTTAAGGGTACAATTCAGTGACATTAATTATATTCACCGTATTGTACAACCATCACCACTGTCTTTTTCCAAATATTTTTCATCACTCCAAACAGAAACTCAGTACTCTTTAAGCAATAATTCTCCATTTTTTTCTCTCCCCAGCACCTGGTAACCACAAATTGACTTTTGTCTCTATGCATTTGCCAATTCTAGATATTTTATGTATGTGGGATCATACAACATTTGGCCTTTTGTGTCTGACTTATTTTACTCAGCATAATGTTTTCTGGGTTCATCCATGTCATAGCAGGTATCAGAACTTCATGTCACTTTATGACTGAGTAATATTCCACTTTATACCACATTAGATACCACATTTTGTTTTTCTATTCATCTGTTGATGGACACGTGTGTTGTTTCTATTGTTTGGTTATTGTGAATAATGCTACAATGAACACTGGTGGACAAGTATCTGTTTGAGTCCCTGCTTTCAAGTCTTTTGGGTAATTACCCACGAGTGGAGTTGTTCAGTCATATGGTAATGCTATGTTTAGTATTTTGAGGAACTGCCAAACTAGTTTCCATTACAGCTATACCATTTTACATTTCCACCAGCAATGGATGAGGGTTCCAATTTCTCTTCATCCTCACCAACACTTGTTATTTTTCTTTCTTCTGTCTTTTTTTTTTTTTAAACATTCATTGTGCTTTAGGTGAAAGTTTACATAGCAAATTAATTTTCCAATCAATAGTTCATACATATATAGTTCTGTAACAGTGGCCGCAATGCCCGCAATGTGTCTGCAATCTCCGCAATGTGTCAGCACTCTCCCCATTTCCTCCCTGGGTCCCCTGTTTCCATTCATTTGGTTTCCTTCCCCCTCCCTTTCTTCTTAACTTTGGTTTTGGGTAAATGTTGCCCTTTTGGTCTCATATGGTTGATTGTTCTAAGGAGCACATTCTTCCCAAGCGTTACTGTTTGTTTTATAGTCTAGTCTATTATTTGGCTGAAAGGTGGCCTCTGGGAGTATCTTCAGTTTCAAGTTAGAAGGTTGTCTTAGGGTAGTAGTCTCGGGGGTTCCTCTAGTCTCTTTCAGACCAGTAAGTCTGGTCTATTTTTCTTTTTTTTACTTTGACTTTTGTTCCACAGTTTTTACCCATTCTATCCAGGACCTTCTATTGTGGTCTTGGTCAGAGCGGCCGGTAGTGGTAGCTGGGCACCATCTAGTATTTCTGGTCTCAGGTTGGAGGAGGCTGTGGTTCACGTGGACCATTAGTCCTTTGGACTAGTTACTTCCTTGAGTCTTCATTTTTCTTTGTTCTCCTTTGCTCTAGGCGGGAAGAGACCAATAGTTGCTTCTTAAATGGTTGCTCGCAAGCTTTTAAGACCCCAGATGCTACTCACCAGACTAGGATGTCGAACATTATCTTTATGCACTGTGTTTTGCCAATTGACCTAGATGTTCCCTGAGACTGTGTCCTTAGCCTTCAAGTCCAGTGGTTCAGTCCCCATGTCTAAGTAGTTTCTGTAACTATGCCCCCATGTACTTTATTATATATAGGTATACATGCAGCATTTACAAATGTGTATCTAGAAATATCCACCACTATACCTATATATGTATGCAGATGTACTCCCCTACGACTTACCTCACCTATTTAGCATACATATTTACCTACGTATCTACTCACAAATTATTGTTATTTATTACTGCTGTTATAGGATTGTATATATTATAGCTTTTACCATAGTTGTCCTTTATTCTTGAGTACCTCTCAGTGTCTTCCTTTGCCTTGGTCATGTTCTGCTGACGTCCCCCATATTGTATATTGCCCTTCTCTTTACCAGAATTAACTCTTGTCTACTATTTATTTAGTGCTTCTCCTTCCCACCTTCCCCAGTAACCATCAAAGAATGTTTCTTTCTGTGTGTAAACATATTCTTTTATAATAGTGGTCTCATACAATATTTGTCATTTTGTGATTGACTTATTCCACTCAGCATAATGTCCTCCAGATTCATCCATATTGTGAGATTTTTGTGGATTAATCATTATCCTTTATCCTTGCATAGTGTTACATTGTATGTACCACAGTTTGTTTATCCATTCATCCATTAATGGACACTAAGGTAGTTTCCATCTTTAAGCTGTTGTGAATAATACTGTGATGAACATGGATGTGCATATGTCTTTTTGTGTCACAGCTATTATTTCTCTAGGATCTGTACCTAGGAGTGGGATTGCTGAATCATATAATATTTCTGTTTCTAGCTTTTTAAGGAAGCATCATACTGTTTTCCATAGTGGTTGTACCATTTTGCAATCCTACCAGCCATGTATAAGAGTTCCAGTCTCCCCACAGCCTCACCAGCATTTTTGTTCTCTATTTTTTTTGATCAGTGCCATTATTGCTGGTATCGCATTGTAATTTTGATTTGCATCTCTCTAGTTGCTGATGATCGTGAGCATCTTTTCATGTGTTAGCCACTGGAATGTCTTCTTTGGTGAAGTGTCTGTTCATGTTCTTTGCTCATTTTTTAATTGGATTGTTTTTTTTGTTGTTGTTGAAGTGTTGAAGTTTTCTGTAAATTTGAGAGATTAGACCCTTGTAGTATGTTTTGTAGCCAAATTTTTTTTCCCAGTCTATAGGTTCTCTTTTTACTCTTGGCGAAGTCTTTTGATGAGCATAAATGTTTAACTTTTAGGAGATGCCAGTTATCTAATTTATCTTCTGCTGTTTTGCTTTTTAAGCTGCATTTGGTATTCTATTTATGTCATATATTAGGGCCCCTAGTGTAGTCCGTAGTTTTTCTTCCATGATCTTTATAATTTTTGGTTTTATGTTTAGGTCTTTGATCCATTTTGAGTTAGTTTTTTGTGTATGGTGTGAGGTATAGATTTTGTTTCATTTTTCTGCAAATGGATATCTACTTTTGCTAACACTTGTTATTTTCTTTTTTTTTTTTTGTAAAATACTAGCTATCCTACTGGGAGTGAAGTGATATCTCATTATGGTTTTGATTTACATTTTCCTGATGACTAACGATGTTGAGCATCTTCTCTTGTACTTATTGATCATTTGCATATCTTCTTTGAAGAAATATCTGTTCAAGTTCTTTGCCCATTTTAAAACTAGGTATTTGTCTTTTTTGTTGTTGAGTTATAGGAGTTCTTTATCTATTCAATGTATTAAACCCGTATTCAATATATTGTTATGAAATATTTTCTCCCATTCTATAGATTATTTCTTTACTTTCTTAATAAAATCCTTTGATGCACAAAAGCTTTTACTTTGGATGAAGTTCTATCTATTTTGTCATTTGTGCTTTTGGTGCCATATCTAAAAATCCATTATCAAAAACGAGATCTTGAAGCTTTACTCCTATGTTTTCCTCTAAGACTTTTATTGTTTCTATTGTTAATATTTAAGTCACTGTTGCATATTGAGTTATGGTATGAGATATGAATCCAATTTCTTTTGCGTGTGGAGACCCAGTTGTCCCAGCCCCATTTATTGAGAGACTATTCTTTCTCCATGGGATAGATTTGGCACCCTTGTCAGAAATCAACTGATCATATATAATAATTATTATTCTTGAGCAAATGAATAAGTTGTGAGAGAGGCTCAGTCCATTCTTGCAGACGCTTGATTATACTCTATGCTCATCAAATTGTCATTTAATATAATTTAGATAAAAATATTGTACGAATATGCATTATTAAATTCCAAATATATAATCCGTTTTCCCCAACTTGTGTTTTATAGAACCCTGGTTCTGTAACATATAACCCCTGATGGAGAAAGTAATTAGATAAGTCTTGGGAAATACTATTCATCCTACCCTCCTCTTTGAAATTCATAGTGCATCTCATAGTCATCATGAAGTGCTGCTGTAAACATATTTGTTCAGGTTTTGTTTTTTAAGCCAGCAGTTCCCAAATGAATTTATTAGATTCATATTTAACTCAGAAGCTATCACCATCCCAGAGAGCACTTGGTCTCAGTAGACATTTGGGAAACAGTGATCTATTTCCCCACGCCCTCCAGATGTTCACCGAGAGGAAAAGGTATTAAATGCCAGAGAGATGAACACCATGGTAGAGTCAGAATACATGTCACCACTCCATGAATTCTTGCATTCTAGACAAGCCTGAAAAACTGGCATGGAAAGAAGGAAACAAAATGCTGTTTTCCCTTCAGTTGCTTTAAATTGACACATGCCACTATTTTGTTGAGATTGTCTTTAATTCCACATTAAGCAAGAGAATTGAACTAAAATTTATGAATCTGAGGTTTTCACTTTTCTCTTTCATCTGAGGACAGTCCTGGAAAAAAGTATATCCTCTAACTTGGTTTGGTTTATAGATCATGTGTCCTATCCTCCCTGTATTCCTGTCCCTTCACCCTTCTCTCATTGAAAAAGAAAGAAACGTGAAAAGGAAAAAAAAAAGAATGAGATGAGGGAAAATTGGATTGATGGAAAGCCCAAGGGGCATTAAATTCTGGCAGCTGGTACCATGGCCTTTCATACCTTAAACTATTGCACGTTTTCTATCATAGAAAATAGTAGGGGAGCTTTTATTTTTACATTTAAAATTATTTCTGGTTGTGGATTTGCAATATTAGTATTCATACCAGATGTATTCATACGGTTATTTTGGATCTACAACTAACATTTTCAAAAATTCGTGATTGCTTTAAAATCAAAGAATAAAAAATTGCATAATATTAATGAGCATATTTTTAGCAGCCAAGGTCATAAAAAAAAAAACAAAGTTTATAATGTTTTTCAGATGGCCTCATACATTTAATTAGGGATGTGAATAGTAGAGAGGGATGGGGTTGGAGGGGAAATAGAAAGGGGATGCCTGCCCCTGTCTTTTACTTGGCCATCCAGCATAAGATTTCATTCAAATCATCCCCTTCTTCACACTTCTGTCCAGCCTTTCCTCTTTCCCCTCTGCCTCCGCAACAGCCATTCATAGACCTGTGCTCCATCCTTTGCCATTCCTGTTCTATCAGTCGTGAACTCACCTGTCTCAGAGAACTCATGCCTGGAACAAACTTTCCATAAGCATTTGCGTCCAGTCAGTTCCAATTCATGGCGACCCCATGTGTCTGAGAGTAGAACTGTGCTCCATAGGGTTTTCAAATGGCTGATTTTTTGGAAGTAGATTGTCATGCCTTTCTTCTGAGATGCCTATGGGTGAACTTGAACCTCCACCTTTTGGGTTAGCAGTTGAGTGTGTTAACAGTTTGCACCACCCAGAACTCCAAACTTTTCATAGCAACTTTCTATTGATGAGCTGGTCATGTTGTCTGCCAGCCAAGTAGAAAAGAACATGGATTTAATTAATGTTAATCTACACCTACAGTGTCTGCTGAGAGTGAGGAATAATATAATTTGGAGTATCCTTGCAAAGCAAAACTTCAACTTAGGGTATAAGGGAATGAGAATTACTCCTTATTGCTGGATCTGGAGGAAGGTGTTGCTCTTTTGTTCACATCTGGCATAACGTGTGATGAGGAATTAGCCACAGAATAATCATAAAAAGGAAGTAACTTAGACCATTAAAATGATTTGGGGGCCATTTGTCTTTGCTCTGGAATGTGAGATGGTGAGAATTGTTCCAGGAAAGATCTGGAATGTCAGTACTGACTCCTGCATAGGGAGAAAGTAAACATGGAGGAGTTCAGGGTATTCTTTGGCGCAAGACTTTGGCCATGAGGCAAAAGTTCAAACACTTCTGCCCAGAAGAAACAGCATGTTTCTTTAAGGGCTGAATTCTGATCAAAGGAGAATTTCTGCTTCCCCCATCAAGTCCTATAATCTTTGCTCTTGATTATTTAAAACCTGTATGCGTTTGGGCAACTCTGCTGTTCCCCAGTGGTTCATTTTTTCAGTTCATGCAGGTGATAGAATGGTGACTGAATGATTTAAAGTTGAAACATGAAAAATTGCATAACAAAACTGAGTAGAAAAGCTTAAGGCTTTCTTTGTTTTTTGGTGTGGGCTTTTCTGTGAGTTTACATTTTTTTCCAACTGCATGACCATACTTAGATTCATTCCTTTGTTGTATAAATATGTGGTTTGCTTAAAAAAAAAAATAGTATTGTGAAAATGTGCTCCTTGGACCATGTCTGATTACAGAAATAGTTAAGAGCATCAAACTGTCTTTAAGTGACAGCTGAATACAGCCTCATAGCTGGGCAGGAGCAGAGGTGACTGTAGACATAACGACAGCAGAGAGCAGCAGTCACTTCTCTTGCAGAAATTTCTTGTGGAAGATATATTTGACTTAGGAGACAAAAGATATGCTCTTATTTGTAAAATTCTTTTTTTTTTTTCAGATTTGAATTTTTTTTTTTTATTGTACTTTAGGTGAAGGTTTACAGAATAGTTTCTCATTAAATAGTCAGTATACATATTGTTTTATGACATTGGTTAACAACCCCACGACATGTCAACCTTCTCCCTTCTCGACCCTTTTTTTTTTTTTTTGAGAAAACTATACGTAGCCAAAGATACACCATTTCAAAAATTTCTACATGCACAATTCAGTGACATCAATTATGTTATTCCAGTTCTGTTGCTATTCTCACTTTAGATGAAGGTTATTTGTAAAATTCTTGTTGCCCAACTCCTGCCCATGTCTCAGGGAGAAGAGCATGACCTAGGCTGTTACTGTGTTAGCTCTTTCGTGTCCTCTGGGACACCTCACTGAGAAAGAATAACCTTACTACTTACTTGATGAGCCCTGAAGTCCATATTCGTTAGATTGGTGGTGATTATAAAAGGCCCGTTAGCCATATTCTTATTCCTTCATATTCAAACACTTCAGGGAATCAGGGGCCTTTAGAGTATCATTTCAGCCTCAGAGTGATTGGCTGACGGTTGCATTATCAGTGGGAAAGGAGACCCTATTGGCTTCTTCATAAAAGGACAACAAAAAAATAAAGTACCTCCTTCTAAATACCATTTGGAAAAATCTTAGTTTGTCCTTTCCTGCCAAAAGTCATATGTTCTAGAATTACAACTTAATAAGGAAGGTGGAACATACATCCCGTGTAGTCCATAAAGGACCCTAATGCAAGAAGTATGAAAGGGAAGGATTGACAGCAGAAAGCCCACGTCTAATTATACCTATAATACCCAAAGTATACTATTTATGATGCAGCTTCCTGATTTTCCAAGAGACGTGCATGGAAAAGGACATAAATGGCAAACTTTACAATTAAGCCACTTAATTATATAATCTGCTATTATTGTGAGAGCAATATAGGGAACAAGTTATTCTGAGATAATGACATATTAGGATTAGCAGAAGTAGAATCAGTAGATGTGAGAGAGGATGCATGAAATGATCTGGGAATGATACCCCTGGAAAAACTTATGGTAGACCTCGAGATGTGTAAATGCCCCTGACACTCCATATGGGAGATACCCTTGTAACTGGCATGGAAGAGCCAGATGAGTGAATGAAGCTTCCTCGTAACCAGATCTTATGGGATGGCTCCAAGGAAATTGTTGTTGGTAAGCCATAATGATGTTTGGATTCTCAGTATGCAAGAGAACGTGACCTTAGCTTTGCCATGCCAAGTAGCAGGGTATTCAGTGGTGGTGGCGATGCTCTCTCCCTCCCCTTTCCCACTCAGTCTGCGCTTCCATGAGAATAACAGTCAGGTACTTTTCCTTTTGAAGTTATCTCATATATGCTGTATGCATAGCAAGATGAAGCAAGGCAATGGTGACTAAGCTAATATAAAAGTGTACTTCTCATATAGGTTGAAGTAGGAATGGTGTGTGAGAGGGAGAGTGAGGGAGGGGAGGAGAGAGGAAAAAAGAAGAAAGGAAGTGACGGGAGAGGAAGAGACAGACACAGTGACTGACTGTATGAGATCAGTTAGGTCAGGATTTTCCACAATTAGAGGTGGATTTTGAGTAAGGGGGAATTAGATAAACACGCACTGTAAAAATCCAAAACTTTTAAGTTTATTTCAGTTATTAGTTGATTTCCTTTAAAACTTATTACCATGGTTATAATACAAAAGTAAACTTGATGAGTTTTGATGTAATCTTTATTTATACATTTGATGTTTATTGGGTTTCCACTATTGTGCTATCTAGTCCCTGGATAGTGGAAACTGTTAACAAGCTCGCCTGCCAACTGAAAAGTTGATGGTTTGAATCTACCCAGAGGCACCTTGGAAGAAAGGCCTGGCAATCTACTTCTGAAAAAATCAGCCATTGAAACCCTGTGGAGCACAGTTCTACTCTGACACACATGGGGCTGCCATGAGTCAGAATCGACTCAGTGGCAACTGATCTTTTTTTTTCTTTTTTACTACTCTGCTAGGCAGGGAAGATGAAATAAAATGAATACAATAATCCTTGTGCAAACAATATAGTGTGATAGTGCTGTGCTATGGGAATTCCCTCCCCTGTCCTTTCTGTCCATATGTTGGAGGTATTGATGAAACAGAGATGCCAAACGTTGGACAGAAGAAGTAAGGCATGAGACATAGAAGGGGTAGGGTACACAGAGGATAAACGAGACCTGCTTTAACTCAGCACACTAGGTACTGGAGAGGGTAGATGCACCACTCCCATTTGTGCAAAACCATGTAATGCATTTCATGTATAGAAAGTTCTTTCTATACATTTGATTTATTTAATTGAAAGTAACTGGTGAAAAAAAGGTAAAATAAGCACTTCCATATGGGCAGCCACAGAAAGAATGTGAAAAACGAATCCCCAGAATCTTTTCCTGGTGTTCACAACATTATTTAAAAGACCTAATGTGATGTCACGTATGATTTATGCGGTGTAGGCGTTTTTGTACTGTGTTTGAAGCAGATAGGTATTAGAGTGTAATCTATTATGTGGTTTCAGATACAAAAACTCCTTTAGTGATATGAAAAGATAAGGGGTTGTACCACTCATCAGATAGCTCAGAATAACTGTTTCAGTAGCAAAGCTTATATTTAGACATTTTATCTTAATGAAACATTCAGGGGTTTAATTTCCTTTTTTTGGACTTGTAGCTTGAGGGTGTGGTCCATTTCTTTCTTTCTGTCTGTATATTTTCAGGCATTGGTACAGATGCTTAAAATACCGTCACAAGTTTGGAGGACAGCAATGCTGGAAAGAGAGAGTCTTGGATTCCCGTTCCAGCTCTCCTATCCAGTCGCTTCTAATTTGGAGTATCTTCACTGACTGTCACTTTGTCTTGGCTTTCCCTTTTGCAAAAGTGTGTTAAAATGCATTTGTACTCACGAAGTGCTTTGTTACCTACTTGAAGTGAATATAAGAAGATGAAGAGTTTGAAGTGTTTTTAGGAATAGCAGATAGAGTCGGCCGTCTTCCAATTGTTAATTTTCAGTTGGAATTTGTGGCGATGTCATTTTCAAAACAATCCCGACAGGTAGAATGCAGAGCACTTCCAAGACTCCTGAGTAGTTTTTTGAGAATGAAAGAGTTTAAATGAGCGTCCTAGCTTTGCTTTCACAGACTGTGTTTTCCATCATGTTGTTGGTTTGAGTGGTAGGAGACAAGCTAGCAAGAGTGAACTGTGGCCCACCAAGAGGTAATTTCATACCTGCTGTTCTATCAGAGGAGCCCTGCTGGCGCAGTGGTTCAGAGCTCAGCTGTTAACCAAAAGGTCGGCAGTTCAAATCCACCAGCCCCTCCTTGAAAATCCTACTGGGCGGTTCTACTCTGCCCTATAGGGTTGCTGTGAATCAGAATCGACTTGATGGCAATGGGTTTGGTTTTTATGGTTTTGGTATACTAGCAAGTTCCCAAATATGACTTCCTTTGCTGTTCAAGATATTTGAGTAAAAAAAAGCTACAAAACCTGCCCTAAAATGGGACAAAGCTGCTGCTTGGCAGGCCCCGGCTTTCACTTGCTTTGCCAAGCAGGGGCTAAGGGCTATGTTCAGGGATCTTATGCAGAGAGAGAGATTTCTAGAACCTTGGATTTTTTTCAGGGAGAGGGAGCCATTTGGGCAGGCTGGAAACTCGGTGCCTGTGTTGATGCTCTGAGAAATAAAATCTTTTTGGCTCCTTGATTTTTTTTTTTTTTTTTTTTTTTTTTAAGAGCTCTGCTTTATAGTGGTGTAATTCTCCTCTGTGGTGACTTGTGTGTTACTATGATGCTGAAAGGTATGCCATTGATATTCAAACACCATCAGGGTCACCCATGATAGGCAGATTTCAGTGGAGCTTCCAGAATAAGACAGACTAGGAAGAAAGGCCTGGCAATCTACATCTATAAATTAGCCAATGAAAACCCTATGGATTACAATAGGATATTATTGTCTAACGTAGTGCTGAAGATTAGCTCCTTAGATTGGAAGACACTTAAAATACACAGTGGCTGCGACAATAGAGTGGAACATACCAGCAACTGTGAAGATGGCACAGGACCGGGAAACATTTCATTCGTTTGTACGTGGGGTCGCCATGAGTCAAACCTGACTCAAGGGCAATTAACAACAGCAATTAATTAACCAGTTTAGTGCATCTTTTAGGTTTCTTCACAATGATTCGGATGGATATTGTCATGTTCGTGTGAAACTGAAATAGGCTGAGGGTGCCATTTGGAGATTCTTCTACATTTAGAAATGGGATTTGTATCATTTTTATGTCCTTTAGGATTTGGGCAAGCGTCCAGTATTTCTGAATCTTGGAGTTTGAACAGAATTCGGTGGAAAGTGGCTGCCTTCATAACATACTAGTTTTGTGAGTCTGGATGCATTACTTGGTCTTCCTTCTTTAGCTTCAGAGTAATAATGAGAGACTTTTGTAGCTTGTGGGTTTGTATTATGATTTAATGAGATACATAAAGTGCCTCTCATAGTGTTTGGCATTTAGGATGCACCGAGAAACAGTATCTTCCACCATCATTATGATCAGTATTTTATGTCCAGCCTTATCTGATGTTCCTTGTTTCTTAGAACCTTGTCAAGCACTCCTCTGCTTTCCCAAGGGTCGTGGGACTTACTCTGTCCCTAGGCAGGCCCACAATTGCATCTTAGGAAAATTCTTATGTTGCTTTTCTTCCTTCTTGGAAATTCTTCCCAGTGGGCCCTTCTGTGCTCTTAAACAGATCACATTTAAACTTTCTTCTTCTTTCTCTGAGACATTCCACTGTTGGGAGGAGGCTGCTATATTCCTCCTAGGTCTTTGCTACTTCCTAAGGACCTGGTGTTATGTCAGCCCACCATTCAGATCGATCTCTTATAGACACCGTCTAGTTAGTCATAATCACTAGCATTTGTATAAAGTATTAGAATTTACAAAATGCTTTCTATGTACGTTACCTTTTTTTAACATGCTGTTACCCCTGTTTTGTGAAAGAAAGAAAAAAAAACTGAAACTCACAAAGGTTAATTATCTTCTGTTTGGTTATATAGCTAATAAGTTGCCAAAAATAATTTGAACCTAGTACCTTTTAATAAATTCTCCTGTACGTCTCTTCTCAAATGTGGAACAAAGAATGGAGCAGAGTATCCCAGGTGTGGTCTGTAGCACAGACAAGAGTGGGACTATCTTTCCTGTTGGGGACCTTGTGAATTTGTGTTGTTTACTATTTCCACCACATTCTATATTTAACAAGTGTGTATTGAGTACTGAATGAACACAAAGTACTAGCCTCGGGGCTGCAATCACATAGCCATAAATAAGACAGAGTCCAAGCCCTCTAGGACATCAGTTCAGGGCCCAGTGCCAAATGAAAATGCAGGGCCCCATGTTCAAAAGGAAAAAAGTGCCCTTAAAAGTAGTAACATATAAAGCTTTTTCCTTTGTTCTGTGATTTCTTTCTCAACTCATGATGATTTTTATTTGCTATTTAATGTTCTAAATAAAGGATAATTAAAATTTTAAATTATTAGCACAGATTTTACCATTTATCCTTATATTGTGCAATGCCATTTTTAAATGTAAATACAAGGGCATTAAACTGTATATAGAATCATCAAAATTGCACAATCTTTATGTATTTTGTTCTTACCAGAACAGTGGAAATTCTGCCTAAAGTGAACTCAGCTGTTTTGATTTCACTTTTTGATATACACACATTCTATCAACATTCTCTATCTTTAGCCTACTGATGAATAAGGAATGACTGAAAGGAAAAGGAACTGTGGGTTGCCCTGTTTTTCCCTTTCCTTCAATGTAGTCATTTTCAGCATAAGATGGCACGGAACTGGGTATCTTTTCATAAGGTCACTATGAGTGGGAGCCAATTCAATGGCACCTAACAATAATACTTGCAAGTAACAGAAGTACAAAGGATATGATAGGATTCCTTGGTTTTTTATGATTTTTAGAACACAGTTGGTGTCTTTTTGCATTTGAATCAAGTTTTGAGTAAAATGGAAAGCATGGCCTCCTGGGGCTATCAGTGCCCCTCCCCCCTTGCTCACTACCCAGCTGTAAATGTGACACACTTACCTTGTACTTGCTTTGAGTCTTGCTTCATTCCCATACATGGTGGGTGCACTGGATTCTGCCCAATGGATCATCAAGAAAGCCATACTCAAATGAATCAGAAAACAACAGTGAACATACATATTGCATGTATTCCTCTGCTTGTGTACATGCTCCATTTGTTCCATCTTTGAACACAAGTTCAAAGATGAAATTCCTAAGAGCTTCAAGATGGCAACAGCAAAGCATTAAGCCAAGTGTCTTAGTCTGGGTTCTTTAGAGGGGCAAAACCAGTGAGATATATATATAGATACAGATACAGAAAGGAAGAAAGACTTACTTCAAGGAAATGGCTCACACAATTGTGGGGGCTGGCAATCCCAAATCTGTAGTTCAGGCAACAGGCTGGAGACCTAGCTGGCTCACAGGATTGCAGAGGCTGGTGAATCCAAAATCTACAGGTCACGCAGCAGGCTGGAAACTTTACAGGCTTACCATCCTAGAAACTGGAGGTCAGGCGGCAAGAAGAGTGCAGGGCTGAGAGGGCCAGCTTTGCCAGAACATCCATTTATATACCAGAAGCAGGCCACACTCCCAAGGAAATGCCCCTTTCAACTGATTGGCTGATCACTTCAGATCACATCATGGAAAGTGATTACATTATATTACATTATGGAAGAGTGGCCAGTCCAGTGTCTGCCAAACCACTGAGAATCATAGCCTAGCCAAGTTACATATAACATTAACCATCACACCAAGCATGGGGCCCTTCTGAGAGTGGGGTTCTGTGTGACTGCGCAGGTAGTATTACCAAAAAGTCAATCCTGCCTAGGGGAGGAACAGATGCATCTAATACAGGGCAAATGGAAGCTTAGCTATAACTGAGTCAGCTCTAAGGGTTTGGGCACATCAGAAAACTGGGGAAGTTCTCAGAAGAAGGTGACACTTGAGTAGCTATTGAGGGAAGAAGTTGATAAAAAGAGACATTGAAAGTGTTGCTGTCTGTGGGAAGTCTTGAGCTGAGGCCTGGAGGGTTAGAGGTCCAGACCTGACAGGTTCACGGAGTAGCAGGAGTCTAGGGTGGCCTGAGCAGAGAGAATGTAGGGGTTTATAGAGCATTTACTCTTGGTGGCATGAGAATATTGAATAAGATCGCTGCTTCCTTATTCTCATTTATGTTACATAGGGCCTATAAATCTGCAAACACAGTCCTGAGAGAAACATCAGATTTATATATGTGATTTTCCAATAATAGTGTAAGTAATTGATATAAACTTTAGACAGTTTCCCCCCAAAATGAAGCACTATTAATTCTCTGTCTTGCTTTTAGAATGATTACAGTTGAAGATAGAAATCTTGAATTTTTTTTCAAACGTATCTGCTTGAAGAGAGGATTAGGTGGACATGTAGATTATTTTCTTTATATGTGAAAAATTAGTGAGTTTAGAAATGTTGTCTTTATCATGTCTGGGGCATAGGATCTGAGCTCTGACACCTTCTCCAGTAGCCTGAGACAAGAGACTCATTCATGTGAGCAGGCTAGGAGTTGGGAGGTAGGATGGCCCATGAGGTGGTGAGCTCTGTGGTCGAAGGATATGGCAAGCCCTTAAAGGATTCTGGCCGGTCCTCTTGTGGTTCTGGCTGCTTCAGTGCATGCTCTGAGGCTGTCCATACTTGGTAAGCTGCATTTGGGCTCCCTGATGGCTACTGCTTTGGATTTCTTCTGTTGAGGTGAGGGCTCAATCAAGTGTCTTGTCTGTGAGTGCTTGGGTACTTGGTGCATTTCTAGTTGCCACTTCTGTCACCTGGGATCCTTATGCCCCAGCTCCCCGGCCACTGTGTTGTGACCACTGGGTCAGTGATGATTCAGGGGAATTGGCCCTGCCCAGTCACTGCATTGAGGTCCAGGCTCAGCTTCAGCTCCCAGGCAGAGAGGCAGGCTAGAGCAAGACAGAATTACAGAAACCAAAGCCTACACCTAGCCCTGAACACGTGAGTGCTAGTGCATGTGTATGTATGTGTGTGTGAATGAGTGTATGCTTCTGTATGCACCTGTGGGTCGGTGTGGAGAGGTATTACCTCAGTGGGAAGTATAGAACACAACAGTTACCACTGCTGTAGGACATCTGACTTCTAACAGGTAGCATAGGAAGCTTAGGAATCTAATAGAAACCAATACAGCAAAACCTGGGAAAGTTGGAACCTGTGTAAGGCGGAAACCTGTCAGAGAAGGAAAACTAAAATATTTTCCACTAAAACGATGGAAAAGTGGTAAGACTGCATCCTGTCAAAGGCAGAAATCGCGTGAGACCTGGAAAAACAAGCCAGTCCCTTTGAGTTTCGGCTCTCACAGGTTTCAGTGTATTCAGGAGGTGGTTAACTCCAGACCCTCAGAGAGGGTGGCCAGAGGGAACTTAATTGTTTTATATCAAGAACAGCTTGGAATCAGGCCCTGAATCTTCAGGGGATAAGTCTGTCCCCACTCACCCACTGCGATTCTGTGGAGAGGTGGAGTAGGGTAGTGGCTGCTGTGTGCCCTCGAGTCGATTTTGACTCATAGTGACCCTAGAATACAGAGTAGAACTGCCCCGCAGAGTTTCCAAGGAGCAGCTGGTGGATTCGAACTGCTGACCTTTTGGTTGTCACACTGAGCTCTTAATCACTTCGCCACTAGGGCTAGGAAAAATAAATCAAAGGCTGACAATTTTTTTCCTATGCATGGAATATTTCTCCTTTGATTCATTATTTTCATTATATTAGAGTTTAACATAGTTTTAAAGTTTCTCCTTAGAGATTTTATGCATTCTTATTTAATTTCAACATATTTTGTTTTTACCGTGGATGTTTTCTTTTATATTTTCTAGTTGGTTATTGCTCTTGTAGACAATACTATGGATTTTTCTAAGTTGATCTTGAATCCAATCACCTTGCTCAAGTTTCTGTTTTGCTATTTTGAAGCTATTTATTGATTCTGGTTTTGCTGTTGTTGTTGTTGATGTCCACATTTTCTATTTATCTATTAATTTTGTTAATTTTTCTGACAGTTTTTTCTTTCCTCTTTCAGTCATTGTTATTATTGTTACTTGCTATCGAGTTGGCTCCGACTCTTGGTGACCCCATGTACAGCAGAACAAAACATTACTCAGTCCTGTGCCATCTTCATGATGGTTGATATGTTTGAGTCCATTGTAGCTATTATGTAGTGCCTTCCAACACAGGAGTCTCATCTTTCAGCACTATATTGGTCAGTAGTCTGTTGTGATCCTAAGGTTTCCATTAGCTGATTTTTGGAAGTAGATCACCAGGCCTTTCTACCTTAGTCTGGAGGCTCCACTGAAACCTGACCATCACAGGTGACCCTGCTGGTATTTGAAATACTGGTTGCATAGCTTCCAGTATCATAGCAACATACAAGCCAACACGGTTCAACAGTTAACTTTCTTTTTCTTTTCTCATAGCATTGGCCTGAAGTAGGGATAGCAGGCAGCACCACATGTCTGAAGTTTTTCAGTTAATTATGGTGCTTGCTGTAGATTTTGGCTTTGTCTTGTTAAGGAAGTTACCTTCATTCTTGTTAGTCTGAGAATTTTTAACATGAATGATTTTAAAACCTTTTCAAATGCTGTTTCTGCATTTATTGAAATAACCATGTGATTGTTAAAAAAATTTAATCTGCTACTAGGATGGATTACTTCAATAGATTTTCTGATACTGAGACATCCTTGAATTATCAGGATAAACTCTTATCTGATTGGGATGTATTATTATTGTTATATTATTTTAATACTCTGTTGGATTTGATTGGCTATGGTTTGCTTTAGAATATTTGAATATATGTTGATAAGTGAAATTTTCTTGCATTGTTCATATCAGGTTTAAGAACTAGACTTGATAAATGTTCTTATCAAATATGTCAATCATCTCTCTTTTCCTGTATTCTCTTTTTAGGCGCTTACCTATTTTGAATTATTATGCTTTGTTAATGAAATGATCCTCTATCTACAGTAGTACCCATTTACCATTTTGAAATGGCACTCATTTTCTCTGGTAGTGTCCATTGCCTAGAAGTCTACTTTGTTTGATATTAATATAGCCAACTAGCATTCTTCCGTGTGGCATTAACATGGTGTATATTTTTCCATCCTTTTACTCTCAACCTGTCTGTGTCTTTATATGTAAAGTCCATCTTTTTTTGTAGAGCGTGCAGTTGGATGCTTTCTTATCTAGTTTTAAAAAAGCTCTGCCTTGTCAATGGAGTGCTTATTCTGTATAATTTAGTGTAATTATTGAATGATTTGTGTTTAAGTGTGAAATCTTGCTATTTGATTTCTATTGTCTCTTCTGTTTTATGTTTCTTTGTTCGTCCATTCTTGTCTTCTTTGGATTAATTGAGTATTTTTAGTATTCTATCTTATATCCTTGTATTAGTCTCCTGGAGCTGCCATAAAAAAAGCACCACAAATGTGGCGCATTATAAGAACATGAATTTATTGTTTCACAGTTCTGGAGACCTGTAGTCTGAATTCTGGGTGTTGGGAGGACCATGTTCTCTCCCAAGGCTCTAGGGGAAGATCTTTCTTGTCTTTCCAATCTTCCAGTAGCCCCAGGAGTTCCTTGGCTTGCTGCTGCTGCTCAACTCTGCTGTCACACAGCTGTCTTCCTTCCCTCTGTGTGTCTCTCTGTGTTTCTTCTCCTCTTTTTTAAGGACAGCACTCAGATTGGACTAGGATCCACCCTGCTCCGTTATGACCTCATGCTACCTTAGCTGCTAACATCTTCAAAGACCCTGTTTCCAAACAAGGTCATGTTCACATGCACTAGGAGTTAGGACTTCAACTTAGTTTTTGGGAGACACAATTCAATTCATAACAATCCTCTATTTAGTCTTATACCTATATCTCTTATATCATTTTTTAATGGTTGCTCTGGAGATTATAATATGCAGCCTTATGTTGTTAAAAACTATGTTGAATTGATGTATACAACTTCATATATAATGGAGGAACATGCAGTAACACACTTCTATTTTCATCCCTCCTTTGCTTTGTTTTATTAATTTAAGCCTTGTATTTTTATTCTACATACATTATGTAATAAACCCCACAGTATTTTACTATTGATTTTGCATTAGGCAGCTGACTTTTAAAAATTGAAGAAAAGAGATAATATTCTATTTTTACCTATATGTTTATCATTTCCAGTTTCTCTTCACTCTTTCCTATAGCTCTCAGTATCCATTGAATATCATCCTCCTTCAGCCTTAAAAATTTCTTTTAGCATTCCTTGTAATATGGACTTGATGGCAATGGCTTGTGTTTATCTGAAAATGTTTTCATTTTGCCTTCATTTTTGAAATATATTTTTGCCAGATTTAGAATTGTAGGTTAATACTTCAACATTTAAAAGATATTCCATTGTCTCCTAGCCTCCCTTGTTTCTGATTAGGTTAGCTGTCATTCTTCTTGGTTTGTGTGTGTGTGTGTGTGTGTGTGTGTGTTTATCTATAGCCCTTTGCTGTCAAGTTGATTCCAACTCATAGTGATCCTCTAGGACAGAGTAGAACTGCCCCATAGGGTTTCCAGGGCTATAATCTTTACGGAAGCAGACTGTCACATCTTTCTCCTACGGAGAAAACTGACGTTTTGCTTAGCAGTTAAGTGCTTAACCACTGTGTCACCAGATCTCTCATATACATACGAGAGGCACAGTGGCTAAGCACTTGCTGTATAAATATATATGTATATATTGTATGTATATATATGAAAAAAGAGACAAGAAACAGTTTATAGATATATAAGTTTATATATATGTATGTAAACAGTTCTTTGTTTCTTATTTTTCTTTATCTTTTTAGCAGTTTGGCTCTGATTTTCCTAGGCATGGTTTTATTTTTATGTATTCTGGATTTGTGGTGGTTGTTTTTGATAACATTTGTTAAATTTTTAGCCAATTTTTTTTAGATAGTTTTTTGTTTCCATCTGTTCTTCTTATCCGCCAGGGTTTTATTTACAAGTATGTTAAACCGCTTGCAATGTACTTGCATTTATTGAGACTTTATTATATTAAAAATCTTATGTACTTATTTGTTTGTTTGTGTGCTTCAGCTTGGATGATTTCTGTTGACCTCCCTTCAACTTCACTGATCCATTCTTTTGGTTAATCTGCTGTTAATCCCACACATTTTTTTTTTTCTTAAATTTCAGAGACTGTGTTTTTCAGTTTAGGATTTCCATGTTATCCTTTTTTACAGTTTCTGTATATTTCCGGGAACCCCCCATTTAGTGGTCTTTTTGGTCCAAATTTAATTGTAGACTCTGTAACATCTTTATTATAGTTATTTTAAATTCTTTGTTTGCTAATTCTCACATCAGGGCTATTTCTATTGCCTGCGTTTTCTCCTCTGTGTCACATTTTGTTATTTCTTTTCATATTTAGTAAATTTTTATTGCATCCTGTTGTTGTGGATGATATGTTGTAGATACTCTGCATTATGCTACTTTCCTCTGAATACTACACTATTTAGTTGTAGCAGGCAATTGTATTACTAGTAGATCACCTTAAATTTGGGGAGGCTTGATATTAGCCTTTGTTAGGGTAGGGTATGTTCACATTGGTTTTGCCCTTAGTTCTAGGGGAAATAGTCTTAGAACAAAATATGTCCTTCTAAATTGTCACCCTTCTGCAGTGTCACTGCAGTTCAGTTGCCCACCTGCAGCTCAAGATATTTCCTAAGCCCCAGCTAACTTGTAAGGATTTGCATAGCAACTTCAGATTCCCTGAGATGGGTAACTGCTGAAATCTCTGCTTGGTTCTTTTACCCCTTGCATTAGTTAGTTTTCGCTTGTGCTCACTGGAGTGTTGCCCTCAATATGCACAATTAAATGGTCATCCAAGGATTTATATGCAGGTTGTAGATTTTAGATATCCCTTCTATGGATTTCTTTGTTCTTGGATCTCCCTTTCCCCTGCCTTTTTTTTTTTTTTAATTGTTTTTCTTTGGGGTTGAGCATTTGTAAGGGATGTAAGAGTTGGTTTTAGTTTACTGTTTTGCCATAAATTTACATAATGTTGTTTCTTAATAAAATACGTTCCATTAGATACAGGGTTATTTTTTAAATGTAAAACTGAGAAGGTGACATAGAATTGATAAAAAAAAAAAAAAGTATACTTTTTATAGTCAGATTCCTTTTTGAGTGTATATTAAACAGTTAATATCTTCCTTTGGAATTTAGGATAAATTAGGATAAATTCCTTAACCCCCCAGTATATCACCTGTGTATTGTATATTTTGCCTTGAACTTTTCAGCTACTAAGTAAAAATCTACTACCAAGAAATATTGTTGAAATATTCTACAGAACCAAGTTACAAATAGACCCATGATCGGGACTTTTTGCAACAGAAAGAAGATAGATATGTACATTTCCATAGAAGCCTAAAGAATACAGCTTGAAGCTGGCTGGATGTATGGTCCAGATAAGGAGCGATCTCCACTGAGGGGGGTTAGCTACATTTCTGGTTACACATAAGTGAATGAGGTAAATGAAAAACAAATAAATAAAGGAAATGGGATTTTAAAAAGCTAGATTTTTAGATGGAATACTTATTCATACTGCTTGCATTTCTATAGAAGAGAATTTGTACACTTCTCCTGAGGAAGGAAGTATATGGGACAAACACTAACCTCTTCTCTATGCCCCGTCACTCACCTCTGTCCATAGTGTGAGGTTACCTGAGGTGTGAGTTAGATGTGAGATGTCATCATGCCCTGAATTTTCAGATCTTCCTGCCAGCAGTTCTGGCTATGCCAATGGATAAGTTTATGCTTGCGGTAGAGTATTAGCCAACACTTTTGGCGGCAAATATAAAGCATATTCACCAATCAGATGGAACAGCCAGTTGAACCAGTTGCTGTCAAGTTGACTCTCACTCAGGGTGACCCCCTGCGTATCAGAGTAGAACTGTCCTTCATAGGGTTTTCAATGACTGGTTTTTGCAAGTAGATCACCAGACCTTTCTTCTGAGGCACCTCTGGGTGGATTTGAACCTCCAGCCATTTGGTTAGTAGCTGGATGCATTAACTTTTGGCACCACCCAGGGATTCCAGATTGAAAAGCAAAATGCTATTTTTATCCCTTATCTGCCTACTTTATTTGCCTCTTTATTTGTTTTAGAATTTAAGAGTTTATCTGTTGATCTTTTAAAACACCAACATTATACTTTTGTATCCAGTCAGTTTGTATGATGATCAAACTGTTAAGCAATGTTTCAGAGCATTGAAAAGGATAGAAACTAATGATACATGCAATAACTTGGATGGCTCTAAAGGGCATTATGTTGAGTGAAAAAAGCCAATCACAAAAGGTTACATAGTGTATTGTTGTGTTGTTGTTAGATGCTGTCAAGTGACACTACGTGTAACAGAACAAAATGTTGCCTGGTCTTGCGTCATCCTCACAATCATTGCTATATTTGAGCTCGATGTTGCAGCCATTTTGTCAGTTCATCTTGTTGAGGGTCTCCCTCTTTTTTGCTGATTGTCTGCTTTACCAAGCGTGATGGTCTTTCCCAGGCATTGGTCCCTCCTGATAACATGTCCAAAGTGCGTGAGACGAAGTGTCGCCATGCTTGCTTCTGAGGAGCATTCTGGCTGTACTTCTTCCAGGACAGACTTGTTCATTCTTGTGACAGTCCACGGTGTATTCAGTATTGTTTGCTGGCACCATAATTCAAATGCGTCAGTTCTTCGGTCTTCCTTTTTCATTGTCTAACTTTTGCATGCATATGAGGTGATTGAGAAGACCATGGTTTGGGTCGGGCACACCTTAGTCATCAAAGTGACATTTTTGCTTTTTAAGATGTTTAAAGAAGCCTTTTGCAGCAGATTTGCCTAATGCAATATGTTGTTTGATTTCTTGACTGCTACTTCCTTGGGCATTGATTGTTGCTTCAAGAAGAATGAAATCCTGACAGCTTCAATTTCTTTGCCACTTATCATGATATTGTTTATTGGTCCAGTTGTAAGGATTTTCATTTTCATATAGTGTATGGTTCTATTTGTATAAAATTTCCAAATGACAGAATTCTGGAGATGAAGAACAAATTAGTGGAGGCCAGAGGATAGGACAGGATGGGAGAGTAGCATAAGAAAATTTATTGGTGGGATGGAACAGTTTTGTATTTTGACTGTGATGGTGGTTACATGAACCTATAGAGGATAAAATTGAATAGAAATATACATACACATACACACAAATGAGTGCCAAGTAAAAGCTGGTGAAACCCAAATAAGGCTTGTAGTCTCTGTAACAGATTGTAACAGTGTCAGCTTCCTGGATTTTATGTTATACTAGTGTTATGTAAGATGTTACCATTGGGGGAAGCTGGGTGAAGGGTACACATGACTCTATATATGATTTTTGCAACGTCCTATGAATTGATGGAACCCTGGTGTCGTAGTGGTTAATTGATAATTATCTCAAGATAAAAAGTTTTAAAAAATGAGTATAAACACTGTCACTTAATCTAAGTTCCCTCTATCCTAAATGATAATAAATAGGAGGATGAACTAGACTTTAGACAGCTGGACACGCTATGAGAGGCTTTTCGTAATAAATTCTGCCCCAGCTAAAGTCACAACACACATAATCTTGAAAACCCAAGAAAATATCCTAGTAAATAATGAACTATTTTTTAGTCCATTTATCTCTTCCTTAAGATTATTTATATGTCTCAAAAGCTAGCTTTAATTTCTACCTTATGAGATGAGATTGCAGACTGCCTTGCTTCCTGCTTAAAATCCAAGACTTATCAAATTCATACTCATTAGTAAATGTACAAATGCATTTTCATTTCCTACTGGCTGTAATAAAAATCAAGATGCTTTTTAAAAACAAATGATCATTTTTGGGGAAATAAGTGCAGATGAGGAACAATTAATGGTTTTGCTCATTATTCTTCTCTGCACAGGTATTAACCAGTATTCATTCTTTAGCAGTAATACATACTCAAGCTCTAAATATTCAAAACGTGAACTAATTTTTCTTAATTATTGAATTCTCTGTATGCAAACCTAGTAGCATTTGAAAGCTAATCTTCCTATGTGCCAGAGTAATTACAGCAAAGTAAATAATCTCCAGTGTTCTTTTTCCCTATAGAAATGGTTTAATATCTTATCTTTCAAAACTGGTTTTCAGCTCATTCAAAAAGTCTGAGAAAAGTTCTTTAATATTCAGAAAAGGGGTGACTTTAGGAAAGCTCTGGAGCATATCTCCCTCTGTCAATTGCTGTTGTAAGGGAATTTTTTCTGGGGTGCTTTCTCCACCAGAGAAGGAGAAAACAATTCTCTCTCCTCCTTTTCTCTGGCAATAGGGTGTGGTTCCTCTGTTGCGCCCCAAATCAGAAGCCTGAACAAGAAACTGCTGTGTATAAATGTGAAGCGATTTGTTTAGCATTTCGATCATTTCACAGGTGGCATTCTTCCCTCAAGTCATTACTAAACAATGTCCCAGTGTGATATGAGGGGTTACCAAGCTCTTCCATCTCATCTGTCCGTTTCTTGTACTGTGGCGGCTTGGTTGTTGCTATGATGCTGGGAGCTATGCTATCTGTATTTCAAATACCAGTAGGGTCACCCATGATGAACAGGTTTCAGCAGAGCTTCCAGACTAAGACAGACTACTTCTGAAAATCAGCCAATGAAAAGCCCACCCATCACAACAGAACATTGTCTGATACACTGCTGGAAGATGAGCCCCTCAGGTCAGAAGGCACTCCGTGCTCTGTGGCCACAGAATTTGACTTTAGCATGTCAATGATCATGAAGGTGGCGCAGGACTGGGAATTTTTGTTCCGTTGTACATGGCATGGCCATGAGTCAGAGCTGACTAGACGGCAACTAACAGCAACAATAGCTCTTCCATGAGATGTTGCACAGAGGGCCTGAGCAACCATGCTGATTTATTACCTACTGGGATTCTTTTATCCTTTTCAAGGGTTTGTCCCAGTGTATGTACAAGTTCCACAATGAGTCATCATGTGATTGCTTCCCGAGTTATAAGACAGTAATGAACGGGGATGAGTTCGTTGCTTCTGTATCTGAAATGTTGGATATGAAATGCCAAAGTGATTCTTGCTTTTTAAACTGTGGAATTGTTTTTCTCAAAAGCTTCTTTACTATTATTGTATGGGCTGGAAGCTATGCATTTTTTTCCCCCAACGGTTAAAACTGTGAGGAGAGTTTCTCAGCATATATGACTCATGATCCTTCTAGAGTAGTATCGTTGGGAGACATTTTGTTATGAATAAATATATCTTTAGTGAAGTGTGCAAAAGACTTGACATGTGCTACTGGCAGTTTTCAGCCTGTTATAATTTTGTGAAATGTATGGTGTTGATTGAAAATTTCTATTTTTGATCTCGGTGTTAAGATGATCTTTGTTTTGTTCTCCTTTTTGCCTCAATAAAATGTGAAGGGAAAAAACAACTATTCATTTTTGTGAGTTTTCACTTGTGAAAAATTGTTATTTTTTAAATTTTCAGAAGCTTACGGGGGCACTCAGCTTCTGTTAAGGGTGATGGAAAAATTTGGACTGGATAGTAGTGAGGGCTACACAACACAGTGAATGCAATACATGTCACTAAATTGTACGTGTGAAAAATGTTGAAATGGCAATTTTTTTGTTATATATATGTTGTTGTGTGCCGTCAAGTCCATCCAGTTCTTAGCCACACTATAAGACAGAGTAGAACTGCCCCATAGGGTTTCCTAGGCTGTAATCTTTACGGGAGCAGATCCTCAGGTCTTTTCCCTGCTGAGAGGCTGGTGGGTTTGAACCCCTGACCTTTCAGTTAGCAGCCAAGTGCTTACCGCCAGGGCTTTCTGTTTTATATATATATATTCATCGCATTAAAGAAAGTTAACTTTAAAAAGATGCTTTTTTATAATATATATTAATTGCTTACATTGTAGTTCAGAATCTGTTTTATAAACACTGAGATTTACCTTTTATTATTTATGCTGGCATTTGGAATTCTGCAGAATTTCTGATACTTTCCTGGCTACAATAGGAATTAGGACTTTTGGAGATCTGTGTTTCCAATTTTATGTGATTGATCTTTTCTTTGTTTTTAATATAGCTCATAGGTCCAGGTTGGATGCATTTACCAAAGATATTTATGTTGTATTGCCACTTTTGCATATTGGGTGCCCCCCCCCCACCAAAAGGAGGGGCTTTTAAACAAAGGGCTAGCAAAGAAAGGCTCATTTGTGATGCAGGATCACAGTGGGATACAGTGAACCAGTGAGCGGGTTCCCTGTGACCCCGCCATTTCTTCTGGTCCTTCTCCTCCTTACTTGGGGACTCCTGTTCTGTCATCACTCCCTACTGATGTCGAGTTCTTGCCCTTTCTTCTCTGCTCTTCTTTTGTGGGTGTTCTTTAAATTTCTGTCTTTCCCTTCCTCAAGCCTGACTCTGGAGTAACTGAGCATACGCAGGCTCAGCTTCACTCAGTTTCTGAGCCGTTTTTGAGCAGGGTACAAGGAATAGAAGCTTCATTTTCAGTAGCGTATGGGCCCTGGTGGCACAGTGGTTAAGTGCTCGACTGCTAACCGAAAGGCTACCGCCAGCCGCTCCGCAGGAGAAAATGTGGCAGTCTGCCTCCGTAAAGATTTACAGCCTTGGAAACCCTATGGGACAGTTCTACCCTGTCCTAGAGGGTCACTATGAGGCAGAATCCACTAGACGGCAGTAGCTGTGGTTTTTGGATGGGCTCCAAATTATTCTTGCTCCCCTGAGAGTGAGGAGCTGAGGCGAGTCCTGGTCACCCTTGTGCCCACCGAGCTGTATCCCTCCCTCAAAGCCTGCCATATCTGTCCATTCTGGGTAAACCAGAGCCTTTCTTGAAGCCCCTCTCTCAACTGGAACTTGGTATTTTGCCCAGCTCTTGCTCATCCCGGGGAGGCTGGACCCTGCCCTTTATCTCCTCAGACAGTGGAAGGCGATTTGCCCTGATGTGGCAACTTCTCTGCCTAGAAATGCCTGCTGCTGTGTCTGACCCACTAGATTAAATCTCTTAACTATCAGGACTGATCTGATCAAGGCTGAGTTTTCTGTGTCTTTTAGTACACTGTAGTTGAACAGCTGGCTGCCTTCCTCAAAGTTCAGCCCTAAATTTGGGTCACTTCTCCAAACCCTGGCCCTGCCTTGCCTTGACCTTCTTCTTCCCCAGTAGACTATCTTCTGTTTGGGTATGAATTACAACAGGCTAGTTTTCTTCTCCCTCCTCACCTACTCTAAAGGCTTCAGCTATTTCTGCCATAGGGAAAGCAGTTGCTGTCAGGGCGACTCTGACTCACAGCAACCACGTATGTATCAGAGTAGAACTGTGTTCCATAGGGATTTCAGTGGCTGAGTTTTTCGAAGTAGATTGCCAGGCATTTCTTCAGAAGTGCCTCTGGGTGGACTGGAACCTCCAACCTTCTGGTTAGCAGCTGAGTGTGTTAACCGTTTGCCTCATCCAGCCACTCCTCCATAGGGAAACTTTAAAAAGTATTTCCTACTTTCCAATTCTGCATTTCTAGATGTGTAACGGATACCACCTCTGTACATTCCCCTGGTACCTTAAGCCCAGTATATGTCTGAAATCAAATTCATTACTTTTGCTCTCATGCCAGTTCTTCCTCTGGACTTTGCTGTTATTTCTGTTAATGGCGTTGCCATCTACCTAGTCTTCCATGCCGAAAGCCCGGCAGTCCTTTTACTTCATATTCTGCCTTTTTACATTTGTCAATTGCCAGGATGTCAATTGTTCCCTTTCTCTTATTTTCTTTTCTGGCTTCTCATTCATTCTTGTCTCTTCACTTTTTGCTTTTGCTTATTCTGTTCCCTCTGACCAAGATGCCATTCCTCCTCATTTTTTGCTTGTTTAAAATTTACTTATCCTTAAAAAATAAAAGTATGATTTTTGCTCCAAAAAAAAAAAAAAAAATCTTCCCTGACATGCCTAGCTGGAATTACTTTCTCTAGTCAATTCTTCCCCCCTACCCTGTTTTCTTTTAAACCATATTTTGCTATTATTTATATGCTTATTGCTCTGTTCTGGTTATATTGTAAGCACCTGAGGTAGAGGTAGGGATGTGCTTATAGTTGTAATTTATTGTTTTATGTCTACAGCCTAGAAAGTTAAATCATATCAGATCCCACTCAGATCTTCCTAAATTCAGTACATCATTGCCTGCTGTGGAATCTGGTCTGTGTGTCCTACAGCACCACTTTCTATGACTCCAAAACTCTCTTAAACCACCTGGTTGCGTCTGTGTTGACTGCGTAAAAATTACCTGGTCTATAGTAAAAGTCTTTACAGCCATCCCAGTTATTTTCCCAGCTGAAACAACCAGAAAGAAGATGCAGAAGGAGCCAAAAGAAGTTAAAAAGCAAAGAAAATGGTACAACCACTCTGGAAAACAGTTTGGCAATTCCCCAAAGTGTTAAACGTAGAGTTACCATATGACCCAGCAATTCCACTCCTAGGTGTATACCCAAGAGAACTGAAAATAAATATTCACACAAAAACCTATAAATGAATGTTCATAGCAGCATTATTCATAATAGCTAAAAAGTGGAAAGGAACTGATGAATGGATATATGAAATATGGTATAGCCATACAATAGAATGTTATTCAACTATAAAAATAAAGTACTGATAATGCTACAACATGGATGAAACTTAAAAACGTTGTGCTAAGTGAAAGAAGCAAGTCACGAAAGGCCACTAATTGATGACTCCATTTATATGAAATGTCCAGAATAAGCAAATGCGTAGGGAAAAAAAAGATTAGTGCTTGCTAGGGTTTGTGAAATGGGGAGAAGTGGATAAAAGATGATTGCTAATGGATTTGAGTTTTGTTTTTAGGGTGATGAAAGCATACTCAAATTAGATGGTGGTGATGGTTGCATAAGTCTGTGAATATACTGAAAACCACTGAATTGTCTCCTTGAAAAGGGTGATTTTATGGAGTATGTGAATCATATTTCAATAAAGCTGTTACTTAAAAAAAAAAAACCAAAGAATTAAAAAGTAAAAGGAGAAAGGATTTGAATATGTTTTATTGAACCAAGATGGGGCCCTCTTCCTCCAGTTCTGCCATTTAAGGCAGTTTTATATTTTGGGGAAGAAGAAAGAAATGTCCCGAGAAGTCTTCAGTAACGTAGGACCTATAGGATTGTTAGCTTAATACACTGTTGAGTATTGTAGATTTTTACCTGATGTTAAGGAGACCTGAGATAGACAGAGACACTCGGAGTGAGCGACAGTGGTAATAAAGGAAACTTGGGAATTTGTGCCAAACACATGACATAACTCAGTGAAACCAGTCTTTTCCAAACCTCTCGCCTCTTCCTTGCCAGTAAATGAGGCAACAGTAGGCCAACAGACAGCTGTCAGCCATGAAATATCTGAAGTTCTTTGCTTAAACCATTCAGGGCTTTTATGGTACTACAAGAATCCTGGGTGGTGTGAACAGTTAACATACTCAGCTGTTAACTGAAAGGTTGGAGGTTCGAGTCCACCCAGAGGCACCTTAGAAGACAGACCTGGCAATCTACTTCCGAAAAATCAGACATAGAAAACTTAATGGAGCACAGTTCTACTCTGACACACATGGGGCCTCCATGTGTCAAAATCGACTCTACAGCAACTGGTACATTAGTAATAAATGATGATGATTAAATCTAGCATTTATATGTTGCTTCTTATGTGGAAGAGACTGCTTTAAGCACTTCATGTGTGTTATCACATTTAATCCTTAAAAAAAGTCTTGTCTCAATTTTACAGTTGAGGAAACTGATGCACAGAATAGTTACACAAGGAGCCCAAGGTCATGCACATATTTAGTAGTAGAGCCAGCGTTAGCACCCAGGCCGGGTGGTCCTGGAGCCTGCGCTCCTACCTTCTCTACTTACTGCCTGAATAGTTTATAACCAGGAGGGAATCACAGGCTTGGCGGGGAGGCTGTAGGCAAGACAGACAGAATTTTGTCAGGTCTGTCAACTGCTGTTGATTAGTAGTGGCTGCTTGGAGCACTGCATTGCAAAAAGTGTGAGAGCATGCCTTGCAGAGAGGACAGGAGTGTCGTGCTTGCTTCACCATGCCTGCCTTGGCCATGGGAGAGGAAAGTGGCAGTGAGGCTGCATGAGTCTGTGGACCATGGATTGGTCAGAGACGTGGAGGGAGACATAGTATGCCTTGTCATTAATACCAAAAGAGAATTTTGTTTTAATTATTTTTTTGATTGTTGAGAACATATACAGCAAAACATACACCAATTCAACAGTTTCTACGTGTCCAGTTCAGTGATATTGGTTATGTTCTTCAAGTTGTGCAACCATTCTCACCCTCCTTTTCTGAGTTGTTCCTCCCATTAACATAAACTCATTGCCCCCTGAGGTTCCTATCTAAACTTTCAAGCTGCTGTTGTCAATTTGATCCCATATAGATAGTTCTTAAAAGGCATAATGCTCAAGGTAGACTTTTTTACTTGTTAAGTTAAACTATTTTTTTGGTTTTAAGAAGACTTCAGGTTGTTAGTTTTGGTGATAGGAAAGGCAACACTGAATGTCGGTGAAGTGAGCACAACTTAACCAAGGTAAAGGATGACACTAAGAAATACACAAGAATAAGGAACATTGTTGGTAAAAGCTATAACAAGTATAATTTGGCAACAATAGCAGTAACCACAAAAATATGTCAGTGGTTACATAGATATATATGCATATGTGTATACAAGAAAGTATATGTGTGTACATACATGAGCATATATAGGTGTATCTGTAGGCATAGCTATACGTGTTTATGAACACTGCACATATATTCATATATATAATAAAGCATACAGGGGGCACAGTCAAGGGTACCTCCCAGACATGACCAAACACCCTGCTGGATTGGTTTACTGGGTTTCAAGGCTTAGGATTATAGTCTCGTGGGACATCTCAGTCAACTGGTATACAAAAAAAAAGCCCGTTGCCCTCAAGTCGGTTCCGATTCATAGCAACCATATGGGACAGAGTAGAACTGCCCCATAGAGTTTCCAAGGAGTGCCTCATGGATTTGAACTGCTGACCTTTTGGTTAGCAGCTGTAGCTTTTAACCACTACACAACCAGGGTTTCCACAAAGCTCCCTAACCTGTTGCCCTTGAGTCAATTCTGACTCGTAGCAACCCTATAGCATAGTTCATAAAGTTTATGTTCTACATCCTAGTTTGGTTAAGTAGTGTCTGGAGCCTTAAAAGCTTGTGAGTGGCCATCTAAGATAAATCATTAGACTCTATTCATCTGGAGCAAAAGAGAAAGAAGAAAACCAAAGACTTGAAGAAATGAGTCTACAGGATGAATTGCCTACATGAACCATGGCCTCATCTATCCAGACACCAGAGGAGTTAGATAGTGCCTATCTACCACTACAGACCGTCCTGACCAGGGCCACAATAGATGGTCCTGGAGAAAATGGGAGAAAACTGTAGAACAAAACTCAAAATCTTAAAAAAAAAAAAATGGCCCGACTTACTGGACTGACAGAGACCTGGGGAACTCCTGAGACTATGGCCCTGAGATACCCTTTAAACTTTGAACTGAAAGTACTCCTGGAGGTCACCTTTCAACTAAATAACAGATTGACTCATAAAATAAACAATATCATCTGTGAGTACTGTGCTCCTTTTATTTATATATATGTATAATAATCATGTACTTGAGCCCAAATGGTTAACATTTACCCTAAAACAGAAAAGAGAAGGTCAGGGGAGGCTGGGAAGCAAGAATAATGGAAATGGAACAACCAAAAGCGAAGTAATGAGAATGTTGACGCACTGTGGAAAATGTAACCAGTGTCACTGAACAATATGTGTAGAATTTGTTAAATGGGAGCCTAATTTGCTGTGTAAACTTTCACCAAAAACTCAATAAAATATTTTTTAAAAAATCAATTAACCATATAAGTTAGGATTTGAAAAAAAAAAAAAAGGACTTCAGGGGATATTTTTGGTTCAAGGTTTAAAGATTATCAGGGCAGTTGTTTCAGAGTTTGTTGTGGAAAACAATGTAGTGGTTCCTCAAAAAACTAAAAATAGAACTAGCTTATGACCAAGCAATTTCACTCTTAGGTATATACCCAGAAGTCTTGAAAGCAGAGACTCAAACAGAGGCTTGTACACCAGTGGTTCAGTGCAGCACTATTCACAATAGCCAAAAGGTAGAAACAACCTAAATGCCCATCGACAGAGGAAGAGATAAACAAAATGTGATATGCACATACAATGGAATAAGGAGACTTTTAAGAAGCATGGAATAACCAACAGTGCTAAATGCTGCAGAGAAGAACAGACCATTAATGGGAAAAAAGACTTAAATTTATTGATTAAAATCCTTTGCAGAGTTGATTCTGACGACTCATAGCGACTGTCTTAGGCTGGGTTCTCTAGAGAAGCAAAATCAGTAAGCGTATATATTTATATATTTAAAATAGATAATATATATGTATACATGTTTTATAGATAATATATACGTATATATATTTTATATATAATATATATGTATCTATATCTATACACATATATGCATATATATAGAGAGAGACAGAGAATGATTATCAAGGAAACGGCTCATGTGGTTGTAGGGGCTGCAGAGTTCCAAGTCCATGGGTCAGGTGTCAGGCTGGAGGCTTCTCCTGACTCATGTAGCTGCAGAGGCTGACGAATCCATGATCGGCAGGTAAGATGGAAGGCTGCTGGCTTGAGTCCCAAGAACTGGAGTTCAGATGATGACGAGCCAAATGCAGGATCCAGAGCAGAGCAAAAGCCAGCGAGCTTTGCCAGAAAGTCCATATGTATTGGATGCAGGCCAAATTCCCTTTCAACTAATTGGCTGATCATAGCAGATCTCATGATGGAGGAGATTACATTATATCAGATCTCATCACGGAGGTGATTACATCATTACATAACTGCCAAACTGCATCATAACTGCCAAACTATTGAGAATCATGACTGAGCTAAGTTGACACACAACCTTAACCATCACAGAGACCCTATAGGACAGAGTAGAATTGTCCCATAGGGTTTCCAAGGCCATAGTCTTGACAGAAGCAGACTGCCACATCTTTCTCCCACAGAGTGGCTGGTGGGTTCAAGCTGCCAACCTCTCGGTTGGCAGATGAATGCTTAATCACTGTGCCACCAGGGCTCCTTGAATGTATTGATTAAAAACCCACTGACTTTGAGTCAATTCTGACTCATAATGATTCTATAGAACAGAGTAGAACTGCCCCATAGCGATTCCAAGGCTATAATCTTTATAGAAGGAGCCCCAGTGGCTCAGTAGTTAAGCACCCAGTCAGTGTTTTGAACCCACCGGCCACTTTCCAGGAGAAAGCTGTGGCAGTCTGCTTCTGTAAAGATTATAGCCTTGGAAACCCTATAGGGCAGTTCTACTTTGCCTTACAGGGTCGCTATGAGTCGGAATTGACAGCAGTGGGTTTGGTTTTGGTTGGAAATCTTTATGGAAGATTACGGCCACATCCTTCTCCCATGGGTCGGCTGCTGGGTTCGAACTGCCAACCTTTTGGTTAGCAGCCAAGTGCTTAACCACTGTACCACTAGGGCTCCTTAAATTTATTGATCTTAGAAGACTATTATTGGCATCTCTTGAGAAGTAATTTTAGTCATGTGACAGGACCCGAAGCCCAATGGCTGGGAGTCAGAAACTGCATCTTGCTAATTTCCTACTAATTGTTTTGTTTATTTATTGCTAAATGACTCTCTGCCCTTGAGGGAAGAAAACTAGCATTTATTGATCAATAGCCATGGGATTGTCACTTTACTTGAGGTTGTATATATGTATCTCATATAATTATCTTGGTAATCTTATGAGGTAGATATTGTAGGATTTTCTTCATTTTACAGATGAGGAAATCGAGGCTCCTATAGATTAAGTAACCCTAATTAGGATTCTGCAGTGTGTGGTGGGGATGGAGTATGGAACCATTATTATAAACATGCTTACTCCACTAATCACGTTGCCTTCTCAGAAGGGCAGACACCCCATATAAGATGTGTCTTTGTGAACATATCGCTTTCCAGGGCCTGGCAACTGAATTCATTTGAAGCATGTGCTATCTCAGGATGAAGTTTCACGCATTGTCTGCCTTCCAGTGCCATGAAGGGTGCTGTAGATGTATGTGCCGTTATTGCTGTGCTCTTCTCACTGGGTCCTGGTGTTCTCTCTCCTCATTAGAAACAGAGTGGTTGTTGGCCATCCTTATGAGAGGAGAATGGCTGAGGATTATGCTAAGGGGTGTCTTTAATAGATTCCTTCAGTGCACCATGTGAAAGGGTTGGAAGTTAGAATTCACCCAGAGGCACCTTGGAAGAAGGGCCTGGTGATCTACTTCTGAAAAATCAGCCACTGAAAACCCTATGGAGCACAGTTCTGCTCTGACACACATGGGTCCCCATGAGTCAGAATTGACTTATGGGTAACTGGTATTGCAATAGGAGACCATTCATTAATAAGGACATTAATAAGAGGGGAAAACTTGGGGATTCAAAAGGAAGGAAGTCATTGTAGAAGGGTGACAATGGGTCTTATCTTGGAACATGACAGGGCAGAGTGGTCCTTTGAGGTTAGCCACTGCTTTGCAGACTATGGTAATCTCATCTTCTCTAAAATAAGTAACAAATTGAAACCATTCGTATTTCTAACATATCTGGTATTATAAAGATGGCAGCAATGTTGAAATATCACTCAAGACACAATTTCAGGATGTAACCCTTTTTTATACAATTGGGATGAGACCTTATCATGATCTTTTAAAAAGGGAACTCCAAAGAAAACCTACAAGATCATTAAAAGAAGAGAAGGACTGACTTGTGTGAACCAAGTTCAGTAGATAAGAGTGTCCTTGCACAGTGACTGCTTAGCCACTGCCAGGTAGGACAGCTTAAACTCAGCAGGAAAGGGACTTTGGAGTAAAGTGTTAGAGTGGTTTTTCCTAAGATCTGAGGGAGTTATTTTTGAACATAAACAGTCAAATGCCAGGTTTGTGGCTATTAGGACCAATTTCGTTCCAGCACAGACTAGCTTAATAACAAGTTACTTTTTTTCTCCTCTTAAACCGAATTTCCATGATTTTACCATATGGAAACACTGACTTTTAAAAAGAACTTGCTCCATTGATCAGGCTTGGTGCATTTTTCAAATGTTTCCTGACATTAACAGCTCTATTTCTCAATTAGCAGAGGAATAAAGTTGATTATGCATATCCATGGGGTGAAAATTTACATCTGATTAGAAGTTCTAAGGTAAACATTAAAAGGTCACTGTAAATAATTGTTATTTCTTTTGTTCTCTGAAAGAGGAGTCCCTAAGTCTTAGATTCCCCCTACTCCCCAAGAGTTATAAGCCCTATTTTAAAATAATGGACTTAAACTGATACAGTGTAAAAAAATCTATAGAATTTAAAGCTTAATTAGTTGACATTTTTTGAGTTTTTCTAACCATCATCTGATACCCATCTGTTTTTGTAAGAACTATTAGCACATCACAGATGTTAAGAAAAAATGGAAAACATCTTTTCTGCCCATAAAGTCATAAAAGTAGAAATCAACAACAGAAAAAGCAAGGGAAAAAAATCAAACACATGGAAACTGAAC